>NC_091767.1:104103367-104409695 GCF_029378745.1 Bos indicus | reverse complement strand
TTTTTTGTAAATTTTATGTAATATCATGTATATAAAGTGCCAAGCATAGTGCCCAGCATATAGGAAGCTACCAATTTAATTAATATTTATTAAATAATTGTTTTGTGGAAGGTGGCTGAGATATTTCTTTGATTTACCTGAGAAATTCACTATTAACCATTGCTAAGATGATTAGACTAAATGAAGAATATCTAGATTTTCTCTACTTAAGAATCCCATATACTACTGTAAGAGCACACTTGATATAGCAAATGATTATCAAAAAATAGCAATTTGTCTTACGTTTGAAAAAGTGCACATTTAGGTAACATAGCTAGATTGTAGACCAAGATAGAATGTGGCTTTTAGTTCTAACAGGTATGGAGAAAATAGTAAGTGGAGAAGTTTAGCATAGAGGAGTTATATAGATTGAAATTAGAATGCCAGAAAAAAATAGTAACACTAGACACAAATCTCCATTAAAAATTTAAGTACAAAAAATGTACAGGTTGCAAACATCTTAATTTTAAACATCCTAAGCAAAATACAACCATATTAAACCTCAGTTCAGTTCAGCTGCTCAGTTGTGTCCGACTCTTTGCAACCCCATGAACCACAACACGCCAGGCCTCCCTGTCCATCACTAACTCCCGGAGTCCACCCAAACCCATGCTCATCGAGTCAGTGATGCCATCCAACCATCTCATCCTCTGTCATCCTCTTCTTCTCCTGCCCTCAATCTTTACCAGCATCAGGGTCTTTTCCAATGAATCAGTTCTTTGCATCAGGTGGCCAAAGTATTGGAGTTTCAGCTTGAACATCAGTCCTTCCAATGAATAATCAGGACTGATCTCCTTTAGGATGGACTGTTTGGACATCCATGCAGTCCAGGGGACTCTCAAGAGTCTTCTCCAACACCACAGTTCAAAAGCATCGAAATCGGTGCTCAGATTTCTTTACAGTCCAACTCTCACATCCATACATGACCACTGGAAAAACCATAGCCTTGACTAGACAGACCTTTGTTGACAAAGTACTGTCTCTGCTTTTTAATATGCTGTCTAGGTTGGTCATAACTTTCCTTCCAAGGAGTAAGCATCTGTTAATTTCATGGCTACAATCACCATCTGCAGTGATTTTGGAGCCCAAAAAAATAAAGTCAGCCACTGTTTCCACTGTTTCCCCATCTATCTGCCATGAATTGATGGGACCAGATATCATGATCTTAGTTTACTGAATGTTGAGCTTTATGCCAACTTTTTCACTCTCTTCTTTCACTTTCATCAAGAGGCTCTTTAGCTCTTCTTCACTTTCTGCCATAAGGGTGGTGTCATCTGCATATCTGAGGTTACTGATATTTCTCCCGGCAATCTTGATTCCAGCTTGTGCTTCCTCCAGCCCAGCGTTTCTCATGATGTACTCTGCATAGAAGTTAAATAAGCAGGGTGACAATATACAGCCTTGACATACTCCTTTTCCTACTTGGAACCAGTCTGTTGTTCTATGTCCAGTTCTAACTGTTGCTTCCTGACCTGCATACAGGTTTCTCAAGAGGCAGGTCAGGTGGTCTGGCATTCCCATCTCTTTCAGAATTTTCCACAGTTGATTGTGATCCACACAGTCAAAGGCTTTGGCATAGTCAATAAAGCAGAAATAGATGTTTTTCTGGAACTCTCTTGCTTTTTCAATTATCCAGTGGATGTCGGCAATGTGATCTCTGGTTCCTCTGCCTTTTCTAAAACCAGTGTGAACATCAGGAAGTTCATGGTTCATGTGTTGCTGAAGCCTGGCTTGGAGAATTTTAAGCATCACTTTACTAGTGTGTGAGATGAGTGCAATTGTGTGGTAGTTTGAGCATTCTTTGGCATTGCCTTTCTTTGGGATTGGAATGAAATCTGACCTTTTCCAGTCCTGTGGCCACTGCTGAGTTTTCCAAATTTGCTGGCATATTGAGTGCAACACATTCACAGCATCATCTTTCAGGGTTTGAAATAGCTCAACTGGAATTCCATCACCTCCACTAGCTTTGTTCATAGTGATGCTTCCTAAGGCCCACTTGACTTCACATTCCAGGATGTCTGGCTCTAGGTCAGTGATCACACCACCGTGATTATCTGGGTCATGAAGGTCTCTTTTGTACCTAGCACTGTCTAAACCTAATCAAGAAGCACTGTTATCTACTAGAATTTGTCATAGAAAGACAGATATGTGTCACCAAGAAAAAAATCTATTAAGGTTTTATTATTCAATATGTGAGTCTTTGAAAAGAGAAAACAGATGTCTCAACAGATACATAAAATTTGCCATAAAATTCAACATTTATTTGAGACAAATTTTTTAGCAAACTATCAACTGCAGGGAACTTCCTTAGGTAGCTATCAATATCCTGCAAATATAAAACTTAATGCTGAAATTGAGAAGCCTTTCTATTAAAGTCATGAAAAGATAAGAGTGTAGTCCCCATCATGCACCATTACTGGTCAACTGCATGTCTTAACTATGAAATAAGACAAGAGAAACAAATAAGGCATAAGAATTGTAAGCTGTAATTATGTATTTAGTGATTATAAGAATTTCAATATAGTAAATCAAGAAAAGCCATAAAGGAACTAATGGAGCAACCATGAAGTTTCAGAATGTTTGAATAATACACAAAAGTGTATCATATCAGTAACTAATATAATAAAAAATCAAAATTGTGTATAAATAGTTAAAGTAAAATCTTGAGGAGAACATTATAAAATGTTCTTAACAAAAATAAAAGACAACAAAATATATGGAGAACCGTGCCACTTCCATGGATAGAGATGTTAAAATTCAGAAACCTATTAACTTGATCCAAGTCTTTAATACATTCAATGAGATTTAAAACAAAACCGCAACAAGATTTTCCCTTTACAACTCTGCATTGTTGCCGCTGTTTAGTTGCTAAGTCATGTCTGACTTCTTTGTGACCTCACGGACTGTAGCCTGCCGGGCAGCCCTGTCCATGGGATTTCCCAGGCAAGAATTCTAGAGGAGGTAGCTTTTAGCTATGTCTCTATTAAGACATTATATTTTCAACCTATTGAAATGAAAACAGTGACACTGGAACAGGGGGAGGAAAATCAGATGAATGGAACAGAATCTGAAGCCCTTCAATAAGCTCAAATACATGCGAGAAACAGGCAAGAATAGAGGTAGCATTAAAAATCAGTGAAAGGAAAGAAAACAAACAATGACTGGCAAGACTTTCCATTTAAAACATGCATCTCACGTGAAAATAATGCAATAAAATGATAAATGAGAAAAATTAATTAGAAGATTAATTTATGTATTATATATATAATTTTTATATAATAAATTCGTGGTAATTTTTGAGTAGGAGAAAAGAACCAGATTTCTTAAATAACTCTCAAATCAGTTTATAGGAAAGCATTGATAAAACTGAGAACCTCAAAATTAAACCATTCTCTTCTACAAAACACACTAAAGGAAAAAACAGCACATGTGGAAAGGATATCTGTAATATATAAAATCAACGTGAATTAGAATCTTGAATAGGTAGAGAAATTATATGTCAATTTAAACAAATATGACTCTAAAAGTGGGCAAATGATGAAAACAGACAATTCAGAGGAGCTGGTGAATGTATGAAAAGATGATTATCCTCGCAAAGGAAATACAAACGAAAACAAGATGAAGCACCATTTCACACCAAATAATTTGACAGTCATGAAAAAGTCTGTCAACATCAGCTTTAGGTAAAGACTCCAGAAAGCAGAACTCTCACACCCTGCTGGTGGGAGTGTAAATTCGTACAATCACTTTGGAGAGAAATTGGCTGAAGATAATGACGTTTAAAATGTGCATACCCAATACCTTCACAATTCTACTTCAGAGAAACATTGTTCACATGTATCCAGGTATCCTGGGTGTTCATAGTAACACTGCTTGTTTTGAATGGAAAAAAATTGTAACAATCTTTTTCTCTTTCAACAGGAAATAGGCAATTAAATGGTGGTATATTCATACAATGTTCTCTAATGATAAAAAACGAAATGAGTTAAATTAATGAGACCTATTGTCTAAAGACATGAATGGATTTCAAAAATGCTATATTGAATAGAAAAGTGTGGGAAACCAAGTTTGTTTAAAAAAAATTGTATGAAATCATTATGTAAAAAGTTTTTGTTTTTTTTTTTTTAGAAAAAACAGCAACAACGTGTATCATTTATGGATACACAATACATTTCACAATAAACATGGAACACAGGAGTGACAAAATTCATGCTGGTGATTGCCTTGCAGGGAGACGAGTAAGGAGCTTCGCTTTTATCTATAATGTTCTATTCTTTTTAAATAAATCAATTGTGTGGCTAATACATTATCACAACTATAGTTGGGAAAGGCTTCCAGGACAAAATCTGACTTTGCCACAAGAATGTGAACAATCGGAGGGAGAGAGTAGTTTCTGTTTGTTTTGATCCTATTCTCAGATTATAGAAGACACCAAGTCACTCTTGGCTCTCCTGTAACATGTATTGAAACCAGGGTGTTGCTGGTTTCCTGGAGAGAGGGGAATGCAGAGATGGGTTAGATGGAATAATTGAAGGTGGGAAGAGAAGGGGACGACAGAGGATGAGATGGTTGGGTGGCATCCTCGACTCAGTGGATGCGAGTGTGATTAAGCTCCAGGAGTTGGTGATGGACAGGGAAGCCTGGCGTGCTGCAGTCCACAGGGTCACAAAGAGTCAGACATGACTCAGTGACTGAACTGAACTGAACTGATGTAATTTGGGGGAAAAACATGGTAACTGTTTGAACAGAGAATTTAAATCATATAAAGCCATTGGATATTATTATATTTATAGGTATGTGTTTGAATATGGTTATTTTTGGCCCTCCTCTATCACTCCCAATACCAACTTTCAAAAGAGACAATCTATATGTTGCATCATTTTTAATCACGTACTAGATGCTATAGCAAAAAGAATTAGGCATTTAATGGCCTTATGAGTATTTATTCATTCAATAATGTGTTTACTCATTTATACTCATTGTGGCTCAGCTGGTAAAAACCCACCTGCAATATGGGAGACCTGGGTTCTCTGGGTTGGGAAGATCCCTGGAGAAGGGAAAGGCTACCCACTCTAGTATTCGGATCGCAAAGAGTTGGAAGTGAGTGACATTCACTTTACACGAGTAGACATCACATGCATGTACGCACTCACATGTGCGTGCACACACACACACTCTATGGTGCACAACCACAATATGAAGTGGCCACAAGCCGGGAAGTTCAGGTTCTCCCAAGGCTAGAGGGCAGTCACCTTGTCCCTTCGATCGGGGATCTATTGGCACATATGTTCAACCTACTTAATTAAGCCTGCACTGTCTGAGGAAAACAAGTACTTCAAGTCATTCTACTTACCTTTTTTCTGTAGCCAGCCTGAATTTTCTCCATAGCTTTAATGTTCAACAAACATTAAATAAATTTTCCAGGTTTTCTAGTAGGTATTTTAGACACACATGCCTGCCTGCCTCCCTGCTCAGTCATTACAGTCGTGTCCAGTTCTTTGTGATCCCATGGACCACAGCACACCAGGCTCCTCTGTCCTTGGAATTCTCCCAGCAAGAATATTGGAGTGGGTTGCCATGACTCTTCCAGGGGATCTTCCTGATCCAGGGATCAAACCCACGTCTCCTGTGTCTCCTGCATTGCGGGCAGACTTTTTACCACTGAGCCATGCTTAGGGAAGCCCTTAGATACACATGCTCTGTCTTGATCCTCAAAATTTCGCTACATGGTCAGTGTTTTAACTTCATTTTACAAGTAAGAAAATCACAACACACACAGTTCAAGTGTCTTATCCAAAGTTACACAGTTTGTAATTGGTGTCACTGGAATTCAGGGGCCCAAAGTTAAGCTCCATAGGGAGACCTGGGAATATAATTGCTGAATCAGCTTCTTCAGCCACTATTTCATTCAGAGCTTTGGAAACCATGGGAAGAATAAAAAAGTAAATAAGATGTGGTCTCTCCTATAGAACAGCCTGGGATCCAGTAGCGGGTTTACCTCACTGGAGAACCTTATTTATACAGGGAGGTTATAATTAAACCATTCTACAATGCCATCGGGCTGAAAAAGCCTGCTACTTTTCATCTTTGCACGTAAGTCTTATATTCCAAACCTTTGGAATTCTCACCAGATTCCCACATCCCTTTTGGTTTAGGGGGCCAACAGTTGGTCCCAGCCTTGCAGTGAGGGAAAGACGTGTACTGTCTCATTCCAGGCAAATGCTTTCATGTGTGTTGTGAGGGAATCCCCTTCTTGGTCCAGCCTGGAGGTCTCAGCGCAATTAAAGTTGTTTGCAAGTTGCTAGAAGTAACACCTAAAGCCTCTCATTGATGGCCAGGCCTCAATGAATTTTTCAGGTGTGTTGAATGACTTTTCCTCATGTCTACATGCAGAGTCTGCTGAGCTCATCTATAGCAGGAAGTGGGATCAGTGAAAACATCAAAAGGGTGGGTAGGCCATGTACTCTCTGAGCATAGCTGGAAGAATAAAACTCAATGTCTAAATGTGCTTTCTCTTCAAAACCTTGATTTTAAAGAAGTTGGTTGGTTTCTTTTTTCTGCACTGACTACCACACTTGGAAAAAAAAAAAAACCAACCCTTCATTCCGATGAACCACAGGAGCAATTTTTACAGATTACCCCAGTAGGAGATTAACCATATATCCTTAAAAAAACATGGCAGGGAGTTGCTTCACTTTGTACAAAGGGAAATCATCTTGGCTTCATTCCCCTGACCAACCTGTGGGGCGGAGGTGATGGGGGGCAGGGGGGGTGCGGGGGCAGAAGTGAGACAAGCTGTGGTTACTGGAAGGCAGTGGCAGTGACTGTGGAGCCACACAGATGCCAGCTTGCCTCTGCAGAGTCAGCAGGACAGAGACGGAACCAGGGGAAAAGGGCACTGAGATGGCTGAGCTACCGGTATCCTGAGGGATCTCCCGATCCACAGGCGTCCAAAGCAATTAGAATATCACGTGGGCCTCCAAACAAATAGCAACATCATCAGGGGAAACTTTCGAAAATCCTGATTCCAGGAGTACACAACAGACATACTAAGTCAGAATTATGAGACTACAGACACATATTTGGGAACCAGTCTTGAGTCTTGTACCTTCATGATAGAACTGGAGAAGCTAAAGCTAAAGAAGGATCATGATTTGCCCATAGATAACGGCAAAGATTGTCAGAAGCCAGAGCATCAGGCTTCAGCCCAGAATTCCCAGAGTAAAATCTCTCTTCTTCTCTCTGAACTCTTCATCTCCACCTTCTCTACTCTTCCCTTCCCAAGGAATGGTCCCACCAAGCCGCAGAGCTCCAATCACAAGCTCGGGAGTTACCATCACTCTCTTTCATCCTCCACATGAAAAACATTCCCACTCTTGCTAATTCCAGCGATTAATATTGACTAAATAGATTTCCTTTCCATTCCCTAATACACTTTTCCAACTCAATCACCTCCACCTCACCAGAACTACTGCAATAGCCTCCTAAATAGTATCTCTGCCTCTGGTTTGTCCACTCTATCCATGCTCTGTGCTGAAGCCAAGGGACTTTTTGTAAAGCACTAAAGCATTCATCTGATTTTGTTACTGCCCTATATGACACCTTTCAATGGCTTCCAAAGAATGAAGACCTCAAACTCTGACCAGCCTTTCATAACCGACTTCATTGTTTTTGCTATTACCCCAACTATCCCGTTACATCTCCTGCACCACCAAATTTCTATTCTTTTAATACGTACCCTTCAGTTTCATTCCTTCACTTGTGACTTCCTTTTCTTGAGTGCCTTTATTCCTATTCTCTCTCTCTTACACACACACACATACACACTGACATTAACACACTCACATACACATCATATCTTCATTCTATAAGTCTTAAACTCTTTAAGTTCCTCCTGTGAGAAGACTTTCTTAATCCCAGCCATTCTAACCATTAGGTTAAGAATTTTTGTCTTTGTCTCCATAGCACCCTATGATTTCCCATCAAATCTTTTATCAGAATATATTCAAAATGTTTCATGTCAAGTTCTTCTACTTCTATGATGTTAGTCTCCTTACTACCAGGATTAATTTCTGGTTTATTTATGTATTCTAAGAATAAAGCACAGGACCTGGTGTTGTACGTATTTAAAGTGTTTTTGGGGGGAAGGACCAAATCAACTTCTCCTGAACTAGAATGATGGACCTAATCCCTAATTGGTAATTTCTAGCTACTCTCCATGCAGATTATTACCTATGAAATGTGATTTGAGAGACCTCAGTAACTCAGTCAGTCCTCGGTCACCTGGCACGGTCAGTACAACCCAGGTCTTCTGTTCTTTTTAGATGCCCAGTGCTGTTACATTCCAGGTTCATGAGTAATGCCCTGGGATTGGACAAATCATGCCTCCCATTGGACTAGACACCCTGCCTGTGTGTAATTACTGAATCTTTGTGAATATCTTGAGAGGGACATGTTGCTGCCCTCAATTTTATGTTTGAAGAAACAGAGTCAGAGGGAGTATAACAAGGAGTATCAGTGGCCTCTGGTGGTAGACCCCTCTTTCCATTTGGGGAAAAAGAGCCACATTCTTGCCTCAAAATAAAATTATCTTAATGGATAAAGAAGAGGTGATAGCTTTGAAAGTGTCAGTCGCTCAGTCTTGTCTGATTATTTGTGACCCCACAGACTGTAGCTCACTAGGCTCCTCTATCCATGGAATTCTCCAGGCAAGAATACTGGAGTGGATAGCCATTCCCTTCTCCAAGGGATCTTCCTGACCCAGGGATCAAGCCTGGGTCTCCCACATTGCAGGCAGATTCTTTACCATCTGAGTCACCAGGGAAGCCCAAAGAAGAGCTGATCTATAGATAGATAGATACATAGATAGATATAGATACACAATGGAATTTTTAGTCATATAAAGAATGAAATAATGCCATATGCAGCAACATGAATGGACTTAGAGATTATTATGCTCACTGAAGTAAGTCAGACAGAGAAAGTCAGGTACCACATGATATCACTTACATGCACAATTTAAAACAGAACACACACACACAAAATAAGATAGGGCACAAATGAACATACCTATGAAAGAGAAAGAAACTCACAGACATAGAGAACAGACTTGTGGCTGCCAAGGGGGAAGGGGTGTGTGGGGCAGATGAATTAGGAGTTGAGGAGTTTGGAGTTAGGGGAGCTTGGAAACTCTCCTAATTTACATAGCTTACTATGCAAACTGTCCTAGTATAGTATATACTATACCGATGGACATGAGTCTGAGTGAACTCCGGGAGTTGGTGATGGACAGGGAGGCCTGGCGTGCTGCGATCCATGGGGTCGCAAAGAGTTGGACACGACTGAGTGACTGATCTGATCTGATCTGATACTGAGAGTATATATATATATAGAGAGAGAGACTTATATCTATCTATCTATAGATCAACTCTTCTTTGGGTTTCCGTGGTGACTCAGATGGTAAAGAATCTGCCTGCAATGTGGGAGACCCAGGCTTGATCCCTGGGTCAGGAAGATCCCTTGGAGAAGGGAATGGCTATCCACTCCAGTATTCTTGCCTGGAGAATTCCATGGATAGAGGAGCCTAGTGAGCTACAGTCTGTGGGGTCACAAATAATCAGACAAGACTGAGCGACTGACACTTTCAAAGCTATCACCTCTTCTTTATCCATTAAGATAATTCTCTTTATATATATATACATATAAAGAGAGTATATATATATATATATACACACACACACATATATAACTGAATCATTTTGCTGTACACCAGAAACTAACACAACACTGTAAATTAATTATACTCCAATTAAATTGAAAAAATGAATCATATTTTCAAGAATGATCATGGTAATTTCTGGCTCTTTTTTCACCAGATGGAGAAAATAATGTTAAATACTTAATTCAGTATCCTGTTATATATTATTCGTTTTGTAATTGAAAAAGCATAAGGCTATTTCAAAAAACTAATAAAAAGAAAAAAGCCTAGATCACACATGGTTTTGAGGATGAGTAAAGATTATGCAAGTAATGAGCTTTATACACTTTAACATTCTTCATAGATACAAGGTGAAATCATTAATAAAATGTGATATTCTAAAACAAGTGGGGATTATTATTCATGTTGCAAAACTTATCTTTATACCCTGTCATTAATTTCATTTAAAGAATTAAGCTAACAAAAGGAAAAAATCATACATACAAATAAGTGTATAAATATGCATCATTTTCTCTCTAAAGGATGTCTTACAACACTTTAATGAACCTCCAAAACAGATTAAAAAACAGGTTGTTCTTTTGAACTCAGCTTTACTCACTAAATATTCCCAAATTTACTGAACGGGTAGACAGGACATTTCAGGAAGACCCTTGAGTTCTACAGAATCAACAAAAAAGAGAACAGTCAGTTCTGGAAATTATGGAAAGTTGACACTGGAAGAAAGCTTGGGGACTATTTTGAGCCCATTCCTCATTTCCCAGATCAGCAACTGATTGCAAAAGAAAAGAAGGCTTTTTTGCTCACAGTCACAGAGAGCTCACTGGGGAATGGACCTAAATTCAGATTTCTGCCTCCAAAAGTAGACTCGACTCTACCCGCTCTCCCCCAGCCATCACCCTTCAAGCAAGGAAAAACAAACATTCCTAAGCTCTAAAGTGAGATCCACCTGGGGCACTGCGGATTTTAGGTTCAAAGAGGGAAGGCTGACTCCCTGACCCTCCCAAGAGCTTTGCAGAGACCAGGCCATCCTACACTGAGCAGGGGGCGTCCAGCAGACTCAGCCGCCAGGCCCTTACACCATTAATCACTCCCTCCTGAACCACTTTCCAGACCTTCCCTGGGTTCCCCTTGCTGACAGGTTGTATATTGTCTCCTAGCTAGGGGTTCATTTTTCTCCCATGTATGGCCCTGCTGTACCCTCTGGCTAAACACTAACCACACTTCTCCCACTTTGCCTGATCCAAACCAGACTACAGGCATCAGCACACTCATTCCCTATGGGTGGTCCTGCTTAGACCTTGACCCTCCGAAAGGGACTCTGTCAGAGACTGATGGCAAGCTTTCCTGTAAGACCAGATCCCTACACCCATGCAAAGGAGAGGTTCAGCCTCTTCCTGCCTCACTTCCCAGGAGCACCTATTTACTGAATTCTTACCTCACACCTGGAGGATCAAGCATCTACGGTATCAACAGTAGATAATTCACATGTTCACAGGTCCATTTGGGTATCTCCTACTCAGCTGGCAAGATCTGTCCTCAGACTAATTGAATATCACTTGGCACTTATGAAAGATCTTTCAGCTTTGAAATTGACTCATAAGCATGTGTTAATGGACTAGACTTGCCAGTTCCAAATAGTTTCCTTCTACCCCCCAAGCCTCTGAGTATTTATCCAAGATATACCCATATGCCGCATAGAACTTTCAGACCTTGACTTGGAAAGTTAGAGAAGTCAGGGCCTCCCAATCTGTCCTGCTCACTATCTGGACCTTCACAGATTATCTAAGACACGGAACTCCCTCTGGCAGAGTCTCAAAGGAGCACTGTTTCCAGAAGTTTCAGAGAAAACAGAGACAATACATATAGAATTTTGAAATTCAGAAAAATTGGGATTCAAAATCCAGAATATGCAGGAGGTAAAATACTAATCTCTGAGCCCCAGGCATTTAATAGCCAAAACAGAAATGATAATACCTGAATGAGCTGGTATTAGAATGAAAGAAAGAATCTGATGGTTTCAGGGGGAACCTGGCACGTAAGAGGTGACAATGATTGTTTAATGTTATACATACATAGAATGGCATAACCTGGGCTTCCCTGGTGACTCAGTGGTAAATAATCCAGCTGCCAACCAGGAGATGTGAATGCAATCCCTGGGTCAGGAAGGTCCCTGAAGAAGGAAATGGCAACCCATTCCAGTATTCTTGCCTCGGAAATTCCATGGACAGAGGAGCCTAGTGGGATAGGTCGCTATCCCTAGGTCCACGGGGTTGCAAAAGAATCAGACACGGCTTAGCAACTAAACAGCAGCGACATAACTCACAAAACTGTGAGTTAGGTCTAATGGCAGCCATCAGTTTAAAAATGGGGGAACGGAGGCCCAGCAAGATTTAGTAACATGGATTTGAGCCTTAGAGACAGAGCCTGAGCTATCATGACCACCGGGTCCCAATCCTGATGGAGCTTCTCAGTGGATGGCAGTGTCAGCACCACCATCACACTAAGGAGGGTGGTCAAGCCCTTCTGAATCAGGGATCCCCGAGAGGACACATCACATTCTCTGCTGCCCTATGCCAGACCCCTAGGTGATTCTCTTGAATTTGGACAAACAAAATCTTAACTGGGCTTTACATTTTCTGAAAATAATAAAAATAATATTAATAATCTATCAGAAAGAGTTCTGCATACATTTTTTTTTTTTCTGTTCTCGGTAGTTTTTGGTCACTTGTAGAAAGAGAAAATTCCTGGAAATAGGCAATCTCTATTGAGCCCCAGCTCTGCTCTCCTCGCCTCCTGCCTCCTCTGTGAAAACTGTTTTCTCACCTGTGAAAACAGGATCATTGCATCCTAACTCAAAGGAGTGCTGGAAGGAAAAAAAAAAAAAAAAGATGCTTAGGTTCTCCATCAGCTCAAACGTTCTCAGAGGCCTTGACTGTGTGATTTATGACAACTTCTAACTGAGGGATTTACTGGGACAAATGTCCACTTGGAAAGAAGTGGGCACAAACTCTCAGCCCCACAGGGTCTTGAATTTACCCAAGCTTCTTGAAAACCAGCAGTTCTCCCCTTTTCTTCTCTTTGGCAGAAATAGGTCAGACTTTAATTTATTCAGTTACCTGTTTGGCGGTACTTACTCTTGCCACATCCTGTATGAAGCTACAAAAACATCAAAATGAATGAAACACAAATCCCGTGCGTGAGGAAACACCCCACCCTGTGATACAGGCAATGATGGCAAGATTGTTGCTTAGAGTGATTAATTGTGAAGGGAGTCAGGGAAAATTCCAAGGGGAAAGCAAACTTCCTGGCTGGATTTTGATGATCAAATTGGTGGCTAGGGAGTTGGGGATGGTGGTGAGGGTCTAGGGCTGGAAAGGGCCTTCCGAACAGAAGGAATGGAGCGGGGGAAGGTAAGTCTTCATGAAGCGTCATGATGTGATAAGACAACTGCTAACATTCAGGTTTGTTTGGCTTAATTATGCCTGGGTGGGGCGATGCTAAGTAAACAGAGGAGATTCAGAAGGGCCTTGGAGCCAAAACTCAGGAGCTTGGCATTACATTTCCTTTGTTATCCAGCATGTGTAGAAATGTTACCTTGCCTGGATCGTGTCCCTTTGAATCCTAAGAACCAGATATGAGAGGGCCAGCTTCTCCGACAAGGCTCTTCTCCCCTTCACCGAGTCATCCCCATCCAGGCCTTGAGTGAGTTCTCTCCCCTGAAGCATCCCGCCCCCCACCTTCAAGGTACCTGAAGTGCTTACGGCAGCAGAAAGTGGGTGCTCCCCTGAGCAGTGGAAAAATAAGCTGCTGAAAGCTTTATTTCCCTGCTCAGAATATTTTTACAAAGCAAACCCGCAACGCTTGTCACCACACACTCAACTATTTTTCAGCTTCCTGACCAGATCTTCTGGACAGGCCTGTGGGGACAGCAAGTGGCAGCAGGAAGGTGGGAGTTACTCTTGGCTCTGGGTCGGCTGGATCTTCTGAGAGCTCTGGATTTGGTTTGGCCAAAGAACACTTCTGGGGGAGGGAGCGGAGGTGAAGTGGAAGCAATTACCCCCTTGTCTGTGTGCCTTATTCATCGTTTATGACCCACAGGGACCCCAACCCCTTGCCTTCCTAGAGAACGGGGACTGCCAAGAGCAATGAAGCCAGGAATCCGCCTTCCTCAAGGCCACTGTGTCATGGATTCGGGCCGCAGACAAGGGGGCTTTAATTGATTTTGTACCATGTGCAGCATTGGGGTCATGACTCAGCCCAACCGATTCCTCTCTCCTCTCCCACACCGACCAAAGCCTCAGCCAGATGAGGCTGGTGGGTGGATGGCTGAAAAGCCAGAAGGGGCAGAGCTGTGTGGGTGACAGGGCATGTTCAGAGTTTCCAACAACGATGTTTCTCAGCTCCTGAGGTCCCAAAGCCAGTCTAAATACAAGGTCAAGTGAAAACAGTCCAGGTTTTTCTGGGAATCGGGGTTGACTTTGTCACTTTTTGTCTAAATAATGGGGAAAAGTGGCTGTTTATAAGAGAATTCACAGCACATCATCAGGCAAAACAGGGGGGGCTCAGATTGAATGGGTGCACTAGTGAAGAGTCCTCTTGCCTGTTTTAACGGGGTCTATAAGATGTGCGTCACTGTGTTCCTCCGGACAAGCTGATGGAGTATGGCCACAGCATCTTCTTTCTTTACAAACGAAACCATTTCTGCAAACATCTAAATGCTGCTGAGTGAATACTAGAATGCAGAACTTCTGAATCCTAGATAAGATTGCGTAAGTTTACACGGTACATGTGTGAGTGATAAGTCACTTCAGTTGTGTCCGACTCTTTGCGACTCATGGACTGTAGCCCGCCAGGCTCCTCTGTCCGTGGGATTCCACAGGCAAGAATATGGAATGGATTGCCATGTCCTCCTCCTGGATCTTCCAATCCAGGGATCTTTCCAACCCAGGGATCAAACCCGCATGTTTTACATCTCCTGCATTAGCAGGTGGGTTCTTTACCACTGTTGCCACCTGGGAAGCTCAAGGGTACAGAGCATACTGAAAAAACTTTAAAGAGTATATTAATAGAAGTGCAATGACAGCAATTTCTCTGAAGCTCAGAGAGATGATGTAAACTGATGAATAAAATAAAACCTGTAAATGACAAAGCCAAGATATCAAACTAACTCTCTGGTGCAACACGTGATTCCTTCTCCCTTTCTATAGAGTTCTCTCTACTCTCTTCTATTTTTTTTTAATTGGCGTATAATTGCTTTACGATGTTTTGTTAGTTTTTTTTCTATACAACAGTGTCAACCAGCTATTATGTATACATGCATCCCTTCCCTCTTTAGCCTCCCTCTCACCCCAACCCCAACCCACCCCTCTAGGTCATCACTGAGCACCTTGCTGAGCTCCCTGTGTTACACAGAAGCTTCTCACTGGCCATCTATTCTACACATAATAGTGTATATTTGTCAACGATACTCTCTCAATTCTTCCCACCCTCCTTTCCCCACCCTGTTGCTACATGTCCATTCTCCACGTCTGTGCCTCTATTCCTGCCCTGCGGTACCATTTTTCTAGATTCTATATATGCATTAATATACATTTTTTCACTTTCTGACTTAACTGACTCTATGATAGACTCTAGGTCCATCCACATCACTATAAATGACCCAATTTCATTCCTTTTTATGACTCAGTAATATTCCATTGACTGTATGTACCCTTCTTCTGTGTCTACTCCTCTGTCAATTGATCTACTCTTTTGTTTTAAACATTCAAATTTGAAGTCATGTTCCCCATCTGGCATGCTTTTGAGATTAGCGGGAATGGAGGGTATTTATCTGCTCTGAGTATATGTATTTTCAGCTGAATCAGAGGTCAGACATTACTATTCTGAGAGGTTATAGGTCGTTGCCCTCCTGAGAAGCTATTTTTCCACGTCCTTGCCCCTGCCCACTGCAATGCCCTTGGAGCCTCATCTTGCCCCTCTCTTCTTATCCTCAGTTCCAGGGCTCCAGAGAATAGTAATCATTTCAGCTAGACAATTAAATTACTGTACTTTATTCATCAAACCGCCTTAGCTTGCTTTATTGCATCACTCCATAAGCTCTCCATCTCTAATCAGAAAGGGAAAAGTCTGTGGCTTTTTCTTAAAAACAAGAATTTCCCAGAAAGCTTCATAACCTGGTCCCATGTCCACCTCCAAACCAATCACTGGCAAAAGGAATGGATGATAAGAAGCTAATAAGGATTTTCTTTAGAGCAAAGGAGCAAAGGATAGCATCACCCTCCCTGAGCCTTATGGGGGAGGTGACATCTGAACAAGATCAGAGTTTGAAGGCAAGAAAACGAGGAGAAGGCATTTAGTACACCTGCATTCATCCTTAGCTGCACTAACAATCTAGAAGCCTTGTTGTTCAATTGCTCAGTCATGTCTGACTCTGTGAATCTTCTGTCCTCAGTAAATAGCAGGCCTTGCTGTCCTATCCTCAGTAGACAGCAGGCCTCGCTGCTCAGTTGCTCAGTCATGTCTGACTCTTTTAAACAAAACTTTATTTCTCATTTACTCTGAGTCTGTTATTAGTCACGTGGTCAACCCTCATGCAAAGGAGACTGGGAAATGTCTAGGAGAGCAGAGGTATCAGTAAGACTCTCAGGTTATGTCTCAGTGGACAATTCACAGAGCTACGAGTGCATTTCCTTCAACAAGTGATGTCTCATGTGAGTCTCCACTCGTAAGAAAACAAAATTGGTCAGTCGTTCTGACATTGTCATGCCTTCTTAAATCTGCAACCATTCCACACCAACTCTCTAGGTCAGGTTCAATACATAATAGCTGTGTCTCTCTCCCGATCCAATTCCTTTCCTCTGGCATTTACCTAAAATATAAATGACAGGGTAATACGCAGAGATTGTTTGTTTTTTTTTCCATTGCCCAAAGAAAACACCAAGGACTAAAGCTATTTTTACCCTTGTTACTTTCTCAGCTTCCTTTATCTGCTTTCATTTAATATCCTTATATATGGTATACTCTGACAGATCTTAGTCTCAGAATGCCATTCCCCAAGTTTAAAAAACACATTTCTTTAAGCTTTTTTTTCGCCCATATAAAACTCTTCTTCCTCATCATTTTCTTTTTATTTTGGCAGGAGAACAAGAATTACATCATAGCCTTGCGGTCTGGCTCTCTTTGACCACAGCTTGTCAGAGATGGAGCTAAGAATGAGGAAATGTGGACGGTTTCCAGTTGCATTCTATGGTTTTCTTCCTGTGGTAGCCTTTTGCCTCCAGAAAATTCTAGGGAAATCCAGTGTGGGCCATGGATAACAGGAAATTAAAGGTTCCACTGCTATCCTCAGTAGAGAGCAGGCCTTGTTGCTTAAGCCACAGTTAGTTAATGGAGAGGAACCAATGTTTGCTTGATTCAAAGTCACAAAGAAATGATCAAGCTTTGAGTGCACACAGGAGGTCCAAGGTCAAGAACTAGAGATGGGAAACTGTAAGAAACAGTCTCCAATTCAAGTGACCTTTCTCTAGTAGACTTCGAATTTTCCAAAATGACATTCCTAATACTTTCTGTCTTAGCTGAAATTACCATTTATCTCCATAAAAAGAGTCTGGTACCTAACATCAGGCTGAAGTTAATCAAGAGATATGCAATTTGTACCCAGCTTTGCTATTAACTAGCTCTAAGACATTGAGCAAAATTATCCCCTCTATGAATCTATCCCCACACTGAACAATAGAGAAACTTTAGGGACCTGTCCAGGATGAGGGACCATATCTAGTTCACCTCTGGGTCCCAGCCCTTAGCCTGTGGTCTGATTCCTGACAGCATAATCAGCATCTAGAGAATGATTAATGAACCCCATTGCATTAGTCTGCTCAGACGGCCATGACAGAACATCACAGACTGAGTGACTTAACAGAAATTTGTCTTCTCACAATTCTGGAAGTTAGAACTCCAAGATCAAGGTGTTTTTAGAGCTAGTTTCTAGTGAGGCCCTTCTTCTTGGCTTGTGGATGGCAGCCTTTTCACCGTGTCCTCACATGGGCTCTTCTCTTTTCAGAGAGAGAGAGCAAGTCTCTGGTGTCTTTTCCTTTTCTTGTAAGGACATCAATCCTTTTAGACTAGGGCCCCACCCTTGTGACCTCATTTAACTTTAATTGCCTCCCTACAAATATGGTCACTTTGGGGGTTAGGTCTTCCATATATGAAGAAGGAGGAGGACACATTTCAGTCCATAATAGAGATCTTTCTTTCTTTAAATCTTGTAATGGAGCAATATAACCTTCAGTTCAGTTCAGTTCAGTATCTCAGTTGTGTCCAACTCTTTGTGACCCCATGAAGTGAATTGCAGCACACCAGGCCTTCCTGTCCATCACCAACTCCCGGAGTCCACCCAAAACCATGTCCATCGAGTCAGTGATGCTATCCAACCATCTCATCCTCTGTCGTCCCCTTCTCTTCCTGCCCTCAATCTTTCCCAGCATCAGGGTCTTTTCAAATGAGTCAGCTCTTCGCGTCAGGTGGCCAAACTATTGGAGTTTCAGCTTCAACATCAGTCCTTCCAATGAACACCCAGGACTGATCTCCTTTAGGATGGACTGGTTGGATCTCCTCACAGTCCAAGGGACTCTAACCTTAACTCATTGTATTTCTTTTGTAGAAATTCACATAATCTCATACGGTTCATGCTGTTCCCGTATGGTTTATTATTAAAAACATTGTCAAATGTAAATAGTTTTCACTGTAGGTAATTCCGAAACACTTAGGTAATTGAGCTTTAAAGGCAACTTTAATGATATTTTCACTGTAGAGAAGAACTCCAGTTCTGCTAAACTCAGAGTAAGATGACTATCTCACACTTACCTTGTCACAGAACTTAAAACGGGATCCCTTTGTGCATTTACTAACAAACCAGCTTTCCACCCTTGAAATAATGTCTTAAAATATATACATATTGTTTGTTTAATACTTGTGATTTAATTTTAAAAGTTTATAAGGAAAAAAGTTTATAAGGACCTTATTGTTGTTGTTCAATCATCTGCTGCTGTTGCTGCTGCTGCTAAGTCGCTTCAGTCATGCCCGACTCTGTGCAACCCCATAGACAGCAGCCCACCAGGCTCCCCCATCCCTGGGATTCTCCAGGTAAGAACATTGGAGTGGGTTGCCATTTCCTTCTCCAATGCATGAAAGGGAAAAGTGAAAATGAAGTCGCTCAGTCATGTCCGACTCTTCGTGATCCCATGGACTGCAGCCCACCAGGCTTCTCCATCCATGAGATTTTCCAGGCAAGAGTACTGGAGTGGGGTGCCATCGCCTTCTCGTTCAGTCACCTAGTCGTGTCCAATTCTTCGCATATCATGGACTGCAGCACACCAGGCTTCCCTGTCGTTCACTATCTCCTGGAGTTTTCTCAAATTCATGTCAGTTGAGTCAGTGATACCATCCAACCATCTCATCCTCTATCACCCCCTTCTCCTCCTGCTCTCAATCTTTCCCAGCTTCAGGGTCTTTTCCAATGAGTCAATTCTTTGCACCAGGTGGCCAAAGTATTGGAGCTTCAGCTTCAGCATCAGTCCTTCCTATGAATATTCAGGGTTGATTTCCTTTTAGGATTGACTGGTTTGATCTCCTTGCAATCCAAGGGACTCTCAAGAGTCTTCTCCAGCACCATAATTTGAAAGGATCAATTCTTTGATACTCAGCCTTCCTTATGGCCCAATTCTCACATCTGTACATGACTACTGGAAAAATCTTAACTCTGACTATACAGACCTTTGTCAGCAAAGTTATGTCTCTGCTTTTTTTTTTTTTTTTTTCTTTCTACCGCCTTCCGCGGCTCGCCTTTCCCCCGGGGAGGGAGGCCGCGGGTGAGGGCAGGCGGGAGCCCCGGTCTCTGCTTTTTAATAGGCTGTCTAGGTGTGTCATAACTTTTCTTCCAGAAGCAAGTGCTTTTAATTTTAAGGTTGCAGTCACCATCTGCAGTGAGTTTGGAGCCCAAGACAATAAAATCTTTCACTGTTTCTACTTTTTCCCCATCTATTTGCCATGACGTATGACACCTATATGCAGGTCAGGAAACAACAGTTAAAGCTGGACATGGAACAACACACTGGTTCCAAATAGGAAAAGGAGTACGTCAAGGCTATATATTGTCACCCTGATTATTTATCTTATATACAGAGTACATCATGAGAAATGCTGGGCTGGAAGAAACACAAGCTGGAATCAAGATTGCCGGGAGAAATATCAATAACCTCAGATATGCAGATGACACCACCCTTATGGCGGAAAGCAAAGAAGAACTAAAAAGCCTCTTGATAAAAGTTATGACCAACCTAGATAGCACATTCAAAAGCAGAGATATTACTTTGCCAACAAAAGTCCATCTAGTCAAGGCTATGATTTTTCCTGTGGTCATATATGGATGTGGGAGTTGGTCTGTGAAGAAGACTGAGCACTAAAGAATTGATGCTTTTGAACTGTGGTGTTGGAGAAGACTCTTGAGAGTCCCTTGGACTGCAAGGAGATCCAACCAGTCCATTCTGAAGGAGATCAGCCCTGGGATTTCTTTGGAAGGAATGATGCTAAAGCTGAAACTCCAGTACTTTGGCCACCTCATGTGAAGAGTTGACTCATTGGAAAAGACTCTGATGCTGGGAGGGATTGGGGGCAGGAGGAGAAGGGGACAACAGAGGATGAGATGGCTGGATGGCATCACTGACTCCTTGGACATGAGTTTCGGTGAATTCTGGGAGTTGGTGATGGACAGGGAGGCCTTGCGTGATGTGATTCACGGGGTCGCAAAGAGTCAGACAAAACTGAGCAACTGAACTGACTGACTGCCTGATGGGACCGGCATCATGGGATGTCATCATTTTGGTTTTTAGAGTGTTGAGTTTTAAGCAAGTTTAGAGTGTTGAGTTTTAAGCCAGCTTTTTCACTCTCCTCTTTTACCCTCATCAAGAGGCTCTTTAATTCCTCTTCACTTTCTGCCATTAGAGTGGTATCATCTGTATAACTGAGGTTTCTGATATTTCTTCCAGCAATCTTGATTCCAGCTTGTGATTCATCCAGCCTGGCATTTCACATGCTGTACTCTACATATAAGTTAAAAAAACAGAGTGACCATATATAACCTGACGTACTCCGTTCCCAGTTTTGACCCAGTCCTTTGTACCATCTCAAGTTCTAACTGTTGCTTCCTGACCTGCATACAGGTTTCTCAGCAGACAGGTCAGGTGGTCTGGTATTCCCACCTCTTTAAGAATTTTCCACAGTTTGTTGTGATTCACACAGTTCAAGGCTTTAACATATTCAGTGAAACAGAAGTAGATGTTTTTATAGAATTCTTTTTTCCCCTATGATCCAGTACATGTTGGCAATTTGATCTCTGGTTCCTCTGCCTTTTCTAAATCCAGCTTGTACATCTGGAAGTTCTTAGTTCACCTACTACTGAAACCTAGCTTGAAGGATTTTGATCTTTACCTTGCTATCAGGTGAAGTGAGTGCAGTTGTGTGGTAATTTGAACATTCTTTGGCATTGCCCTTCTTTAAGATTGGAATGAAAACTGACCTTTTTCAATCCTATGACCACTTCTGTATTTTCCAAATTTGCTGACATATTGAGTGCAACACTTTAACACCATCACCTTTTAGGAGTTTGAACAGCTTAGCTGGAATTTGATCACTTCCACTAGCTTTGTTCATGGCAATGCTTTCTAAGGGCTTCCGCAGTGACGCTAATGTTAAAGAATCCACCTACAATGCAGGTAGATGTAAGAGATCCACGTTCGATCCCTGGGTCGAGAAGATGCCCTAGAGGTAGGCACAGCAATCCACTCCAGTATTCTTGCCTGGAGAATCCCATGGACAGAGGAGCCTGGCAGGCTACAGTCCATAGGGCCGCACAGTCAGACACGACTGCAGTGACTTAGGACGCATGCCCAGTGTTTTCTAAGGCCCACTTGACTTCACACTCCAGGATGTCTGGCTCCAGCTGAGTGACCACACCATTGTGGTTATCTGGGTCATTAAGACCTTTTTGTATAGTTCTTCGGTGTATTCTTGCCACCTCTCTTTAGTCTCATCTGCTTCTGTTAGGTCCTTACCTCTTTTGTCCTTTATTCTGCCCATCTTTGCATGAAATGTTCCCTTGGTATCTCCTAGTTTCTTGAAGAGATCTCTAGTCTTTCCCATTCTATTGTTTTCCTCTATTCCTTTCCACTGTTGACTTAAGAAGGCTTTCTTATCTCTCCTTGCTTTTCTCTGGAACTCTGCATTTAGTTGGGTGTATCTTCCACTTTCTCTTTTGCCTTTGGCTTCTCTTCTTTTCTTGACTATATTACTGTGCTAAATGAGAAATGTGCCAGCAATTTGATGCAGGAGAAACTTTCACTGTTCCAAATTCTTTCACATCTTATTCAGGTGTGAGTTAAAGTCAGAGACAGAAAGGAGCAAAGTACATTATTCATCATATTGTGGAAACCATCTGTGAAATGTAAATGCAGGTCCCCTGTCCTTGGAGCAGTGCTATGATATTGATCAAGGCTGCTCATGTTACTTGTATTATGGAATCATGTAATTGTAAGTGAGATCCCCCAGGTGCAAAATGTAATAGAAGACTTTCCTTCAGTATCAAATGAAGGTGATGAAGGTAATCATACTAATGTAAAATATATTAAAAATATATAATAATTATTATATTGGGATTGATGTAATATGTTCTAATCTTTAATATTTATTTAACAATTTATTATTTCCATTACAAATCCTATTTGAGAGTCTGCTGTATTTGCTGAAAATTTACCACATTTCACATGCATTTTTCACGTCATCAGGGACCCTAGGTGAAACTGTGCTATAATATTTTTGGCAGGAAATGGTCTATTTTAATCATTAATAAGCTACTTTCCAAGTTTATCTAAAAGCAGATGTTCAAATTCACCTTTGAGGGTTCTTGGCTCTTTTGTCTGGGGGAGAAGGGAATTCAGGGTTTTAAGGAGCCTTTTGTTCCTCAAAGATAAGGTCAGAACTCCATTTTATTTGAAGACAATGAGAATATAAAGTGTTTTTTGCATAATGGCATTGTGAGCATATATGCATCTCTGAGATAATTTTTTTCTTTCATGAAAGTCACTGTGTGATTTTTTTTTTTTCCTTTTTTGGGGAATTTCAGATAATCTCTGGACTAAAGGCAGGGAGATTCATGGTAGTAGTAATATGCCCTCAGAGTGTGATTTGCATTGCAGGCAGATTCTTTACCAGCTGAGCCACTAGGGAGCCCAAGAATACCTGAGTGGGTAGCCTATCCCTTCTCTAGTGGATCTTTCCGGCCCTGGAATTGAACTGGGGTCTTCTGCAGTTACAGGCAGATTCTTTACCAACTGAGCTATCAGGGAAGCCCCTCTCTTAAATCATACAGTTTGCAGATTGCTTTGCACATTTTAACCCAATTAATTTTTGCAGGAACCTTAAGAGACAAGCACTGTAGGATGCCCTCTCTACAGAGCTGTAAGCTAAGACACAGAGAAGTAACTTGCCCAGGGTCACATAGCTTTGTTGCTGTTCAGTCACTAAGTCGTATCTGACTCTTTGTGACCCTATGGACTGTAGCACACTAGGCTCCTCTGTCCTCTACTATCTCGCATAGTTTGCTCAAATTCATGTTTGCTGAGTTGGTGATACTCTCTAGAGCTTCCCAGGTGATGCAATGGTAAAGAATATGCCTGCCAGTGCAGGAGATGCAAGAGACGTGGGTTCAGTCCTAAGGTTGGGAAGATCCCCTGGAGAAGGAAATGGCAACCTGTTCCAGTATTCTTTCCTAGAGAATTCCATGGACAGAGAAGCCTGGCGAGCTACAGTCCATGGGGTTCTAAAGAGTCGGACACAACTTAGAGACTGAGTACAATGCTCTCTAACCATTTCATCCTCTGCCACCCTCTTCTCCTCCTGCCTTCAGTCTTTCCCAGAATCAGGGTCTTTTCCAATAAGTCAGCTCTTCTCATCAAGTCTAAGTATTTGAGCTTCAGCAACAGTCCTTCCAATGAATATTCAGGGATGATTTCCTTTAGGATTGACTGAAGAAGATTCATCAGGGCCCCTTAGACTACAAAGAGATCACACAGCTAATGAGCTGCAGAAACTGGACTCAAACTCAGTCACCATGATTGACAATCTAACTAGGAAGGGGTTAGCTGTCCTTGGCATCCTAGCGACACAATGAAATAGGTAATTGGGGTAAGGAAGAGGGTGGGGATACAAAAATAGCTAATTTAGAACTCACTTGACAGGAATACCACTCATAACTAGTCTTAGTCATAACCAGGGTTTAAGAGAGATCCATATATTACTCAAATCCATTGTAAGGCTATTGACACAATAAAATAGCAAATTTTATCCTTCTGTGTATTGCAAACTAAGCATGTGCTTAGTTCTTTACATGCATTATCTCATTTATTCTTTAGAATAGTGTGGAGAATCATTGAAAAAGGAAACCAGAATCCAACACATGGTAAGTTTTGTAGGGTTTAGGCTTCAGGGTTGGTGTGAGAGAAAAGAATCCAGTGAATTTAGATACAGGTTGGAAAGCTATAAGGTGAATAGAGGTGAAATATTCATGACTCAGATTAAGAGAAAGGTGAATTTGTTCTCGTCAGATTTGGCAATGTGGATCATGGTTTTCTTGATACACTTTAAGGACAAGACTGAGCCCCTAAAATTGATCAGATGATAGTACCAGTGCTTTATGTCATGGTGGAGCCATGATAATAATAGCTCAGTTCAATTTCATGCCAGGAGAAAGCTAACTTGATGGAAAGTTTAGATCCTGATATCCAGAATATAATCTACCCAGGTAGTCATAGTAAACTTTAAATTGTAGTTTTTAAAAATGAAAGAAATATAAAATAAGAATTTAACAAAATCAACCAACATCAATGACACTCAAGTGGTTTCTTTCTTCAGTCACTAAGTCGTGTCTGACTCTGTGACCCCATGGACTGCATCACACCAGGCTTCCCTGTCCTTCATAATCTCCTGGAATTTGCTCAAACTCATGTCCATTGAGTTGGTGATTACTGGACTACATTTCTTATACATAGTTGACAGGAGATAAATACAATTTCATGGGTACCATGCGAATATCTCTATTATCTTTCTATCTATCCACACACATATGCACTCTAAATTATATACTATTAAAAATCAGAATCAGTGACTAGAAAAGCAAGTCATGGAGGGATTGGAAGTTGCTGGTTTTGAAGATGCAGGAAGGATCCATGAGCTAAGGAATGCAGGACACCTCTGAACTAGAAAAGGCAAGGAATCAGATTCTTCCCTAGAAGCTCCAGAAGGAATGCAGCCCTGCCAACACCTTGATTTTAGCCCAGGGAGGCCCGCCTTGGATGTCTGATCTCCAGACCTGAGGCAGTAATGTGGGGTGTGAGTGAGAGTTCACCAGACCGAGGCTAACAGGCTGCCTTTTTCTTACCTCGCGGAATCAGAGGGACATCAAAGCACAACATGAGGCTTAACTGCAGAGTTTTACCCCTTTCACAGATGGAACAAAGCTGTTACTACAAGGGAGCAAAATCAACAGGAAGGCAGCAAGTGGGAGACGAGCCTCATGTGCTGAGGTTTTACTCTAGTATGAAGACTTCATGACACATCCAGAACAAAAGACTCATCTTTTCAACGACTTTTACTTCTCAGGAGTTCCCAGTCCTGTGGTCTTTTGAGAACTCTTTCACCTCCTTGGCTCTGCACATGTGTTTTCTGCATAATATTGAACAGCAACCTCTTTAAAAATGGTACAAATTTGCAAAACAGAAATAGAGCCACAGACAGAGAAAACAAACTTACGGCCATTGGGGGAAAAGCTGATGGGGGAAGGTATAAATTGGGAGATTGGGATTGACATATACACACTGCTATACGGATAACTCGGAGAAGGCAATAACTAACAAGGACCTACTGTATAACACAGGGAACTCTACTCCATGGCCTTTATGGGAAAATAATCTAAAAAAGAGTGGATATATGTGTATGTATAACTGATTCACTTTGCTATACACCTGAAATCAACACACATTGTAAACCAACTATACTTCAATAAAAATTTAAAAATAAATAAATAAAAAAAATTAAATAGTAATCTTCGAGTCTCCCACATCCTGGTGTGCTCTGGACTCACAGACCACGTTTTTCAAACACAGACACACACAAGAGACCTGACTCTGTGCTGGCTGGCAAAATAAAACAACTTTTAATTGCTAAAAAAAAAAAAATCAGAATCAAATCAACAGCCCCTGCCCTTCAGGGCACCAGGTAATACTCTGGTATCCAAGGAGTTTCTAGGCAGAGAGAGAAGAGGGAGTGGGAACCAACAACAAAAAACAAAAAATCTCCCAACAGCAAAGCTTCCACTGCAGCAACAAGAAGCCAAGTCAGAATGTTTGGAGAACACAGAGCTTTAGACAATAAACTCATTGTATTTGCATCTCAGAACTCCAGCCTCTCTCAGGATAACTTGGGCTCCCAGATTCTCCCAGTGTAGAACATGAGCAGATCAGCATCATTTTCAGCCTGTCTTCACGAGCCCCACATTTGACAAGGACACTTAACTCCAAGTTCTATGAAATACCTCTTGTGTTTGGTAAATGAGCTGTGTTACCTAATGATTGCCAAGCAGTTTTAAATTTGCTAATCTCCTGTGAGTCTTAGAGCTAGACTCCTCATTCATGTAGCAGCAGCTAAAGGTTTCTATCTCAGAAAAGACATAGAAAAATGATCCCCAAACTCAGAGATAACATTACCTTTTCAGAATTAAAGAAATTGTTTTGTTGTTGTTCAGTCACTAAGTCGTGTCTGATTCTTTTGGGATCTATGGACTGCAGCATGCCAGGCTTCCCTGTTCTTCACCATCTCCCAGAGTTTGCTCAAACTCATGTTCATTGATTTGGGGATGCCAAAAAAGCCTCTTGATGAAGGTGAAAGTGGAGAGTGAAAAAGTTGGCTTAAAGCTCAACATTCAGAAAACGAAGATCATGGCATCCGGTCCCATCACTTCATGGGAAATAGATGGGGAAACAGTGGAAACAGTGTCAGATTTTATTTTTCTGGGCTCCAAAATCCCTGCAGATGGTGACTGCAGCCACGAAATTAAAAGACACTTACTCCTTGGAAGAAAAGTTATGACCAACCTAGATAGCATATTCAAAAGCAGAGACATTGCTTTGCCAACAAAGGTTCATCTAGTCAAGGCTATGGTTTTTCCTGTGGTCACATATGGATGTGAGAGTTGGACTGTGAAGAAGGTTGAGTGCCAAAGAATTGATGCTTTTGAACTGTGGTGTTGGAGAAGACTCTTGAGAGTCCCTTGGACTGCAAGGAGATCCAACCAGTCCATTCTGAAGGAGATCAGCCCTAGGATTTCTTTGGAAGGAATGATGCTAAAGCTGAAACTCCAGTACTTTGGCCACCTCATGCGAAGAGTTGACTCATTGGAAAAGACTCTGATGCTGGGAGGGATTGGGGGCAAGAGGAGAAGGGGACGACAGAGGATGAGATAGCTGGATGGCATCACTGACTGGATGGACATGAGTCTGAGTGAACTCCGGGAGTTGGTGATGGACAGGGAGGCCTGGCGTGCTGCGATTCATGGGGTCGCAAAGAGTCGGACATGACTGAGCGACTGATCTGATCTGATCTGATCCAACCATCTTATCCTCTGTTGTCCCCTTCTCCTCCTGCCTTCTATCTTTCCCAGCAGCAGGGTCTTTTCCAATGAGTAGGCTATTCCCATCAGGTGTCCAAAGTATTGGAGCTTCGCCTTCAGCATCAGTCCTTCTAATGAATATTCAGGGTTGATTTCCTTTAGGATTGATTGGTTTGATCTCCTTGCAGTCCAAGGTACTCTCAAGAGTCTTCTCCAACACCACAGTTCAAAAGCATCAATTCAATACAATTCAATACAAAAACCAATACAATATTGTAAAATTAAAAAATAAAATTAAATTAAAAAAAATAAAATAAAATCTGTATTTAGAAAAAAAAAAAAAAGCATCAATTCTTCGGTGCTCAGCCTTCTTTACGGTCCAACTCTCACATCCATACACGACTACTGGAAAAACCATAGCTTTGGCTAGACAGACCTTTGTCAGCAAAGTGATGTGTCTGCTTTTTAATATGCTATCTAGGTTTGTCATAGCTTTCCTCCAAGGAGCAAGTGTCTTTTAATTTCATGGCTGCAGTCACCATCCGCAGAGATTTTGGAGCCCAAGAAAATAGAGTCTGTGTTTCCTTTGAAAAGGAAATTGCTAATTGACACTTACTTAATACGTCATACAAGGATTTCTGGATCCAGCCCCTATTTATCTTCCCAGCCACAGTTCTTGAAACTCTCATGAACACACACACCACCTTCCAGCCGACAATTTACACTTTCCTGAGTCCATCACACCTTCATGTGCCTCCTGAATCTTCACACCTGTTCCTTCTGCCTCTAGTGCTCCTCTCAGCCCATCACTCAGGTGGCTAACTCCTACACGTCTTAGTCCTTGGCTCAGGAAGATCACTTACTCCTGGAAGTATTTGCTTATAACTCTCATCTAACTTGAGTTACCTTCTTTTTTCTTCTTCAGTGTTCTAACTTACCTCCTCTACCCCCCACAGAATATATATGTTATAGAATTTAGAACAGTAGATGTCCTATCATGGAATTCAATGTCATCACCACTGATTTCTTTCTCTGTCTTTTGCACAAGACTTGATGAATAGAACACACCTCATTCATATATGAATTCCTAGTGTCCTATCTAGGACTTGGCTCAGAGTCTCTTGACAGAATGATGACAAAATGAGATAGGGTGTGAGAAATGTAACTGAGAAAATCCCCAGAAGCTCCAAGTATAATTAACATGAATGTGATAGATCCTCAGAAATGGGATATAACCAAAGCCGCCTCACATAATACACCCTGTGTAAATGGACTTACTCCCTCAAATGAGGCAGAGATGTCCTCATTTTTAGCCCTCTAAAGGTTTTATGATCTAGCTGCAAATTCCTGTTCAATCTCATCTTAAACTCCACCTCTTCTCTCTCAGAAAATGTTTCAGCCAATCTAGATTTCTTTTAGTGTCTGGAAAGTACCATCTCCTTCCTTCCTTCCTTCTTTCTAGCCTGTACCCCTGTTCCCCCTTCTTCCATGTCTTACAATGCTTCCCCCATCACAAGTCTCTGGCCATAGCAACTTCTATAATTTTTCAGGTCTCAGCTCAGACACAGCCTCTTACTGGAATAAAAGAAGCCTTATCCAACTCTACAGACCAGAGTACCTTACTGTACCTTCTCTGTCTTCCCATAGAACTCCACATTTTCTTTCATAATGATATTTATCACACTGATTTTAATTGTGTGATTATTTGTCTATTGTGTTTACTTTCTATATCCCCCACATCTAACAGTTTATATCATATAACCAAAGGGTATGCAATATTTTCAGAAGACTGAATGGTAGAAATAGGAAGAGGAAAATGAAGGAAAAGTAGCAGGATGTTTTAAAGAAATGCCACCTCATTTTTGACAAGGTCTTTCACTGTTTCTATTCATAAAGGGAATTGTTAATCGATACTTTTTTAATAAGTCATACAAGGATTTCTGGATCCAGCCCCTATTTATCTTCCTAGCCACATTTCTTGAAACTCTCAAAATTGCCATCTTACAATGAATCTGAGCAATTTACACTTTCCTGAATCCATCACCATCTGCAGTGACTTTGGAGGCTAAAAAATAAAGTCTGACACTGTTTCCACGGTTTCCCCGTCTTTTTGCCATGAAATGATGGGACCAGACACCATGATCTTAGTTTTCTGAATGTTGAGCTTTAAGCCAACTTTCTCACTCTCCACTTTCACTTTCATTAAGAGGCTTTTTAGTTCCTCTTCACTTTCTGCCATAAGGGTGGTGTCATCTGCATATCTGAGGTTATTGATATTTCTCCTGGCAATCTTGATTCCAGCTTGTGCTTCTTCCAGCCCAGCATTTCTCATGATGTACTCTGCATATAAGTTAAATAAGCAGGGTGACAATATACAGCCTTGACGTACTCCTTTTCCTATTTGGAACCAGTCTGTTGTTCCATGTCCAGTTCTAACTGTTGCTTCCTGACCTGCATACAGATTTCTCAAGAGGCAGATCAGGTGGTCTGGTATTCCCATCTCTTTCAGAATTTTCCACAGTTTCTTGTGATCCACACAGTCAAAGGCTTTGACATAGTCAATAAAGCAGAAATAGATGTTTTTCTGGAACTCTCTTGCTTTTTTGATGATCCAGTGGATGTTGGCAATTTGATCTCTGGTTCCTCTGCCTTTTCTAAAACCAGCTTGAACATCAGGAAGTTCATGGTTCACGTATTGCAATGGTGATTGCAGCCATGAAATTAAAAGATGCTTACTCCTTGGAAGGAAAGTTATGACCAACCTAGATAGCATTTTCAAAAGCAGAGACATTGCTTTGCCACCAAAGTCCATCTAGTCAAGGCTATGGTTTTTCCAGTGGTCACATATGGATGTGAGAGTTGGACTGTGCAGAAAGCTGAGCACTGAAGAATTGATGCTTTTGAACTGTGGTGTTGGAGAAGACTCTTGAGAGTCCCTTGGACTGCAAGGAGATCCAACCAGTCCATTCTAAAGGAGATCAGCCCTGGGATTTCTTTGGAAGGAATGATGCTAAAGCTGAAATTCCAGTACTTTGGCCACCTCATGAGAAGAATTGACTCATTGGAAAATACTCGGATGCTGGAAGGGATTGGGGGCAAGAGGAGAAGGGGACGACAGAGGATGAGATGGCTGGATGGCATCACTGACTTAATGAACAAGAGTTTGGATGAACTCCAGGAGTTGGGGATGGACAGGAAGGCCTGGTGTGCTGCGATTCATGGGGTCGCAAAGAGTCAGACACGACTGAGCAACTGAACTGGCTGACTGAATCCATCACACCTTCATGTGCCTCTGAAGAGAGCGACAACCCACTCCAGTATTCTTGCCTGGAGAATTCCATGGATAGAGGAGCCTGGCGGGCTACAGTCCATGGGTCACAAAGAGTCGGACACAACCGAGTGACTAAGCAGACATACACACACAGAGTGTTGTACATGTCAATCCCAATCTCCCAGTTTATTCCCGTTTCTCCCTTTGGTGTCCATACATTTGAGTGTCACCTTTAAACAACCTTCAAAGCCTGAAAGCACTGATGCCAGCTCAAAGCAATCCTGGTCTCAAAACCTTTTCTTGCCCAGCTCACGTCTCCGTCCTTAACTCAGTTTTGCTCCTGAAGGAATCAGAAACAGAATTTTGTATGAAGAAAAAGAAGGAAGAGCATGAGGCGGAGAAAAATATTCAGAACAACTGAACAAAGAATATCCACACCAATACAGGTTTCTTAAGCAAAGAAAGGGAGGAAACTTAAATTTTCATGAAGTTCAACATTTTGACTACTGAAGGAAACTTCACATTGATTACTGAAACAAGACAGTCCTGTGATTAGGAATGGATGGAAGGCACATTCGCTCTAAGAGGGAGCAGATCAGCTATTGGGTTGCCAGAGATTTTCATCCAAGAGTTCAGGGAGAGACAAGGCTAGGTAAAGCGCACAGGTGCAGCTATGAGAAAAAACACAGTAATTTTCTGATTGTATCCCCCCTATTCTGCTCATGAAACTTGCTAGGAACAGAAGGCAAGAGGAAGGGAGAAAAAGTGTTTCAGGAGAGATATCAAAACAAACACACCAATATAAACACACAAAATTCTTGGCAGTTTTGTCCCTACCTTGGAGAAAGCCAACCAAAAGTCATGTCTCTTTCACATTAGCTGCTAAGAGCCTTGAGCTGACCCATTTTTCACTTTGTATCTGATAATCACCATCTCGTAGAGGTTGCCTGTATATGCATGTTCAGTCATGTCTGATTCTTTGCGACCCCATGGACTGTGCATGGAACTTTCCAGGCAAGAACACAGGAGTGGGTTGCCATTTCCTTCTCCAAGTAGTAGAGGTTGGCTCCGCTTGTAAATGTGTGTGTGCATAGGGGATTCAGCTGCCCAGGGAAAAGGAGTATCCAAGCCTATGAGTAGTTATAGTTCCATCTGTGTGTAAATGAATAAAGTGCTGTTCAGCTTTAGACTTTGGTCACTTTCAGAGGTGTTTGGTGTGAGTACACCCAGTCACTTCTGGGTATCCTGATGAAATGAGTGCGCCCTTATGAAAAAGAACAAACATGGTCAACTTGGGCTGAAATTCATAATTCTATTGTTTCAGTCCAACAGGGGTCTTTATGAGTGTCAATGTGCCCACTTCTTGAAAAATCATCTAAAATTCTTTCACTATTTGATGCTTTTTTCCCCTAAATCATAGCCATTTGTATCTGATATTTATTTATTTGTTAAACTTTTACTGGAGTAGAGTTGATTTAAAATGTTGTGTTAGTTATTTGCCATGTGCTTTGCTTGTTAGCCTTCATTTGAGCATTTAAAAAATCCTATAAATTAGATGTTGGTGTCTCTATTTTGTAGATGAGGCCAGCACTGAAAAGGGTCACATAACTTCTCCAAGAGCTCATTGAGTAAAGGATGGAGCCCGAAGGCAACCCCAAGTCCACCTCGCCTTGTTCCATTTCCCCGCTGGATTGTCTCTTTGGCAAGACGGGTAAGAAAATATTCTGAACTATGAATATCTAGCCTTAACTCTAGGCTGTAAGAAACCTATATCCATGTAGTCCTAAGGAGTGGTCCCCCACCCTGCCTGAACCAGCTCAGCAACCTGTCAAGAGCTGTTGAAGCATTTGAGTGGAAAGCTGTGAGAGCCCAAACCTAGGTCAACTCCAACACACCGTTTTCACCTTTCAGTGGGGAGCAGTTGCTAGATTCAGCTGAGGGTGGCGAGCTGCCCACACAAACCAATCCCATAAGGCATTACAGGTGCCCAAGACACCTTGTCCCAGTCTACCTGGACACGGAGCTTTTCACAAGCAAGGATAAGATTCCAAGAGTTCTTACCATATCAAAAGTAATTTGGACTCAAGTTTCCAAGAAAACTAACATCACATAAATTTCATAGGATATAATTACATGTGATGGAATCCCCTGTCCTGAGAAATTCCTGGGGTTAGCATGAAACCACCTACATATTCCCAAGTCTGAGTTGGTTGTCCCAACATTTATGGTTTCTCCTTAAAGCCCAAATACTTATGAGTCATATTGATTGTTGACTTCAACTTCCTTCCAATTGATTTAAGCTGAGTAACTAACATAGTTTTTGTCAGACAATGCTTTCTAGAAGCACAAAAAGGCTTCTACAGAAATGTGTGTGTGAGGTCCCACAAGAAAAAGAAAAGAAAAAGGTAGGACTACTTTCCAATTTACAGATTTTAGAGATAGAAAAGCTGTTTTGTTAGTGACTTCTTAGTAAGATATTCATGTTGGGGCTGGAATAAACTTAATCTCCAGTGCCCTTCAGAAAAAGATCATAGATGGAGTATAATATTCCTGTGGGGTAATGTTTTTATGATTCAGAGTCATGGAAACATAAATCTATGTATCTAATGCCCATTTATTTGTAATTTATCACCCACCAAGCTGACTGTGGCTCAGATCATGAACTCTTTATTGCCAAATTCAGACTTAAATTGAAGAAAGTGGGGAAAACCACTAGACCATTCAGGTATGACATAAATCAAATACCTTATGAGTGTACAATGGAAGTGACAAATAGATTTAAGGGAAGATTTGATAGACAGAGTGCCTGATGAACTATAGACAGAGATTCGTGACCTTGTACAGGAGACAGGGATCAAGCCCATCGCCAGGTAAAAGAAATGCAAAAAAGTAAAATGGCTGTCTGAAGAGGCCTTACAAATAGCTATGAAAAGAAGAGAAGTGAAAAGCAAAGGAGGAAAGGACAAACATGCCCATTTGAATGCAGAGTTCCAAAGAATAGCAAGGAGAGATAAGATAGCCTTCCTCAGTGATCAATGCAAAGAAATAGAGGAAAACAATAGAGTGGAAAAGACTAGAGATCTCTTCAAGAAAATTAGAGATACCAAGGGAACATGTCATGCAAAGATGGGCTCAATAAATGACAGAAATGGTGTGCACCTAACAGAAGCGGAAGATATTAAGAAGAGGTGGCAAGAACGCACAGAAGAACTGTACAAAAAAGATCATGACCCAGATAATCACGATGGTGTAATCATTCACCTAGAACCAGACATCCTGGAATGTGAAGTCAAGTGGACCTTAGGAAGCATCACTACGAACAAAGCTAGTGGAGGTGATAGAATTCCAGTTGAGCTATTTCAAACCCTGAAAGATGATGCTGTGAAAGTGTTGCACTCAATATGCCAGCAAATTTGGAAAACTCAGCAGTGGCCACAGGACTGGAAAAGGTCAGTTTTCATTCCAATCCCAAAGAAAGGCAATGCCAAAGAATGCTCAAACTACTGCACAATTGCACTCATCTCACACACTAGTAAAGTAATGCTCAACATTCTCTAAGCCAGGCTTCAGCAATATGTGAACTGTGAACTTCCAGATATTCAAGCTGGTTTTAGAAAAGGCAGAGGAACCAGAGATCAAATTCCCAACATCCACTGGATCATCAAAAAGCAAGAGAGTTCCAGAAAAATGTCTACTTCTGCTTTATTGACTATGCCAAAGCCTTTGACTGTGTGGATCACAAGAAACTGTGGAAAATTCTGAAAGAGATGGGAATAATAGACCACCTGATCTGCCTCTTGAGAAACCTGTATGCAGGTCAGGAAGCAACAGTTAGAACTGGACATGGAACAACAGACTGGTTCCAAATAGGAAAAGGACTACGTCAAGGCTGTATATTGTTACCCTGCTTATTTAACTTATATGCAGAGTACATCATGAGAAAAGCTGGGCTGGAAAAAGCACAAGCTGGAATCAAGATTGCTAGGAGATATATCAATAATCTCAGATGTGCAGATGACACCACCCTTATGGCAGAAAGTGAAGAAGAACTAAAGAGCCTCTTGATGAAAGTGAAAGAGGAGAGTGAAAAAGCTGGCTTAAAGATCAACATTCAGAAAATGAAGATCATGGCATCCGGTCCCATCAATTCATGGCAAATAGATGGGGAAACAGTGGCTTACTTTATGTTTTGGCCTCCAAAATCACTGCAGATGGTGTCTGCAGCCATGAAATTAAAAGATGCTTACTCTTTGGAAAGAAAGTTAAGACCAAGCTAGACAGCATATTGAAAAGCAGAGACGTTACTTTGTCAACAAAGGTCCGTCTAGTCAAGGCTATGGTTTTTCCACTGGTCAGGTATAGATGTGAGAGTTGGACTATAAAGAAAGCTGAGTGCTGAAGAATTGATGCTTTTGAACTGTGGTGTTGGAGAAGACTCTTGAGAGTCCCTTGGACTGCAAGGAGATCCAACCAGTCCATTCTAAAGGAGATCAGTCCTGGGTGTTCATTGGAAGGACTGATGTTGAAGCTAAAACTCAAATATTTTGGCCACCTGATGCAAAGAGCTGACTCATTTGAAGAGACTCTGATGCTGGGAAAGTTTGAGGGCATGAGGAAAAGGAGACGACAGTGGATGAGATGGCTGGATGGCATCACTGACTCAGTGGACATGAGTTCGGGTAAACTTCGAGAGTTGATGATGGACAGGGAGGCCTGGCATGCTGAGATTCATGGGGTTGCAAAAAGTCAGACATGACTGAGCAACTGAACTGAACTGAAGGCTAATTTCTACATTGAACAGAATGACTTACAACAGAAAAGATTCTTGAGATTAAGAGTCTGTAAAAACAAAAGCAAAACAAAACAAAAAAGCTGATTTTATTTTCTTAGAAAAAGCCCCCAAATGGTGGTGTTTTTCACGTATTTCTTGTGTCCAGAAGATTCTCTCCCAACTCATTACCCAAGACCTAGATGAGATCTTCCCTCCTGTAGAAGTCTTTCCTAAATAACCTCCCCAACTTCAGAGCCCCTTCCAAGTATTTTTTTAAATTTATTTTTACTTTTGGCTGAGCTGGGTCTTCATTGCTTCACGCCAGCCTTTCTCTAGTTGTGGTGAGCAGGTGCTACTCTTTGTTGGGGTGCATGGAGTTCTCAGTGCGTCGGCTTCTCTTTGTGCAGAGCACGGGCTCTAGGCGACTGGGCTTCAGTGGTTGCAGCACGTGGGCTCAGTGTCTGCGGAGCACGGGCTTAGTTACTGCACATCATGCAGGCTCTTCCCAGACCAGGAATAGAACCCATGTCCCCTGAATTTGCAGGTAGGTTCTTAACCAGTGGACCAACGAGGAAGTCCCCAAGTATTTTTTAAACAAAATAATTAATACATACTCATATGTTCTCTTTGCAAATTATTTCACATGTCAGTGAAGCTAGAAGCTTCTTAAGAGCAAAGAAAAGGAAAAGCATCAAACTATGCACAAAATTCCAGTTTTCTCTCTGACTTTCCATGAATCTAAATAGATGACTTCTCTTCTTGGCTATGTCACTTGTTCTTATTTATAAAAGGTGATTTGGTCTCTACCTCCTCCAATAACTTTAATATTCAATAGTTTTATGATGAACTATATCATACTTTTCATTTATCCCACCTCTCCTTATCCATGGCACAAAACACGGGTTGCCGGTCTGTAACTACCATGAACGTAGTCATACTTCTTTATTTCCAATGCCTAATCCTGCGTGACACACAGCAAGAGCTCAGAAGCTATTGCGTCAAGCGAATGAATGCAAGCTTTGTAAACGAACTGACATTTGTGAAGCACATAGAATATTCCAGACCTAAATGTGCTCTGTCAGTAGTCTTCACAACACATGCAAAGAAGACACAGTGATTCCAGTTCACCTAAGAAGGACAGTGGCGGCTCAGAGAGAATCAGCGATTTGCTCAGGTGCCACAGCAGGCGGCCAGAAGATCGACAGTCTTGTTGGTCTGGCTCCCAGGTACATAAGCACTTTCTTTCTGCCATGAAAGAGCGTCACTGTATTTCATACTTCTGTAAGGAAAGGGCTTATTTATGCTTATCTGATCAGAATGGCAACAGTACTCAGCCCTAATTTGAGGAACAAAGGATTAGAAGAGAGGCTGGGTTTCCCACCAAACCCTCCCCAGGCAAGCCAGAATGAAGTTGCAAAGGGAGCTGGGAAATAGCAGGCAAGAGGAGATGATGGTTCTTTAGGGTTGTGATCAGGAAAGCCTGAGGCTCTGGCTAGAGCTGCCAGGCTTGCAGATTAAGCTTCTTTCTTTCTTTCTTCAAAAGCAAGAATGTTGAGACTCTAAACTTGTTTTCTTTTAAATGCTATAAGCCTTTCAGGAAACGGCTTTCTCTGGGAACCTGCTCATTACAGAAAGCTCCTTGAAGAAGTGCCAAAATGTAGTTAGCGGGGAGGGAGCAGGGAGGGAAAATGTTGGGCTGATTCAGTGGAGCCATTTGATGGTGAAAGTGCCTTTATCAAGGGAGCAGAGAGAATAGCCCGGCGCCTTCTCAACCATGCAGAGCACACAGACTCCTGGGAAAGAAACTCACATTTGGGTGAAATGTGGCTGGAAACAGATTCCTGAAACTGATGAGGTTGTTGCATTTAATAATTACAGCAATAGCTCCTACATACTGAGGACTACAGGCATGGGGCTGAGAGCTTTCTATTGTATTTAGCCTCACAGGACTTTATGGATGGAATTAATCACCTCTATAAGGGAAAAAGTTGAGTCCTAGAGAACAGAAAAGACTAGCAAATATCACACAGGTAGCATATGGCCAAGGCATTACTTGAACCCCAGTCTGACAACAAAATCCACGTTATACTCTCTTATCTTTCAGTATCTGAGTAAAGAGAACATGGACTCGATGGACATGAGCTTGAGCAAGCTGTTCAGGAGTTGGTGATGGACAGGGAAGCCTGAAGTGCTGCAGTTCATGGGGTAGCAAAGAGTTGGACATGACTGACTGAACTAAACTGAGATCTGCACGGCTAGTTAAAACAAGACATATACAGGATGTAGAAAGTGCAGGAGCATTTTTCATGAGTTAGGATTTCATATGTGATGTTCATGAGGCCACTTTCTTTGGTAAAAATGAAGAACTTCGAGCCCTTGGTTATATAACTATTGCCATTAGAGTTTATAGAACACCAACAAGGAAGATGACATTTATCCCTTAGTATCATCCATGCATCTAGAAGCCAGGGCTTGAAATCTTCATCCTTAGAACCATCTCTTGAAAAGTTCCTTTAAAAAAAAGAAATTGGGAGGGCATGGGCCATTCACGGAACAGTGAAGAGCTTGTGCTTTTGAATTAGACAATTCTAAGCTGTACACCCTGACTATGGCACATATTAGCCCTCTGGCTGTGGGCAAGTGGCTTAACATTTTATTTGCTATATTCTTTTTTTTTTTTTTTTTAACTTTACAATATTGTATTAGTTTTGCCAAATATCGAAATGAATCCGCCACAGGTATACCTGTGTTCCCCATCCTGAACCCTCCTCCCTCCTCCCTCCCCATACCCTCCCTCTGGGTCGTCCCAGTGCACCAGCCCCAAGCATCCAGTATCGTGCATCGAACCTGGACTGGCGACTCGTTTCATACATGATATTATACATATTTCCATGCTATTCTCCCAAATCTCCCCACCCTCTCCCTCTCCCACAGAGTCCATAAGACTGATCTATACATCAGTGTCTCTTTTGCTGTCTCGTACACAGGGTTATTGTTACCATCTTTCTAAATTCCATATATATGCGTTAGTATACTGTATTGGTGTTTTTCTTTCTGGCTTACTTCACTCTGTATAATAGGTTCCAGTTTCATCCATCTCATTAGAACTGATTCAAATGTATTCTTTTTAATGGCTGAGTAATACTCCATTGTGTATATGTACCCCAGCTTTCTTATCCATTCATCTGCTGCAATCCATAGGTCTACAAGCAATAAATGCTGGAGAGGGTGTGGAGAAAAGGGAACTCTCTCACACTGTTGGTGGGAATGCAAACTAGTACAGCCACTATGGAGAACAGTGTGGAGATTCCTTAAAAAACTGGAAATAGAACTGCCTTATGACCCAGCAACCCCATTGCTGGGCATACACACTGAGGAAACCAGAATGGAAAGAGACACATGTACCCCAATGTTCATTGCAGCACTGTGTATAATAGCCAGGACATGGAAGCAACCTAGATGCCCATCAGCAGATGAATGGATAAGTGGCTTAACATTTTAGAATCTTGATTTCTTCATCTGTAAAATGGGTCTAAGAAGTATTTACCTTACAAGGCTACATATTTAAAAAGTGGCTAAACAGAGTGATCATTGCAAAGTGATTATTGTGATTATTGGTGTGTTTCATGGTTGTTGGTATTTTTCTCATTATTGTTGTTATTTTGGCTATTTTTATCCCAGGGAAGATGAGCTCATAAACATGCGTTGATTTATCATACTAAGTTATAACTAGTGACTTAACTTTGAGCTATAACAATAATCAAAACAGTGACACATAATATCTACTGGGTGAGTACTATGGGACAGGGGCTTCCCTGATGTCTCAGTGGTGAAGAATCTTCCTGAAATGCAGGAGATGCAGAAAGCACAGGCTTGATGTCTGGGGTGGGAAGATCCTCTGGAGGAGGAAATGGGAACCCACTCCCATGGACCGAGGACCCTGGCAGGATACAATCCATAGGGTCACAAAGAGTCAGACATGACTGAAGTTGACTGAGCACAGAGACGCTATGCAACAGGCATTCTTCTAGGTTCTTTCACGTGTCTTGCATTGTGTTATCCCCCCATCAACCCTGTTTGGTAGCACACAAAATGTTATTCACTTAGGAGGTAAAAAAATTGAAGAAGAGAGAAGTTAAGCAACATCTTCCAAAATTAGAGCTAGTGAAAATTTCAGCTTGGAAGAGCTGGGATTCAAACATACAACGTCTGACTCAGGTAAGTTTCCATGGGCACTTACAATGGGAATTGTCTACATCACAAATTTGCAAATGTGGTTCTGCAGAACCCTAGACACTGCAAATGTGGTAAGGAATCCTCTCTGAGAAATGGGCTGCAGAGTTGTCATATTTCAGCAGAGTTGCTCTTATTCATTTCACATGTAGAATTTTCATAAAAGATCTCATTTAAATAAAGGATTCTGTCACTGCCAAGCATTAAATCACTTGGCCTGGAAAGAGGATGCTTCAGGGCTAGAAGTTCTTGGGCTCTTGGTGTGATTGGGACAGCATCAGGATCCCAGAGTGATGCAGAATGGCCACACCTAATAAAATGTTGGCTTTCACATGATTTACGCAAGGTCGGGCTCTGTTCCTTTTGGTACTCATGACTGAGTCTTCTCAATTAGGAAAGAGTATAGGATAACTAGTATGGCAGTTTCCACCCCCTCAACTGGTCACGAAGTAGTGTGAGAATTTCAGCACTCTTGTCATGAACAGCAGCCCTGCAACTAAGTTACTGGAGGCCAATGTCTAACCAAGGGAAAGACAGTTTGGACTCCAGAGATGCTTCGTTGTCAGGCTTTGCTGATGTGTCCAGTTGATATGAGTTACAGTGAATCATCATTATAATTCTAAATATTTTTTCTCTTATTCTTTTAAGCATAGATAATTTAAAAGTACTTTCAGATAATTTTGTACTTGAAATTTCCCTCCAAAACAACCATTGTTGTAAAAAGGAGGATAAGCATGAATCCTGAGGCAGGAATGGCCTTAAAGGGATGTAAGCGTAACCCTAAAGTAATCATCTCAAAATTTCTTTGCTGTCTCATATTAGATCTTAAAACATCAAAATGACCACCATACACATGTGACTGAGATCCAGAGTTTAGGCCCATTCTTTCTTCCTTTTATATCTAGTAGTTTCCAAGTAGGGTTTAAAGATTATTGACTTTATTCTATTTGTATTGCATGGTGATTTTTTTTGTGTGTTTGCTCTTTTAATTTTTATTCATTTTATCAGTATGTGTTACATGAGCAAAAAACCAGACAACTAGGAAGCCTCCCAAAGAGTCATGTCACTTCTAACTTATTACTCTTTTTCAAGTAGTTTTGTCAACAAAGCTTTTCCACTGGTGTCCCACATATGAGTGAATTAATGAAAATTAATTTCACTCCATGTGACATTGTCCCCTGAGCATCCTTAGTGAATTCAGGGCTCAGTGCTTCTTCAAGGGATAGAGAAGTAATCAGGACACTAATCAAAGCTAATCAAAACACCCTTTGATTAGTGTATTTGGAGAAGGAAGAATTGAATTCCTTTCTCCAAGGGCACTGGGGACAAAGGGTACTCTGCCTGGATGATTTGCCCTATGTGGGGGCCCAAGAGGAGGCAGGGGGCCTGAGGTCTTCTCTAAATTGGCATAGCCCACCCCAAACACAGACTCTCCCATATCATAGAACAAAGGGCCTTTGGTGCTGACCATTTTCTCAATATTGGATGGATCATTATCCTATCAATTTAGCTCCTTCCACTGTGTATATTTGCTCCATAAGTGACTCTGTTCTCATCAGTAGATATGCAACATGCTAAGGATTGTGGAAGAGTTGAAATAAAGTTTCCAAGTCAAAGAGACTATAGGAAGCTCAAAAAATTATCTGAATTTGTTTGCAATTAGCTCTTAGCAAGAAACCACCCTAAGCAGGAAACCCCTTATGTCTTGTCAGTTTAACAAAGGGTAGTTTAACTACCCTTAAATCAAGCATGTGCCATGCTCTGCCCATGTCTGGCCCAGGTACAGTTTTCCAATCTTTGATCACACAAAACCTTGCCTAGCTTATTGGTTATTTGCAAAGATAAAAAAGAAGGAATGAAGAATAATTAATTAACAAATAACCAGACCTCTCTCCTAGCTTCCCCTTTAATAATCTCATGAACAAACTTGTGAAAAGGTAGCATCTAAAGAAAGAATACAAGAAGTCAACAAAACTACATGCAGTGGGAGATGGCAATGACTCTGGTCCCCCATCTCAGGGATGAACTGAGATCACTTTTTCAATTTTAAAAAATAGAGTTTCTATAAAGTAAAAAATAAAGTGAAGTTGCTCGGTCATTTCCAACTCTTTGTGACCCCATGAACTATATATAGCCTACCATGCTCCTCCATCCATGGGATTTTCCAGGCAAGAGTACTGGAGTGGGTTGCCATATACGATCCCTCAATCCCACTCCTGGGCATATGTTCAGATAAAACTATAATTCAAAAAGATACATACACCCCCATGTTAATAGCAGCTCTATTTACAATAGCCAACACATGGAAACAATCTAAATGTTCATTGACAGAAGAGTGGATAAACAAAGGTACCTGTCTTTCAGGTGAACATTTGGAAAGGAATTCTGCATGTGTCTCAGAGGCCCTGATAAAATGGAGTCCCAATGCTTCACGATGGACCTTCACATCAGCTTTGCTCCATTGCCTGTCTCGCTCCCCTAGATAGCAGTCCCACCTTTAAAACTGAAAGTCCTGCATCCCAGGAACTCCTTCAGTTTCTCAGGAACACCCTGGACAAAACAGGATGATCAGATCAGATCAGTCGCTCAGTCGTGTTTGACTCTTTGCGACCCCAGGAATCGCAGCATGCCAGGCCTCCCTGTCCGTCACCAACTCCTGGAGTTCATTCAGATTCACGTCCATTGAGTCAGTGATGCCATCCAGCCATCTCATCCTCTGTCGTCCCCTTCTCCTCTTGCCCCCAATCCCTCCCAGCATCAGAGTCTTTTCCAATGAGTCAACTCTTCGCATGAGGTGGCCAAAGTACTGGAGTTTCAACTTTAGCATCATTCCTTTCAAAGAAATCCCAGGGCTAATCTCAGCTATCCCATAATTCCCTTCCAAATATTTTCACCCAAGTCTTTGACCTTGGCAATACTTTGGGGGAATTATTAATTAGACTATATAAGTGATACTGGAGATAAAGTACTGTCATTAAGACACTGGAACTTCAATCAACTGAAATCTTGTTCATTTTATTCAGTCCTGTCTGACTCTTTGCAATCCCATGGACTGCAGCATGCCAGGCTTCCCCGTCATTCACCATCTCCTGGAGCTTGCTCAAAGTCATGTCCATTGAGTCAGTGATGCCATCCAACCATCTCATCCTCTGTCATCCCCTTCTCCTTCTGCCTTCTGTCTTTCCCAGCATCAGGGTCTTTTCTAATGAGTTATCTCTTTGCAACAGATGGTCAAAGTATTGGAGCTTCAGCCTCAGCATCAGTTGTTCCAGTGAATATTCAGGTTGATTTCCTTTAGGGTGGACTGGTTTGATCTCCTAGGACTCCAGGGTACTCTCAAGAGTCTTCTCCAACACCACAGTTAAAAAGCATAAATTCTTCAGTGCTCAGCCTTCTTTATGGTCCAACTCTCACATCCATACATGACTACTGGAAAAACCATAGCTTTGATTATATAGACCTTTGTTGGCAAAGTAATGTGTCTGTTTTTTAATATGCTGTCTAGGTTTGTCATAGTTTTTCTTCCAAGGAGCAAGTGTCTTTTAACTTCATGGCTTCAGTCACCATCTGCAGTGATTTTGGAGCCCAAGAAAATAAAGTCTGTCACTGTTTCCATTGTTTCCCCATCTATTTGTCATGAAGTGATGAGACTGGATGCCATGATCTTCATTTTTGAATGCTTAGTTTTAAGCCAGCTTTTTCACTCTCCTCTTTCACTTTCATCAAGAGGCTCTTCAGTTCCTCTTTGCTTTCTGCCATAAGGGTGGTGTCATCTACATATCTGAGGTTATTGATATTTCTCCCAGCAATCTTGATTCCAGCTTGTGCTTCATCCAGACTGGCATTTTGCATGATGTACTCTGCATATAAGTTAAATAAGTAGGGTGACAATATACAGCCTTGACATACTCCTTTCCCAATTTGGAACCAGTCTATTGTTCCATGTCCAGTAGACACCTGATATCTGTGTCACTGTAGGCAAGTTCCCTGGATTTTCTAAACCTTAATTTCCTTATCTGGAAATATAGCTATCCATTCATCCCTTTTCTACATTATTAGTTGAGCACATGGCTGCCCAGGACAAATACCATATCTTCTAGCATCTTCTGCAGCTAGGTGTAGCCACAGGACTAACTTTGAATCAAAAGAATGCAAACAAAAATAGTGAGAGGTAGCTTTAAAAAGCTTTCTCAGAACACTTCCAGCATATTTTCATGACCTTATTTTTTTCAGTGCTTCCTCCTTGTTACTGACAAGAAGGTGGACAAGATAAACTGGAGCTAGACTAGTCTGATTCGGGCTGTGACAGGGCCTGGGACATAGAGAAGGGGAAACAACAAAGCAGAAGAAGCCCAGATATCTGAGGCCTTCCTAGATCAGATCCATCATTACATCCTTGAACTCTAGACTGTACAGGAGAGAAAACCAAATTTGTATCTTGTTTATGTCACTGTTATCCAGGGCTGGGGACATGCACATATTATTCTCAGCCAACTTTATCCTAGCTGAAAGGCTAATTCTTTCCAATTTTTTGTGAGGATTAAAAGATATTTAATGCATAAACCATTTAGTGTGATGCATAGTACATAGAGCTGACTCATTAGAAAAGACCCTGATGCTGCAAAAGATTGAAGGCAGGAGAAGGGGATGACAGAGGATGAGCTGGTTGGATGGCATCACCGACTCAGTGGGCATGAGTTTGAGCAAGCTCCAAGAGATGGTGAAGGACAGGGAAGCCTGGCATGCTGCAGTCCATGGGGTAGAAAAGAGCTGGACATGACTGAGCGACCGAACAACAGCATAGCACATCGTTGGCATTTATTGCTGACTATTTTCAATTACAATGGTGAGAACGATTGGGTGGGCAGTGAAACACGTTGAAAATTCTCAGCTGGAAGCAGTTTTTCATTGTCTTCCCTTTCCCGAATTTGCCCCCAACCACTCTTTCCAGTCTGAACTATCCGGGTGGCACTAGTGGTAAAGAACCCACGTAACAATACAGAAGACAAAAGAGGTGCAGTTTTGATCCCTGGGTCGAGAAGATCCTTTGGAGGAAGACATGCTAACCCACTCCAGTATTCTTGCTTGGAGAATCCCAAGACAAAGCAGCCTGGTGGGCTACAATCCATAGGGTCTCAAAGAGTCAGACAAAGCTAAAGTGACTTAGCACGATTGTACACTCTTTCCAGTCTAGTCTGGTACTCCTTCCCTGATACACCAGACCACTCACATCTCATCATTCACCAAATATACTCCAAACACCTATTCTCCCAGATCTCTGCAAGTTTCTTTTCTCAGCCCAGATGATCCTTTCTCAACTATTCCTGGAGACTGATTCAGCTTTCAGGACTCTGCCAACCTCACTTCCCCAGCTCCCCTAGAAGGACAGAAGACTTCCATCTCTGCTCCCACAACACACTGCACACCACGTACCCTGAATCCCCATTAGCTGTGATCATTTCTCTGCCTGGAGGCGTTCCCCTTCAACATAGCACAGCCTTCCTCTAGTTCTGGACGTCACCCCAGCTTCTGTCCATTGTCTCTGCTTCATTGGAGTTCAAGTTCCCAGTATGATACGCATCTTGCAATGGTACACCTAGTCTACACTTGACTCATGCTGGACAACGGAGTGTGCCGTGATCACATTGTGCTGTTTCTCTGAAAAAAAAGTGTGACCTCCAAAACTTAATGAGTGGTACAGTGAGATGTTTGGATAGAACCACAATTCCAGAAATGTCACTGTGTTCAAATGATTTGCCTTTGGAATGAGAGCTAATGGATGAGGATAAGTGGCTCTGAACCATATTTTACTCACAACCTGACCAAAACCACAAGTCTAGTGTTTTTTCCAATATAATTCCTCCAACTCTTCAACATCAGCTGGGCGTCCTACAACTCAATTCAACTCTGGCACTATCTTCCTAGAGTTAGCATCAGATCCCATAACTTTAGGACTCGGGGCCACAAGGCTCCATTCAGATACCAGCTGCAAGTCCCAGGCTGTCACCAATACTCAGACCAACCATTTATACAGGGGGTTCCCACAGCCAACCCCTCCTCCTCAGATTTGGTAATTTGCTAAAACAGTCACAGAACTCAGGAAAGCACTTTTCTCACTACTTCTGGCTTACCATAAAGGATACCCTGGTGGCTCCCCTGGTGGCTCAGATGGTCAAGTGTCTGCCTACAATGCGGGAGACCTGGGTTCGATCCCTGGGTCGGGAAGATCCTCTGGAGAAGGAAATGGCAACCCACTCCAGTACCCTTGCTTGGAAAATCCCATGGATGGAGGAGTATGTTAGACTACAGTTCATGGGGCAGCAAAGAGTTGGACACAACTGAACAACTTCACTTTCACTTTATAAAGGATACAACTCAGGAACAGCCAAAGGGAAAAGTTGGGCACAAACGAGGGATGGAGATCGTGGTCAAGGAACTTCCATGCCCTCCCCAGGTGCACAACCCCCACCTCTCAGCTCCGTGATGTGCTCACCAACCCCAAAACTTTTGAGGTTTTTATGGAGGTTTTATGATACAGGAATGACTGACGAAATTGTTGGCCATTGGCAATTAATGCAAGTTCCATGACCTCTCCTCTCCCTAGAGGTGGGAAGTGGGGCTGAAAGTTCCAAGCCACTAAATCCTGCTCTGGTCTTTCTGGACACCAGCCCCCATACTGAAGATATCTAGGGGTCCCCAAATACCAGTCATCTCGTTAGCAAAGGACACTCTTATCACTCTAGAAATTCTGATGGCTTTAGGAGCTGTGTGCCAGAGACCAGGGACAGAAACCAGATATACATTTATTGTTCACAGCGGCTTCCTACTCCATCTTGCTTAACTAGTATAAACTACTTCAGAACAGAGAAGACTGCCTAAGGACAAACAGGTAGTACAATTCTGAGCCAAATTTAGAGTCAGTGCTTTCTGATGCCGATGACACTACCGCATCACAAGTCTGCCTGCAAGGCAACTCACATCACATCACATAACAATAACAATGATAAAAATGACAACCACAGGGATAATATTTATTGCCCAAGCTTTAGATGCCAGAAAAGATGCTAAGTCCTTCATAATTATTTCATTTTGTTCTCACTTTATATAAACATATATGACTTGAACTCTTTCTGTCACCATTTTATAGATAAAGAAACAGATCTGGAACTTTGAATGATTTTCCTAAAGTCGCAAAATGAGTAAGTAGTAAAGTCAGAACTTGAGAACAGATTCATCAGGCAGCAAAGCAAAAGTCTCACCACATTGCCAGAATGCATTTTCCTGGACGCGACATCCAGCTCATACGTAACCTTCATTTTCCACCTCCTCCAGGGAGAGTTAACTGCCCCCTCCCCTGTGCATCCGCACACTGGATACACCCTGCTTTTGGACCACTCACAATGTTGTGTTAGATCTCTTAGTGTAAAGCTCTGTCTCGTCTACTTGTCCAAGTGCCTATTTAATCACATGGTGCATTATTTATCTTTGCAAGTTCAGTTCCTGGTGGAAAGGCTCATACACAATAGTCAATCATTCAATTTAACAAACAATAATGAACACGTAATAAATGCTTTATGGGTTGGAATGAGTTTTGGTCTCTCCACCTGTATAATGGAGACTGTTCTTTCCTGGAAATAGAGACAATTCTCTTTCTTTGATGCCAGGAAATGCTCAAGACTTCATGAGCCAATACATGTGTGCAATTGGCAAGACAGAACTTGGGAAAATGCTACCCTACTATTACAAGACACTATTGAAAGGGGACCAAAAAAGAAAATTCCTACTGCCCTAACGTGATCCAGCTGCCAGAGACAAGTTGTCATTACACCAGTGGAAAGTTATTGCCTCTAGACTCGAAACTAGCAAATTGGCCTGAAGGCAGGAGATGCAATCTCTGTTGCATATCACATAAAGTCTAGTCACACTATGCAAATGCGTGCTATCCCTGCGTGGGGGAAGCTGTCATTGTATCTCACCACCAGGTATGCGATCAGCGTCTGCCGGGCAGATTGCCAAGCCAGCCATCTGTGTTGTGCTGGGTTGCTATGGCACAGGCAGGGAGCTATGTACGTGATGTCTTGCTTTCACCAGAACCACGAAGGCCGGGCATGATGACAAAGGCTGTTCGACATGCTGGAGCTCCAAGGAAATGTACATATTTGGTTTAATTCATGAAACATCTATTGAAGACCTGCTCAGAAGACTTAGACTTGTGTCAAGGCTCTGCTGTTGTGAGACCCCTGGTTGGACACGTATTTCTCTGAGCAAGTAGAGTCCTCATATGTAAATAAGGACCCAAAGCTCAGTGTTTCACAAAAAGGGTGTGTGTACCACTGGTGGTATGTGGAATGTTTAGAGGTACCACGAGGACAAACTTGCAAACATTTCAGCAGCTGTGAATTATTGTAATGTGTGCTAGAAAATAATCATTATAGCAAATGCTTCACATCACATAAGTAACTGATTAAAAAGTTCAAAGTAAGTAGTTCAGTTTTTCTTTTTTTCATTATATTAGAAATTCTGAATATAGGTAAAGGGAGTATGTGGATGTGAAAGAAACTGGGAAGGTAGATCACAAACTGGTGTTAGATGAGTTGGCTGAACAGGATCTGTCATTCTAGCTTTTGGTTCTGCAATTCCATTGCTAGTGGCTAGTTGGGAAAATCAACTGGGCAATACAGACAAATGTAGGTTTCTTTTGCAAATGATTCCATTTCTATATTCCAAATCTATCAAAATAAACATTTTCTAATACCTTCATGCCATCAGACACCAGTCTAGGCATTGAGGATATGAAGGTGAAGAAGAGAGGTCCCTGGCACAGTCTAACCAGAGACACACATGGGGATATAAATATATTTAATTTAGTGTGATATTTATAACAGTGAGAAATAACTTGGGAGCCAGAGAGGGAGGGAAAAAAAAAAGCCTCTTCCCAATAGAGAGGAATAGCCAAAGAAGTCTTCACAGGGAGGTGAACACTGTGTTAAACCTTGAAGCCTAACAGATATTATCTAAGCATATAAGAAAGATACGACATTCCAAGCAGATGAAAAAGCATGAGAAAAAATGCTGAATGGTAAACCTAATAGGAAAATTGCATTTTCTTACTCTATTTTTATGTGCAAACAAAAGTAGTCATATAACTACTTCTAGGTACTGTATAAGTAAGAGAACCAGGTGTTGAATGGAGTTACATACAATTCCAAACCCATGTTCTTTGCACTATATCGTATCATATGTGGCCATTCACATCTGAAACCTCATCATTGTTTAGCTATTGTTGTTGTTCACTCACTAAGTCGGTCCGATTCTTTGTGACACCATTGCCTCCAAGCACTCCTGGAGTTTGCTCAAACTCATGTCCATTGAATCAATGATGCCATCCAACCAGCTCATACTTTGTAACCCCGTCTCCTCCTGTCCTCAATCTTTCCCAGTGTCAGGGTCTTTTCTAATGAGTTGGAGCCCAAGAGAATAACATCTGTCACTGTTTCCACATTTTCCCATCTAGTGTAATGAAGCCACAGTGGAGAGTCTGTAAGACTAAGTGAGCTACTTTTGTTTTTTTGAGGGAGGGGGTTTGTTTTTAAGATATTTATTATTTATTTGGCTTCACTGAGTCTTAGCTGGGACACAGGGCATCTTTAGTTGCAGCATGAGGAATCTAGTTCCTTGACCAGGGATTGGTTCCAGGCTGCCTGCAATGGGAGCGCAGAGTCTTAGCCACTGGACCACCAGGGAAGTCCCATACTAGCTATTAATTCTTATTTATTCTCAGTCCACCAAGTGTGAAATGCTAATCAGCACAAAAAGGAATAATGAGATCTGTTTCTTGAAGGTCAGTATCCTGCATTGCAGGCAAATTTTGGGCTTCACATTACTTTCCCTTAAAATATATATATATATATATATATATATATTCTCCATAGAATAACTCCCCAAGACACTCACATTAGTTATTTTAGGCTAAGCCAAAAAGTTTCAAAAGACTCTCCCATGTTTTCCTTTCTTCCAATTTATACACAGATACATTTCTCAAAAACAAAAATAATGGAAAGACCCCATTCTTGTGGAAAATGTCATTAGAGACAAGGCAGGAAGGATGCTGAGCTATGGCATTGATTAATAAGGCCTTGACATTTGGGGATTCACATTTGAGGAATTCTCCATGAAAACGCCAGTCTACTGAGGACACTTAATTCAATCAAGTCAAAGACACGCAGGACCTCCACCATCTTTTCTCCTCTTCTTTCAAGATTTAATTTGAAAAACAATGACAAAATGCCACAGATTCTCTACAGTCAACTTTGAAAGCAAAAAGGCAAATTTGAAAAGAACATGGCTGCAGTTCTGTTTTCCTTATTTACAAGCCAGCAGTTTTTCTAAATCAAACCAGATAATCAGCTACTGACTTCAGCTAGGTGTATTTCACCTGTGGAAATAGGAAGGAAATTGCAACAGAAGCCCAATATCAAAACCACTATGAGGTACCATTTCACACCAGTCAGAATGGCTGCTATCCAAAAGTCTACAAGTAATAAATGCTGGAGAGGGTGTGGAGAAAAGGGAACTCTCTTACACTGTTGGTGGGAATGCAAACTAGTACAGCCACTATGGAGAACAGTGTGGAGATTCCTTAAAAAACTGGAAATAGAACTGCCTTATGATTCAGCAATCCCACTGCTGGGCATACACACTGAGGAAACCAGAAGGGAAAGAGACACGTGTACCCCAATGTTCATCGAAGCACTGTTTATAATAGCCAGGACATGGAAGCAACCTAGATGTCCATCAGCAGATGAATGGATAAGAAAGCTGTGGTACATATACACAATGGAGTATTACTCAGCCATTAAAAAGAATACATTTGAATCAGTTCTAATGAGGTGGATGAAACTGGAGCCTATTACACAGAGTGAAGTAAGCCAGAAGGAAAAACATAAATACAGTATACTAACGCATATATATGGAATTTAGAAAGATAGTAACAATAACCCAGTGTACGAGACAGCAAAAGAGACACTGATGTATAGAACAGTCTTATGGACTCTGTGGGAGAGGGAGAGGGTGGGAAGATTTGGGAGAATGACATTGAAACATGTAAAATATCATGTAAGAAATGAGTTGCCAGTCCAGGTTCGATACACGATACTGGATGCTTGGGGCTAGTGCACTGGGATGACCCAGAGGGATGGTATGGGGAGGGAGGAGGGAGGAGGGTTCAGGATGGGGAACACATGTATACCTGTGGCGGATTCATTGTGATATTTGGCAAAACTAATACAATTATGTAAAGTTTAAAAATAAAATAAAATTAAAAGAAAAAACAAAAACTTTTGACCTACTAGTATGGAAAAACCAAGGAGTAAAATTGTAGTAGTAGTCTTTCCATGAAAAGGAACATCTTCAACTTAAAGAGAAAATTCTACAACAGAGGGAAATAATTTCAGTGAAAATAGTGACAAAAAACTGAATTTGAGAGCCAATCAGAGAAACAGAGAGCAATTTAAATCCCACTGTGCCATTTACCAACTGTGTGAGCTTAGAGATTTCTCCTCTCTCAATTTGCTCATATCGAAAGGAGCTTCATAGTATGTATCATACAGATTGCCTTAAGGATTATGGTTCAAGTCCGAAGAGTGCTTGGCAACAAGAAAAGACATAGTATATGCTGAATAAAGGGGGTCTCCACATTCAGTTCCATTCCACTGATAGTGCATTTGGTTGTCTAATGGAAGGTAAGACAACTGAGGGCTTCCCAGATGGCACTAGTGGGAAAGAACCCGCCTGCCAATGCAAGAGGTGTAACTAAGAGACACGAGTTCTGTCTCTGGGTGGGGAAGATCCCCTTAGGAAGGCACAGCAACCCACTCCAGTATTCTTGCCTGGAGAATCCCATGGACAGGGGAACCTGGTGGGTTACAGTCTATAGGGTCTCAAAGAGTCAGACATGATTGAGGTGACTTAGCAGGACTGATGAACATTCTGGATCTCTCCATCAATTGTTAATGCTTTGATTATTTTGTTTAATGTACATCGTTAAATTTTCTATCTCCTGAATGCTGATATCTATTTTAAAATATTGATTTTTAGTATATTTATCCTGTATCTGACCAACTTTCGAAATTGCCTTATCTATCCTAAGGTTATTTTTTCTAATTCTCTTTATTCCCCAGAAATAGAATCCCCTTCTCCAAGAGATCTTCCAGGGATTGAATCCAGGTATCCCACACTGCAGACAGATTCTTTATCATCTGAGTCACCAGGGATCCATAAAATCCCATACTCTAAAATAATTATTGTTTTATGTCTTTTTTTCCCCAACATTTATCTCTTTTTTCCATTATATCATGATCTTTTGTTAGATTTCAATTAATTCAAGTAATACAAAAATTTTTGGAATGAAGTAATTAACTTAGTGACTGATTGGTGCTTTAGATTTCCACGGTGATAGCAAAGGAGAAGACATTCCTATTGTCTACTCCCCAAAGGCGCATCTAGCAACAATGTCAAAAAAGCTGCACCAGATCTGGGCCATTGTGGGTAAGGACCAATTCTGGAATGGTAGAAAGAAGCCACCAAACAGAGTCTGCTAATTCAGAACAAGACTGGGCTTTGCCCCAGGGAGCTTTGTTTCATAACCTCATTGAAGAAATCCTATAGGCAACTATACCCACCATCTTGGATTAGAGGGTATGGGCAGCCTCATGTCTTGACACAGACAGCTTCCTGGCCTGTACTTTCAGATCCATGAAACACAGAGCTGTCAGTAAAATAAAGAAAATTCAGATTATTGGATCAAATTCAGTATACCCTCAGAGAAGTAGAGTCCACTCCACAATCCAGTCTAATAAGAAGAGGCATTTCAGAGGATTCAATTTATAACTTCTACCCTGGCAACATTTAGTCTTCATCCTTATATCCCCTACAACCTGTGCACATATATATCCCCTTTAGTCACCAGAGACCTCTTTACAGCACCCATATGTGACCAACGTGTGTGTCTTCATGAAATCAACAACAGCACAAAGTTTTCATTCTAATATTAACACCCCTATCACCAACCTGTCTCTCCATGTAGTGTTTTATGTCCTTGTACTAAATAACTTGTCTACAGGGGTCTTTATTCCTGTCTTGCCTTCTACACACAGTAAAATCCCGGTCAGTTAAGGCAACCCTTCATCCAGACTTCCTCTGAGCTCTTCCTGTGTCCTGCATCTTCCTTTCATTGATGGCACATATACCAGTATGTTGTTTGATCTCATTGAAAGTAGACATTTCTTTCTGCATTTTCACTGCCAAGAACTGACCCTAATATATATATTGTTATCTGCATTTATCAATTAGTTTGCTTTTAGCAGCAAGGAATGGAAAATTCAATTCAAATCAGGTTAGTTGGTGGGAAAATGTACCAATTCAAATAATTGAGGGTCAAAAGACAAGATAGATACTAGTTTGGATTTCCTGCTGCAGTTCTGGATCAGATTCTTCACTGTGCAAGTAGCTAGACCACAGAAATCATGAACCTTACACACACACAGTAACTTACAGAGGAAGAGAAAGACTGATTCTTCCCATGGCCAAATTCACCTTCCACATAATCTCCAATTACTGGAAAGTGAAATGAGAGGAAGAAATAAATCAGATTTATCCACAGAGCTAGAGAGGGGTCATCGTCACCTATGGCACAAAATCACTGTCCAAGTCGAGGTTAAGTTGAGAATGTATTCAGCTACATGTAACCTCTAGACCTGTAGTAGTTAAGTAAGTATGTCAGAAATGCTACAAGTTTGGTTTTTCACTGATGGAGAAGGTATTTACAAAAATGGAGACGGGTGAGCCTAAAGTAAATCTTATAATGAGTTGTAGATTGAAATGGAACGCAATGAGTTGACTCATCGTTTTTCATTTGTATGCAAACATACACAATATAGATAGGTATAGATTATCTGTGTGTCCATGAGTGTATGTTCTATCTCTGCCCATTAAAAGGATCTAAAACAGTTGCACTCCTTTCACAATGAGCGGGTTTAGTTCTTGTTTCTATGTGCTGTGTGCTCCTCTGTCCGTGGGATCCTCCAGGCAAGACTACTGGAGTGGGTTGCCACCCCCTGCCTCCTCCAGGGGATTTTGCCAACCTAGGGATGGAAGCTGTGTCTCCTATGTCTCCTGCACCAACAGGCAGGTTCTTTACTAGTGCCTCGTAGGAAGCCTCTCTCTGCTAAAGAAAACTTGAGCCCCTAAGAGTAATGCCTTCTTGAGAACTGACAAGGGGAAAATTCAAGATGGGTGCAAAACATCTTGTTGTTTTATCAAACAAGGAATTGCTGAAAGAATGATGGAGATAGATCAAAACACCATCGGAGCCAGTTTGAGGGACTCCACTGGTGGAGGCCAGGACATTTGTGAATCAAGCTGATAACAATATTGACAGATTGTAACCTTTTGAGTGAAATAAAAATGCATTTGTATATACTGGTTTAAATAAATGGGGAAGAGAGAAAAGTTACAATTTATAGAAGAAGACTTGAAGTATGGATCCTCAAAATATATTTTATCAGTCACTGTTGATGAATGAATATAAAATACTTATTAATTAACCTCACCATAGAGAAACCTTATAGACACTTAAGTGAAAAAAGGTTAGTATTACCAGTAGTGGGAGAAATTAACATTCGGTGCTTAGTGATATAATGCTGTAAGAAGACTATTTGGCAGATAATACTGCTAGGAAGCATAAATCATGAGGAAACATCATACAAATTCAAACTGAGGGATATTCTACAAAGTAACTGGCCTGGCGTGTTCAAAAATGTCATGAAAGATAAAGAACTACTAGGAATAAAATAAATAATTTACAAGGACATAATGTACAACACGGGCTTCCCTGATGGCTCAGCAGTAAAGAATCTGCCTGTCAATTCAGGAGATGTGGGTTAGATCCCTGGATCAGGAAGATCTCCCGGAGAAGGAAATGGCCACCCAGTCCAGTATTCTTGCCTGGGAAATCCCATGGATAGAGGAGCCTGGAGGGCTACATTTCATGGGGTCGCTAAAGAGTCAGACACGACTTTGTGACTGAACAACAGTGTACAACACAGGGAAAATAGTCAGTATTTTATAATGACCTTGTTTGGGGCCTAATCTATGAAAATATCTAATTCCTACGCTGTACACATGAAACTAATTTATAAAGCAACTGTAACTTCAATTAAAAAAAAGACTGAGGAATTGTTTCAGACTGGAGGAAATTAAAAATATATGTCATCTAAGTGAACTAATATTACTGGATTTGATCCAGAACATAAAAAGGACATTATTCAGATATGAGGGAAATTTCAGTTGGGTATACGTATTAAAATGCAGTATTGGGTCAATCTAACTTTCTTATTTTGGCAGTTGTGCTGTCATTATGTGGGGGATTATCCTTGTTTTTTAAGATATACAAATCGATATAACTTAACTTGCAAATGGTTTAGAAACAATGGTGTATATGAATATGTGCGCCGTGTGTACGAGTGTATATGTAATACAGAAAGAATGCTAAGACAAATGTGGAAAAGTATTAATAACCAAAGAATCTGGATGACAGAAATATGTACTATTTTGCAACTTTTCTGAATATTTTGCATTATTTTAAAATAGAAAGTTTAAAGAGGAAGAACGGGAACATGCACATTGCTTGGCAACCAAGTGTGTTTATGATAACATACATCTCAGGACTCACAAGCCAACCTCGACCAAAACCACTGCACTTCTTTATTTCCAAATTATAGTGGAATTGTCCCTCAAGAATAGGAAATTTAGATATAGAGATAAATACAGATAATCTATTCTTTTACCGTGCTCCATCAAGTATCTTTTGGGAAAGTTCAGCAAATTTGTCCTGGTTGTCACTTTCCAAATAAACCAGGCATTTGTCTCCGGACCACCGTCTGCTCTCCTGCAGGTCAATTCTTTCTCTACTGAGGTAGGTTCACCAAGTTGCAGCTACTTCTTTTCTTCATCTCCCTGGTGTGGCCACCTCACCTGCTCACGAGATCACTGATATCCTGGCTTGGCTGGGCCCAGCTGTCCTCTGTGGAGCTGGTCCCAGGAGTCTAAGAAGCTCACCCTTTGGCTGCTGTCCCCACACATAACAAGCACTTCTGTTGAAAGTGCAACCTCAGAGACAGTCCTCCCCACCAAGAATCTTCAGAGATACTTGCAACCTCAGAGCAACTCCAACTAACTCCTAAGAGGGTAAGGGAGAAAACTTGGTTTCTCCAAGAACAATGGACAGGTGCTTGTTTTATTCCTGTAGCAGGGGTTAACAAACAATGCCCCATGAGCCAGATCTAGCCTGCTGCCCATTGTATATATCCCACAAACCGAGAACATACAATTATGACCGATTTGCATTGTTGTATGGCATAAACCAACACACTATAAAGCAACTATTTTCCAGTTAAAAATCCAATGTTAAAAAAGAGAATGGTTTCTGCATTTGCAAATGGTTGGAAGAAAGTCAAAAGAAAAATATCTATGACCCATGAGAAAATATAAAATTCAAATTTCAAGGTCTATACATTAAGTTTTATTGGAATGCAGTCATGCTTATTCATTTACATGTTGTCTAGGGTTACTTTTTATGCTAAAATGGCAGCACTGACTCCCTGAAAAGTCTTACAGATTAACTACTTGGAGTTTTCCCAAAAAAGTTTGTGATGTTCAAGCTGGTTTTAGAAAAGGCAGAGGAACCAGAGATCAAATTGCCGATATCCGCTGGATCATAGAAAAAGCAAGAGAGTTCCAGAAAAACATCTATTTCTGTTTTATTGACTATGCCAAAGTCTTTGACTGTGTGGATCACAATAAACTGTGGAAAATTCTGAAAGAGATAGGAATACCAGACCACCTGACCTGCCTCTTGAGAAACTATATGCAGATCAGGAAGCAACAGTTAGAACTGGACATGGAACAACACACTGGTTCCAAATAAGAAAAGGAGTACATCAAGGCTGTGTATTGTCACTCTGCTTATTTAACTTATATGCAGAGTACATCATGAGAAATGCTGGACTGGAAGAAGTACAAGCTGGAATCAAGATTGCTAGGAGATATATCAATAACCTCAGATATGCAGATGACACCACTCTTATGGCAGAAAGTGAAGAGGAACTAAAGAGCCTCTTGATGAAAGTGAAAGAGGAGAGTGAAAAAGCTGGCTTAAAGCTCAACATTCAGAAAACTAAGATCATGGCATCCGGTCCCATCACTTCATGGGAAATAGATGGGGAAACAGTGGAAACAGTGGCTGATTTTATTTTTCTGGGCTCCAAAATCACTGCAGATGATTTCATGGTGACTGCAGCCATGAAATTAAAATGCTTACTCCTTGGAAGAAAAGTTATGACCAACCTAGACAGCATATTAAAAAGCACAGACATTACTTTGCCAACAAAGGTCCATCTAGTCAAGGCAATGGTTTTCCAGTGGTCATGTATGGATTCGAGAGTTGGACTGTGAAGAAAGCTGAGCACTGAAGAATTGATGCTTTTGAACTGTGGTGTTGGAGAAGACTCTTGAGAGTCCCTTGGACTGCAAGGAGATCCAAACAGTCCATCCTAAAAGAGATCAGTCCTGTGTATTCATTGGAAGGACTGATGTTGAAGCTGAAACTCCAATACTTTGGCCACCTGATGCGAAGAGCTAACTCATCTGAAAAGAGTCTGATGCTGGGAAAGATTGAGGGCAGGAGGAGAAGGGGATGACAGAAGATAAGATGGTTGGATGGCATCACCAACTCAATGAACATGAGTTTGAGTAAACTCTGGGAGTTGGTGATGGACAGGGAGGCCTGGCGTGCTGCGGTTCATGGGGTGGCAAAGAGTTGGACACAACTGAGCGACTGAACTGAACAGACCTATGTGATTGAAAGAGCCTTCCAATGTGGTCCCTCTTAGAAGTCCAAAAGACACAATCTGCCGTTGTAAAGAATGTCTACAGCTTTACCCCAGAAAAGTATAAAGGATTTGCTGCTGCTAAGTCACTTCAGTCGTGTCCGACTCTGTGCAACCCCATAGACGGCAGCCCACCAGGCTCCCCCGTCCCTGGGATTCTCCAGGCAAGAACACTGGAGTGGGTTGCCATTTCCTTCTCCAATGCTTTATAGCTGCCTAAATGTCAACTTTTTTATCTTAAAAATGATCTTAATTTTCAGTTGCTGGAACTGTGATACATTCAACTCCAAGTTAATATGTAGTGAGCTGAGTTGAGTCTTTGGGGGTTGAGATGTCACATGGCTCCCAGCTGAGTCTCCAGCACTTTGGTAGTAGAGAAGGGTACTGTCGGTGGGGTTGGGGATGGGGGATGGGGGGTTGAAATAGAGTGGTCAAGTGGTACCAACTGCAGATCTGGGGATTTCTCACTGAGCTTAAGCAACACTCTTTCTATCAGTGAAACTTGTGGACCACATACCAGAGGAAAAAACATCAGGTGTCTGTAATCCTGCTTTGATCATTATTCCACAGGGTAAGAGTCTGACATTCTTAATATTTGAGTTGAGTTCAATAATCAAACATCAACTGCAAAATGATTGCCCACATGATTTCTGAGTGAATTTTAGTGTTCTACACTGAAGAAAAATTATTTATATTGCTTTCATTAAAATGGAAATGGAAATGAATCCAGAAAGAAGAAATTTAAATCCATGCACAGCCATCAAAACACTGGCCTTGCCTTAGAGTCCTAGGGAGATGAATTCTGGAAACAACCTGCACGAGCTTGGAAATGGATTAATATCCAGCCCAGTCCCCAGATGTCAACATATCCCAGTTTTGCAGAAATTTTGCAACTTTCTAAGATCCAGCTAAGTCATACCTAGACTGTTGGTCTAAAAGAACTTGAGATAATGTCTGTGAGCTGTTTTTAAGCTAATAAAGTTGTGATTATTTGTCATACAACAGAAAACTGGTACACTGGGAGATACTCCTATGTTCATATGTCCCTTGTCTAAGATGTAATATTCTGCTGCCATGATCAAGGCTGTGCCTTCAGGAGCCAACTGTGTAAGAAAGAGCCCAGGAACTCTTATGGACTGATTGCAGAGGCTTTCTTCAGCAGCCAGCCTTAGAGACTTAGGGAGCAGTTGGTATGTGAAGATGGCCAAGAATGGAGCCTGCGTGGCCAACTACCAATCCTTGCCCCCCACCCATTCCTGCGCAAGTATTACAAAGCAGTGGGAGATGATCCTATGGGCATGGGTGACCAGTGTGACAGGAACACATAACTTCATACGTGTGTAAAATCTGAAAAAAAAATACTTTTTGCAGGAGCCTGACATCAATATGGTAAAGATGTTTGGTATCTGAACATGTGGATATTTGAAGACTTGTCTCTGCCATTCACTGTGTGGTGAAGGCTTCATTTTAGGAGGTTTCTGACTCTCTTCTTCTCACCTATAAAATGTGCGTCATAATAATATCAGAAACTTTGTTGCCGCAGTTATTGATTACACACTCTCAATATATACTGCACACGATACTAGAAGCTAGGAACGTAGAAATAAATGAAACACGCCATCTGCCCTCAAGACTCAGAAAAGATAGTTACACAAAAGATTAAAGTACATGAGGGAAATCAGCCTTCCCTTTCTCCCCTCCACAGTCAGCAGGGCCCAGGGCATCACACAGGATACCCATTGTGTGTATACTGAGTGAGTGTGTTGTGTAGAAGACTACGAGGTTAATTAATGCATACATGTGGAATCAAGAAAAATGGTACAGACAAACCTATCTGCAGGGAAGGAAGAGAGATGCAGACGTAGAAAAGGGACTTGTAGACACAGGGGTGGTGGTTGGGGAGGGGGCGTGGGATGAATTAGGAGAATGAGTTTGACAAATATACACTACCATGTGTATAATACCTGGATAGTGGGAGTGTTAGTTGCTCAGTCATGTCCTGCTTTGCAACCCCACAGACTGTAGACCATCAGGCTGTTCTGTTCATGGAATTCTCCAGGTGAGAATACTGGAGTGGATAGCCATTCCTTTCTCCAGGGGATCTTCCTGACCCAGGGATCAAACCTGGATCTCCTGCATTGCAGGCGGATTCTTTACCATCTGAGCTACCAGGGAAGCTCAAAGAAGAGTTGATCTATATAGATAGATAGATATAGATATACAGTGGAATTTTTAGCCATAAAAAAGAATGAAATAATGATCTAGAGGGGGTGACGTGGAACAGGGGGTGGGAGGGAAGTTCAAGAGGGAGGGGATGTATGTATACATACAACTGATTCACTTTGTCATACAGAAGAAACTGTTACAATATTATAAAGCAACTATACCCCAATTAAAAAATAATTTAGGTTGTAAGGTTAAGAACTAGTGATAAAATTCTACTTGAGGGAGAAGACAGCTTTTAAATAACAAGATCTCTTATGGGTCATTCTGTTATTAAATAGTGACACTGGTTAGGGCTAGAATAAAACAGTTAAACTGTTCTACCCAGAAAATAAATTGGTACGTTGGAGAGGGAGGGTTAAGGCATTAGAAAGGGGGAGGGAGGAAAAGGAATGGTTAAGACTGGAGACGGCTGAAATGACATCCAGCTCGAGCTGCAAATTTATACATTTGCACACTTGTGCACATTTAGGGTGGGTTCTCAGTAAAGGTCTGCTAGCCACAGCTCCCATGTGGGAGTTTGAAGTTTAGTGCTAGTTGCTCAGTCGTGTCTGACTTTGCGGTAGCCTGCCAGGCTCCTTTGTCCATGGGATTCTCCAGGCAAGTGTGGGAGTTTGGGGGAGATTAATTAAAGGGAGCTATTTTCCAGGCATTAGTGAACAGCAGAGTGTAGAAATGGCTCCTGAGGGAAGCAAAGGAAGAGACCATACGCGAGTCACAAGATCAGGGCCAGAGATGACCGGCCTGAGTCCCAGAAAGTCACACAGGACGCTTGGATCCCACCATCATGGAATGGGTCTTCCAGCGAAAGTGCACTTTCATCAAAACCAACAAGGTGACCCCTGCATGCTGACGAGCTACGGGACAAGAGGGGGCTGGCAATGAAGACACGAGAAAATGAATGACACCAGGTCAGGAGCAAGAAGAGGGGGAAGGAGGAGATGGGCCCCTCTCCCAGGGAAAGGAATGAATCTAGTTCTACCTGCTGTCAGCCCTGAGAAAGAAAAGCTTACAAGGAGCATCTCATTGTCTTCCCCAGAGGGAAGTCAGGCAGATATTCAGAGAAGGAGAGTCATTAGGGGGAAACGATGGGGTTAGAACTTCTGAGATCAGGTCAATGAGTAGCAAGAATACAATGGGCTCTGCACTTGGGGCTCTTCCAGGGTAGAAACAGCCTGGGAAGGGAGGGTGGGGCTGAGAGTGCCCCTCCTTCCAGACAGACCACACTTCTCCCCTGAGGAGTGTTTGCTTCACTTTCCTATTTTATTTTCTATTTTTACCTGATGCCTGAGACCTGACCCTTCTGCTAATTATTTTCTCTGAAAGATCAAGGGAATTTTTAAAAGATAGGAAAAAAAAAAAAAAGAAAAGAAAAAGGAAATGGCAAGCAGAACCTTATACGAATGTGAGCATGTTTGCAGGGGAGCAGACCCTTCTTGGAAAATGATTCTTTGGAAGAGGCCTTCAGTGCCAAATAGTTGAGCTGCCGCCAGTCTTTTATGACTCCTTCTTTATCATTTCCCCTCTGATGAGGCAGATCAAGACAAATCCGCATTCCTTTCCCTCTGTCTGGGGCCTGCTCCTAGCCTTTGTCAGCTGCTGCTTTGCTGAGGTTCTTGGGTTTGAGAAATCCTGCCTGGCAGCTTCGAGTCTATTTGTAGCAGCACTTGAGGAGATGGGGTGTCATCTGGGAGCCATGGCAGCAGAGACACAACAAACAAAACAGTCCCAGGCTCCCGTGGTTGAAGAGTGAGGGCCTCTTTAGCTCCCCAGCACTGTTTACGGAGCAGTTGAGCAGCCATATATCCCTGGTCCCCCAAAGCCAGATAGAGGGCAGCTGTTGAAAATTCTTCCTGAAGAGCTCATGCACAAAATAATTTAGGCTGGGCTTGACCATGGGACTGTGTCTCCTGCTGCCATCTGGTTGTGGCTGCCCCACTCTTCTAATTCATCCATTCATAATTACTTCCTCCCTCCCTCCTTCCTTTCTACCCTTCCTGCTTCCCTCTCTCCCTTCCTTCTTTCCTTCCTCTCTCTCTCTCTTTCCTTCTCTCATTAGTTGAGCAACTGATAGATGCTAAATCCTAGGATTAGAACTGAGAACAAAAACACGGTCTCCATTCTCATGGAGCTTAGAGCTGAGTTGGAGAAACAGACAGACACAGGACCAGTTGGTGTATATGCAATTCTAATCGATTTTATTTAAGAGAATCCACAAAGCCTACTTCATTCATCTTTCAGTATTTTTCAACTTAATTCTCATTTACTCATTACCCAATTTACCCAATGCCAGGCACAGGGATATCAAGATAAAATGGATCATACTTTTGTACTTTCATGACCTAACAATGAACAGCCATTTATTGATAACGTAGGTCATTCACTGATGGCCCCCATTTTATAATTTGTTTTTATTTGCAATATCAGATTACAAAGAAATAAAAGAAAATTAAGAAGTTCAGTGAATGCTTTGCAGATTAGGTTAGCAGTGGAAATACACGTGGTTTCCGTGGAGTCCAAAGTAGCTTGAGACGGCAGTTAATGAGGACCAGGCCGAGCGCTCAGTGAGAAGGGCCACGTGCTGGCTCTTGGCTCACAGTTGTCCTGCAGTCTGGTTTGGCTGGAGTTCTGGACGGTGGGCAAAAGGTGATGCTGGCTCAGCCTGCTGAACTCCAGAGGTACGGAGGCGTGGGCCGTACAGTGGCCCTGGAACGCCAGGGAAGCCCCTGAATAACGTGTGTAAATTGCCCCCCAGTGAAATTCTTTGGCCATCATATCTGAGTTTGCCTTTCAAGTGCACAGGGTCTGAGCTTTAGAGAATGTTAAATGTTATGTTAAATCTTTAGGGAATGCTAGAGAATGTTCCATTCTAAATACCACCCCCCCCCCCCAACCGGATAAACACAGATTCTTTTTCTGTAGGACCTCCCCTGAAGCCAAGAAAAGAACTTCTGACGAGTTTAGTACATTTTCCTCATAGTATGCAATGTGAAACATATTATAGTGTAAAATGTGATGCAAAATAAATAGTCAAACAATAGATACTAAGTGTATTATATCATATATATTATATATGACATAATACCATACACTATGATTGCTGTAATTCTTTGTTTCCTTGATTACACTGGCCAAGAGACTAAAATCTACTTGACTGCAGAGCGGTAATTTATTCACCATCATATCCTTAGACCTAACAGCATCTGAAAATTAGTAGGAGCTCAGGGTGTGTTTTTGATAAAGGTAAGGCAGGAATGGAAAGGAAAGGATGAAAAAGAGGAAAGAAACAAAGGAAATAATCATCTTGCATAAAAGCAAACTCCAGTCTTCTTTTAACGTGGCTTCCATATCTCACTATCTCAGACTCTCTCTCTAAGGGCTCTGGCACTTTTTTTTAATCAAATATAAAGAAAAAAAAGTGAGAATTCAGGTTCCCTGTCTTCACAACACCTGAAAAAAAGCCTAGATTCCCTTGTTTGTTTACACGCCCTCTTGAGGAGTGAGCTGAGGAGAACAGGCATACATAAAGATGCGTGCGTGCAAGCATGCTAAGCAGCTTCAGTCCTGTCTGACTCTTTGCAACCCCACAGACTGTAGCCTGCCAGGCTCCTCTGTCCATGAGGATTCTCCAGGCAAGAATGCTGGAGTGGGTTGCATGCCCTCCTCCAGGGGATCTTCCCAAACCAGGGACTGAACCCATGTCTCCTGTGTCTCCCTCATTCTTGGCAGATTCTTTACCCAGTGAGCCTCCTGGGAAGCCCCATATGTAAAGATACATATCATTATTCAAGTGTACACTGGGTAGGAAGAGAGAGAAAGGAATAGTTAATTCTTCCCAGGACGACCAGGGCAGGAGGAATATTTGAGAAGTGTTTTCAAGGCCAAGGAGAAGGTAGAGCTTAGGAGAGAAGAGTAGCTAGGAAACATAAGCTTCATCAGAGTGACTCCTATAGCTTCCTTGCATCTCAGTCCGATCCCACCAGTGGGGCAGTGGTGGGAAGAGTTTGAATACGCTCAGCAGTCACTACCCTTGCGAATATGGCATCATTTCTTAAAAAACTGTGTGTCATTGAGGATTGATATCGATGAAAAGTGCAATTCAGAAATCTAGAGCTGGGGGACTTCCCGAGCTCTTTTGATGAAGAGCTTGGGAGAGCTTCCCTAGCTCACCTTCCAATGAAGGGGGTGCTGGTTCAATCCCTGGTTGGGGAGTTAAGATCCCACAGGCCTTGTGGTCAAAAACATGAAACAGAAGTGATATTGTAACAAATTCAATAAAGACTTTAAAAATGGTCCACAGCAAAACAAAATGAAACAAAGCAAAACTGAAAGTTCAGAGACCAATGTGCTCATTTCTCAGCTGGAAAAATCTGAGAAAGGAGGTAAATAGACTTGATGAAATGTATTCACAATAGAGACTGGACTAGAGTTGAATAATTGAATGAAGATTCTCTTAAATCACGAAGGTAACAATTGTGTCCAGTTGAATACCTTAGAGGGAACTCCCCACCCAACCTAGTGCATCAGTACATGTGTCCTCTACGGATGACGCTCCCATTTCTGCACGGACTTGCCCTAAAATAAATTCATCAACAACAAAAGTCACTGCAGCTAAACTCTTTGAGGGAAGATACAAAGTTCTGAGGAAGATTACGAACTCACTAAAAAATACTTGAGTCTGTGCACCCTGCCTCCTTGACTTTCTAACTCTGTATCCTTTTACAAATTTATTGTCATGTCTTCACCTCTTCATAAAATGAAAGGTCAGTTCAGTTCAGTTGCTTAGTCATGTCCGACTCTTTGCGACCCCATGAATCGCAGCACGCCAGGCCTCCCTGTCCATCACCAACTCCCGGAGTTCACTCAGACTCACATCCATCGAGTCAGTGATGCCATCCAGCCATCTCATCCTCTGTCATCCCCTTCTCCTCCTGCCCCTAATCCCTCCCAGCATCAGAGTCTTTTCCAATGAGTCAACTCTTCGCATGAGGTGGCCAAAGTACTGGAGTTTCAGCTGTAGCATCATTCCTTCCAAAGAACACCCAGGACTGATCTCCTTTAGAATGGACTGGTTGGATCTCCTTGCAGTCCAAGGGACTCTTAAGAGTCTTCACTCATAAATCAAAGACCTGTGAGAAGTCCAAGAGATTCTACACCTATATAGAAAAAATAGCACAGTTCCAATGTGTAGTGGGCAAGATGATGGTGGCCACAAACATACACGCATGTTCTACTATCCAGAACCTACAACTGTAACCTTCTTTGGAAAAGGAATCTTTGTAGATGTAATCAAGTCAAGGATGTTGAGATAAGGAGATTATCCAGTATTACCCAGATGAGCCTGAAACCCAGTGACCTATGTCCTTGTGAGAGATACAGAGAGGAGCAGAAAGGTGGTCAGAGAGGTAGAGATTGGAACAAGGCTGTCACAAACCCAGAAATGCCAGGAACCACCAGAAACAGAAAGAAACTAGGAACATCATCTCCTCTAGAGCTTCTGCTGGGGGAGTGGTGGGGGGAGGGGGTGCTGACACCTTGACTTCACACGTCTGCCCTCCAGAACTGTGAGAGAATACATTTCTGTTGTTTGAAGCCACAAAGTTTGTGATCATGTGTTATGACAGCTCCAGGAAATGAACACAGGAACTAGAAAACTCAGCTGTTCAAAACCTATGCATAATTTCTCATCTCTATCAGCTGGAGAGGCCATTATGAAAACACAACTGATGTCTTTATTTCTGTTCTTTTGCTTTTTCTTCAGCTGGGTAACAGGGGGCTGGGACAAGGAGACATCTGCTCATTGAGCTCCGTTCTGGGCCCGTCACAAGCTCTGCTGTGCCTCCAGCTAGGAACAAATGGCAAGAAGAAGGCTGAAATCTTTGTGAAAAGCCTACCTAAGAAGGGGGAGGCAGAGGAGGGGAAGATGGAAAAATCAGCACCAACTGAACTTTCTGTTTGGAACTGTAATATTAGGAGGGAAGAGGAAAGGGTACTTTTTTTTTTTTCCAATATGGCCTTTTCCCAGGGGGTTATATGGTGGCAACATCACTGGGCTGGTTGCTGTGAAGCCTGGAAGTGTGCCTAAACTCTGCCACTAACTCAGAGTGTGTTCACTGCTCATAATTTCATCTTTTTGAGTGGCAGTTTTCTCATCAATAAAGTCAATGTTGGGTGCCCTGTAATTTTGCCAAGGAAAATAAAGACACAGTAACTGTCATCTAGTCCACATTGTATCCACATCTGTTCCAATTGTATCAAATTCACTCTTCCACTATCTAAATTTCAAACATAAAGATGAAGAAGAATTCATCCAGTTATACAGATACCTGTTTTGTTATGAACTCTACCACCCCACTCTGTTAATAGTGCTGGGGCCCTTACTCTGGCATCTAAGCTTTGTACCATCTCCCAGTCATTCCTTACACAATGCAGCCACACCAAATGATTCTCCACTCGATACTGTGTTCCTGCACACAGACAGTGACACCCCAAATGAAACATCAAGTTACAGCAGAAGTCCTGACCTGGTGCAGTCCTCTCTTTTGCCCAGATTACTTTCCCAAGGAACCCAATGCAATCTTCACTTCCGAGAAGCAAAAGAGATGCTTATGGGAAATTTAGGATCTTAGTCAATCAGTGAATTCTCTATGGTGATTTCCTACTTCATAGTTCAGATCTCACCCATTTGTATTATAGAATTTTATACCAGCATGTACAATTACAGGACTTCTTCTCCTTTTGCCAATACAGAAAACTAAAGCCAGGAGAGGAAAGAGATTCCCCCTTAAACCATAAATCAGTGACAGAGGAAGAACTGTACCTCCAAATATTGTGAATGGCATATCCTGCTTTTTTTTTTTTTTTTTTAAACAGTGTGATTTCCCAGTGGTGGCGAGCTTCAGTGGGGTGGGGCCTGTATAAACGGAATGGAGGGAGGTTATAAAGTTGCAAGATCAGCCTAGTACAGCACCATTTCCTCCATCCTTTGGGACTAAATGGAGAAGGCAATGGCACCCCACTCCAGTACTCTTGCCTGGAAAATCCCATGGATGGAGGAGCCTGGTAGGCTGCAGTCCATGGGTTCGCTAGGAGTCGGACACGACTGAGCGACTTCACTTTCAATTTTCACTTTCATGTATTGGAGAAGGAAATGGCAACCCACTCCACTGTTCTTGCATGGAGAATCCCAGGGTCGGGGGAGCCTGGTGGGCTGCCATCTCTGGGGTGAAGGATAGAGAGGTATGACTTACTACTTAGCTGGGAGTTATTAGTACAATTCTTCTCAACCAGAAATGGGAGGAGATTTTGTTCTCCAGGGAACATCTGACAATGTCTGGAGACATTTTTGATTGTCAAAAAGGTGGATGGTGCAGGGGGCTGGGTGCTGCTGGCATCTAGTGGGTAGAAGCCAGGAATGCTGTAAACATCTTACACTGAATAGACCAATCCCCCACAACAAAGTATTTTCCAGCCCAAATGTCAGTGTTTCCAAAGTTAAAAATCCTTCTTGTACTAGTAGGATTTCTCCTCTACCAAAACAATTTCTAATGGGATCAATATTCTGGCAACCTCTCTCTGCCAGAGATTGAGAAATATTCAAGAATTTGGGGTACCTTATCTAGGTTACCCTAAATAAAGAAACTACTATTAATAATGATAATCTATGATAGTATTATTTTTAAAAATCTAATCAATACTTTTTTCCCTTCATCTGGTAATATATCTATGATGGTTATTTTTTATTGGAATATAATTGCTTTACAGTGTTGTGTTTCTGCTGTACAACAAAATGAATCAGCTATCTATCTATCCATCTGTCTATATATCTCCTCCCTCTTGAACCTCCTCCCCATCCTATCCCTCTAGGCCATCGCAGAGTCAACAGGCTGGACTCCCTGTGATACACAGCAGCTTCCCACTGGCTATTGATTTTACACGTGATAGCATGCACAGGTCAACGCTGCTCTTTGGGTCCATCCCACCTCTCGTCCCCACCCTCCCTACTGTGTCCACATGTCTGTTCCATATGCCTGCCCTGTAAATCGGTTCATCCATACAATGGAATACTGCTCAGCCATAAAAAGGGACAACATTGGGTCATTTGTAGAGATGTGGATGAACCTAGAATCTGTCATGCAGAGTGAAGTAAGTCAGAAAGAAGAAAACAAATACATATTCATGAATATATGTGGAATCTGATGGTCGGTTTTATGGGTCAACTTGTCTGGGCCACAGTGTCCAGATATTTGGTCAAATATTACCCTGGGTGTTTCTGTGAGGATGTTTTTGGATGAGATTAACATTTAAATCAGTTGAGTAAGTAAAGCAAATTGCTCTCCCTGGTGTGGGTGGGCCTGGTCCAATTAGTTGAAGGCCTGAATAAAACGAATAAACTGACTCTTCCCCAAGTAAGAAAATTTTTCTTGTCTGATTTCCTTTCAACTGGGACATTTGCTTCTCTTCTGTCTTCAGACTTGAATTGAAACACTGACTTTCCTTGGATTTGACCTTGCTGACTTTTGCACTGTAGTTAAGTCCCCCACATACAAACCTTTAAGTTGTGAAATTTCAAAACTGTGAATGTGCATTCTATTAACATCAGGCATGAAAACTGTAGCTTCCCCTCTGTCTCCTATTGCTAACAGTTCTTCAGCTCTACCATCTCCCATCTCCAGTCAGTGACTTTTCTTATCCATTCACTCCATGCCAGCCCCTGTAGGCCAGCTGCTGAGCAGTACTGCTGTGCTTTTCAAGGTACTGTGCTGTAAGATTAAAGATGTTTTCTTCGCTTTTTGTGTTTGGTTTCTACCTATTATTTGTGTGACAAGTATTATAAACCTCTTACAGCACAGTACTATATAGCCAAGTGTGTTAGTTGGTTACCTAGGCTAACTTTGCTGGGCTTACCTACAAATTGGACTTATAAATGTGCTCTCGGAACAGAACTTGTTCATGTGTAGGGGACTTACTGTATGCTATCACCTCCCTTGATTCTTAGGGTTTCAGAATTGTGCCGCAATTATACCATCAGCTCTCTTAGAACCTGGGACTAGCCAACTTTCATGAAAGCCCATTTACTTAAAATAAAACTCTCTACATAGAGATGTATATATCCTGTTGGTTCTGTTTCCCTGGAGAACTCGAATACACTACTCCTCTGTCCCACTTTAAATAGAAAGGTCTGTGACCAAGCCTAAAGAGCCTTAGTTGTCCATTCCCTCATATCTAAGATCAGATCAGATCAGATCAGTCACTCAGTCATGTCCGACTCTTTGCGACCCCATGAATCTCAGCATGCCAGGCCTCCCTGTCCATCACCAACTCCCGGAGTTCACTCAGACTCATGTCCATCGAGTCAGTGATGCCATCCAGCCATCTCATCCTCTGTCGTCCCCTTCTCCTCTTGCCCCCAATCCCTCCCAGCATCAGAGTCTTTTCCAATGAGTCAACTCTTCTCAGGAGGTGGCCAAAGTACTGGAGTTTCAGCTTTAGCATCATTCCTTCCAAAGAAATCCCAGGGCTGATCTCCTTCAGAATGGACTGGTTGGATCTCCTTGCAGTCCAAGGGACTCTCAAGAATCTTCTCCAACACTATAGTTCAAAAGCATCAGTTCTTTGGTGCTCAGCCTTCTTCACAGTCCAACTCTCACATCCATACATGACCACAGGAAAAACCATAGCCTTGACTAGACAAAACTTTGTTGGCAAAGTAATGTCTCTGCTTTTGAATATGCTATCTAGGTTGGCCATAGCTTTCCTTCCAAGGAGTAAGTGTCTTTTAATTTCATGGCTGCAATCACCATCTGCAGTGATTTTGGAGCCCAGAAAAATAAAGTCTGACACTGTTTCCACTGTTTCCCCATCTATTTCCCATGAAGTGATGGGACCGGATGTCATGATCTTCGTTTTCTGAATGTTGAGCTTTAAGCCAACTTTTTCACTCTTCACTTTCACCTTCATCAAGAGGCTTTTTAGTTCCTCTTCACTTTTTGCCATAAGGGTGGTGTCATCTGCATTTCTGAGGTTATTGATATTTCTCCTGGCAATCTTGATTCCAGCTTGTGCTTCTTCCAGCCCAACTTTTCTCATGATGTACTCTGCATATAAGTTAAACAAGCAGGGTGACAATATACAGCCTTGACGTACTCCTTTTCCTATTTGGAACCAGTCTGTTGTTCCATGTCCAGTTCTAACTGTTGCTTCCTGACCTGCATACAGATTTCTCAAGAGGCAGATCAGGTGGTCTGGTATTCCCATCTCTTGAAGAATTTTCCAGTTTATTGTGATCTACACAGTCAAAGGCTTTGGCATACTCAATAAAGCAGAAATAGATGTTTTTCTGGAACTCTCTTGCTTTTTCCATGATCCAGCGGATGTTGGCAATTTGATCTCTGGTTCTTCTGCCTTTTCTAAAACCAGCTTGAACATCAGGAAGTTCACGGTTCACATATTGCTGAAGCCTGGCTTGGAGAATTTTAAGCATTATTTTACTAGCGTGTGAGATGAGTACAATTGTGCGGTAGTTTGAACATTCTTTGGCATTGCCTTTCTTTGGGATTGGAATGAAAACTGACCTTTTCCAGTCCTGTGGCCACTGCTGAGTTTTCCAAATTTGCTGGCATATTGAGTTGAGCACTTTCACAGCATCGTCTTTCAGGATTTGGAATAGCTCAACTGGAATTCTATCACCTCCACTAGCTTTGTTCATAGTGATGCTTTCTAAGGCCCACTTGACTTCACATACCAGGATGTCTGGCTCTAGGTCAGTGATCACACCATCGTGATTATCTGGGTCGTGAAGCTCTTTTCTGTACAGTTCTTCTGTGTATTCTTGCCATCTCGTCTTAATATCTTCTGCTTCTGTTAGGTCCATACCATTTCTGTCCTTTATCGAGCCCATCTTTGCATGAAATGTTTCTTTGGTATCTCTGATTTTCTTGAAGAGATCTCTAGTCTTTCCCATTCTGTTGTTTTCCTCTATTTCTTTGCATTGATCGCTGAAGAAGGCTTTCTTATCTCTTTTTGCTATTCTTTGGAACTCTGCATTCAGATGTTTATATCTTTCCTTTTCTCCTTTGCTTTTTGCTTCTCTTCTTTTCACAGCTATTTGTAAGGCCTCCCCAGACAGCCATTTTGCTTTTTTGCATTTCTTTTCCATGGGGATGGTCTTGATCCCTGTCTCCTGTACAATGTCACGAACCTCATTCCATAGCTCATCAGGCACTCTATCTATCAGATCTAGGCCCTTAAATCTATTTCTCACTTCCACTGTATAATCATAAGGGATTTGATTTAGGTCATACCTGAATGGTCTAGTGGTTTTCCCTGCTTTCTTCAATTTCAGTCTGAATTTGGCAATAAGGAGTTCATGGTCTGAGCCGAAGTCAGCTCCCGGTCTTGTTTTTGCTGACTGTATAGAGCTTCTCCATCTTTGGCTGCAAAGAACATAATCAATCTGATTTTGGTGTTGACCATCTGGTGATGTCCATGTGTAGAGTCTTCTCTTGTGTTGTTGGAAGAGGGTGTTTGTTACGACCAGTGCATTTTCTTGGCAAAACTCTATTAGTCTTTGCCCTGCTTCATTCCGTATTCCAAGGCCAAATTTGCCTGTTACTCCAGGTGTTTCTTGACTTCCTACTTTTGCATTCCAGTCCCCTATAATGAAAAGGACATCTTTTTTGGGTGTTAGTTCTAGAAGGTCTTGTAGGTCTTCATAGAACCATTCAACTTCAGCTTCTTCAGCATTACTGTTTGGGGCATAGACTTGGATTACTGTGATATTGAATGGTTTGCCTTGGAAACGAACAGAGATCATTCTGTCATTTTTGAGATTGCATCCAAGTACTGCATTTCAGACTCTTTTGTTGACCATGATGGCTACTCCATTTCTTCTGAGGGATTCCTGCCCGCAGTAGTAGATATAATGGTCATCTGAGTTAAATTCACCCATTCCAGTCCATTTCAGTGGATATCTAATACTCATATCTAATAATTGGCTCAAAGTTAGACAGGAGATTAAGTTAGGGTCAATCAGAATTCTTCCTCGAAGTGAATATACAGGAGATGATTGGGAGATTTCCTTTTTGCTGGTGTGGAATACTGGAACAATGGGGAGCTGATCTTCTGGGGCCATCTTCCTTATTATATCCAAAAAGTCTGTGTGAGGGAGAGAAAGCAGCCATCAGAGATGACATTCAGAGGTAAACTAGGTGTTCGAGTTATACTGAGCATCAGTTTGGGCTCCCAAAGTTCTTCCTCTGGGACGGTGTGAGCTACCCTAGAATCAAGCTGCAAGGGTCAACAAATCCTCTTTTTGGGCGTTCATCAATCTGAGCTGGGGCTTTGTCATTTGTAGTGGGAAGGCTTCCAACTAATAAACTCACATTTATGGAACACTGGAGAGTTAGCTAAGTGTTTCCACATTTGATCTTATTTGAGACTCACTAAAGTCTATGCTATAGAGAGAGAGGAGGAATAGGGAACATTATCTCATTGGCATGTGTGGAAAACTGAAACCCGAAGTGGCTGAGGTTGAACGATCGACCATCCTAAACCACCCCCAAGATGCTGCATAGTGTGGAAGCTCCCTCCCTGGGAAAAACTGCACATTCTCTGAGTCCCAATAGCACAGTAAGAGGTAGCATAATAAAAATAATGGAATAATAGTTAACACATACAGAGTGCTGACCTTATGCCAAGCTCTACTCTAAGTGCTTTGCATATATTAAATTTTAAATCCTCATACCAAACTCACAACAATAGCTATTTTTTTATATATATTTTGCAAGTGAGAAAATCAAGCCATTTGAGTAAACTGCCAAAATACTCTAGATAATAAGAGACAGAATCAGGATTCAAACCCCAAATCCTTAAGCTCGGCCACTGCAGCCATTTGAGTTATAAACAGGTTATGAAATTTGACCCGAATCCTCCCCACAAATGGCTAGGTAGTTATAGACTCAGGATCCAATCCTGATCTAACCAACTTAAAGGATTTTATTCTAAACTGGAACCCAAGACTCCTTTCCATTATAGATAGTGGACTGCAATGCCAGAATTTAAACCCAGATCTTCATATTCTTGGGCTACTGTTAATGCCTTCTTATATACTCATTTAGTACATATTTAATGCACACTTACTATATGTAAAACCCTTTAGAAACTATTTGGGATGAGGAATGGAAATGATGCACAGTGTGACTTATTGAATTCCCAATCTATTCTTATCCTTGAAGAAGATGAAATTCATGCTTAAACACAGCTTTGTGGATTTAGGAGCTTGCAAGAGGACAGCCATCTGCATTTTATTACAGAGGGACAAGACAGCTCCCTTCATCAGCCTTAGGAGCCAAATTTAAAATATGCTAGTCCACAGTTCATAGCAAAAAATTGGACCCATCATACCAAAATCCTTTTCATTTTGCAGGGACACATGTGGTGGGGCTGGTAAGACTTGTTCATTTTGTGACTTACTAGGAGCAAATGTGAATTTAGGGTTTGGGCCTGTTCCCCTTTCTATCCTGCCACCAAAACACACACACACACCTCTACCCCAAAACCTTTGGGTTCAAAAATGATGACTTTTATAGAGATTAAAAATTCAGGTAACATAGTTTTTTACAAAAAAGACAATATTTAAGGATAAAATGAATGTCAAAATGTTTAGAAATATGATAGGAGAGAAATAAATATAAACTAAGGATTATTTCAAAGCTTTCATACATTTCAAAATCCTTTCTGGATCGCCTTTGTTTCTCAAGGCTTCTGAAATTTTTGACGTGGATTCTCAGCAGGAGTGTCTCCACCTCTGGGAACTTCAGACTGTAATCTGTCACATTGCTATTAAGACGGAGCAGAAAGAACATCCCGCAGGACGTGCATGAAACCCAAGGGCCAGTCTTACAGGGGGGGCACTTCCTGAGGCTGAAGACCAACAGGAGCAGAACCTTGGCTCAGACAGGAACATTGTTAACTTTTAGGACAGAGGCTTGTTCGTTTGTTTCCTATATTACAGTTAATGTGAAGAAGGTACAAATGGAAAGAGTTTGATGAAAGCAATACCTTGAGCTCCCTGAGTGAATTTATCTTTCCCTGAAAACTTTATTATTTTCCCATCTTCAAGTAAGATGAGGAAGTTGTGGCTCAGGAGAGTAAATCATTTAGAGAAAAAGTAGAAACAGTGACAGACTTTATTTTCTTGGGCTCCAAAATCACTGTGGATGGTGACTCCAGCCATGAAATTAAAAGACACTCGCCCCTTGGAAATAAAGCAATGACAAACCTAGACAGCATACTAAAAAACAGAGACACCACTTTGCCAACAAAGGTCCATATAGTCAAAGCTATGGTTTTTCCACTTGTCATGTACAGCTATGAGAGTTGGACCATAAAAAAGGCTGAGCGCCAAAGAATTGATTCTTTCAAATTGTGGTGTTGGAGAAGACTCTTGAGAATCCCTTGGACAGCAAGATCAAACCAGACAATCCTAAAGGAAATCAACTCTGAATATTCATTGGAAGGACGGATGCTAAAGCTGAAACTCCAATACTTTGGCTACCTGATGCGAAGAGCCAACTCATTGGAAAAACCCAGATGTTAGGAAAGACTGAGGGCAGGAGAAGGGGAAGACAAAGGATGAGATGGTTGGATGGTATCACTGACTCAATTGACATGAGTTTGAGAAAACTCCAGGGGATGGTGAAGGACAGGGAAGCCTGGTGGGCTGCAGTCCATGGGGTCATAGAGAATCAGACATAACTGAGAGACTGCTGCTGCTGCTGCTAAGTTGCTTCAGTCGTGTCCAACTCTGTGCGACCCCATAGATGGCAGCCCACCAGGCTCCCCCATCCCTGGGATTCCCCAGGCAAGAACACTGGAGTGGGTTGCCATTTCCTTCTCCAATGCATGAAAGTGAAAAGTGAAAGTGAAGTCATTCGGTTGTGTCCGACTCTTCGTGACCCCATGGACTGCAGCCTACCAGGCTCCTCTGCCCATGGGATTTTCCAGGCAAGAGTACTGGAGAGGGGTGCCATCGCCTTCTCCAACTGAGAGACTAAGCAGCAACAAAAAGTCAGTAATTGAGACAGCTGGGAGGATGAGCTTTCAGCCTCCCAAAGGCACCTCAAGTTCATTGTTTCTGAATCTTCACGACACCTCGAGTTCATTGCTTCTGAAGCTAAGCAGACGGCCTTCTCCTGAAGGGGCAACTCCTCGTGTGGCCCCCGTTTTGTGGTTGGCAGCAACATCCATCAGTCATGGAGGCTAAACATCTGGGATGGCTCATCTCCCTGTTTCAGTCAAGCACCAAGCCCTCAGACCCATTTCCACACACTGCTTGGCACCCCTTGGAGCCCCATTCCCCCTAAGAGTTGATCTAGAATGCTGCTAATACCTCCCATCTGGTCTCATCTTGTCCCCTGCTTCATGCAGCCACTGGAGAGCAGACAAAATGCTCATTCTCTAGTGTCGCCGTCCTGCTCAGAGCCTTCCCTCTTCCCACATCACCTACAGGATAAGTTGCAAGCTTCTTGGCCTTGCAAGCATATAAGGACCCTGTTCCTTCTGGTCCTGCCTCATCTGCTCAGCTCCTCTCTCCCCATTCCTCTGTGCCTCATTGGCCTCCAGGACCAGAATGTCCTTGTGGTCTCTCCTGGTAAATGATGCATTTCTCATCACTCCCCAGGGTGTTCCCCTACCTAGACCACTCTCCTTCGGTCTCTAGTGCCACGTGATTGATTCTTCCTCATCCTTTAAGGTTCAGCTTGGGTGTGCTCAGTCCCTCAGTCATGTCCGACTCTTTGTGACCCCATGGACTGTGGTCCACTAAGCTCCTCAGTCTGTGGAATTTTCCAGGCAAGAATACTGGCATGGGTTGCCATTCCCTTCTCCCAGGGATCTTCCTTCCTGATCCAGGGATCAAACCCACGTCTCTTGTGTCTCCTGCACTGGCCGCAGATTGTTTACCGTGCAGGCCACCTGGGAAGCCCAAGGCTCCGCTTAGCTGCTATTCCTTTCTAATGCCATGTGTATTTCCAGAAAGCGTTCCCTGAAGCCCTACCAACTCTACCTTGAGGATCCAATACTAACCACCACTTCTCAGTATGTCTACTTTATTGATTATCCTGGTTTCTCTTTATTTATTTATTTTTCATGGGCTATGATGGCTTTGAAATGCTGTGTTAGTCTCTGCTTTGCCTGCAAGCATGCTAAGTCGCTTCAGTCATGTCTGACTCTATGTGATCCTATGGACTATAGCCAGCCAGGCTCCTCTGTCTATGGGCATTCTCCAGACAAAAATACTGGAGTGGGTTGCCATGCCCTCCTCCAGGGGATCTTCCCGACCCAGGGATTGACTCCACATCTTATGTCTCCTGCATTGGCATGTGGGTTCTCTACCACTCTCACCACTGGAAAGCCCAGTCTCTGCTCTATAATGAAATAAATCAGCTATATGTATACACATCACCTCCCCCTTAGACCTCCCTCCCACCCTGCTCATCCCACTCCTCTAGGTCATCACAGAACTCAGAGCTTAGCACCCTATGCTATCCAGCAGGTTCCCACCAGCTATCTATTTCACACATGGGAGTGCATATATGTCAATTTTCATCTCCCAATCCATCCCCTCGTCCCCTTTCCCTGCTCATATGTACATGTCCATTCTCTACATCTGTGTCTATATTTCTGCCCTGGAAACAGGATCATCTGTACTGTTTTTCTAGATTCCACATATATGTGTTAATATGTTAATATGATATTTGTTTTTCTCTTGCTGACTTACTTCACTCTGTATGATAGACTCCAAGTCCATCCAAGTCTCTACAAATGACCCACTGAGTAATATGCCACTGCATCTGTCTTCTCCACCAGAATGTTAATGACTTAAAGGCAGAAATGACTCAAATGTTTCTAACAGAATAAAACCACCATGAGACCTGTTCACCTCCTTCACACAGAACTGCAGCTGGTCCACTGGCAGTCTTTCCTGGGCTCGAAGCAGTGGCAGGCCATGTTCCTTGTGAATAGAAAAAAAGAAAAAGAAAATGACAGGAACACCTCGGCCTCTAGCACTTACTTTAAATATAACTTTCCTCAAGTCATTTGGGGGGAGAAAAGAACTGCCAAAGACAAATCTCCCTTGATTTTGCATTTTTTCTGACTCTTTGCCTGTCCTTCCTTAAGCAAGAGTTTTGTAAATAAAATGTCAAATCCATTTTATAAGCTTCTCTATTCTTTATTCTTTCTGGTTTTAATTTTTCGATTGCCTAAGAAATTAAATGCAAAACTCCTTAGCAAGGCATTCAAGGATCCGTATAGTGTGACTCAAAGCTTCCTTCCTAGTTCTATAATCTGCCTTTCTTTCCCTTCGAACACCTCATATCGTCTCAGTCCCAGGCTATTGCTCCGAGCCTCCTTATTCCCTGCTGTGATGCATATACAAATAACAGGTGTGTTCAAATAACAGAAAAGATCTTCCAGAAGCCAGGGAAACTTGGAGAAGGGACACCAGTCCATCGTCGTATCTCGTCTGATGATAGTATCACTCCCATCTTCCTGTAGGAACAGATAAGTAATGCTCCTCCCCACGGCATTGCCCAGATTTTCAATCTTAAATCCTTTCTTATTATAATATCTATTATATGGCTCAGGCCAGGCTTATATAACACTGAATCCTCCTTTTCCCAGAAGTATTTAAGAAAAACACCACTCTCACACGGGAAAAGAGAACTGAGGTTTGCCCTGTCTACTACATGCTGGATCATTTAGTTCCTAGCAACTTTCAGAAGTAGTTATTAGTTGTCTTAAAATAGAGGAAGCCCAGGCTCAGAGAACTTAAAGTGGCTACATTTTTTTCAAGTTAGAAGTAGGATTTAAATATGATGACTTGAATCCAAAAGCCTATTTCTCCTCCTAACTATGTCAGTGAGGTTGTAGATGGGAAAAAAAGAAAAAGAAGAAAATGTGTGGCTGTATAAGAAATGTCACCGTCACTATTATAATGGATGCTCTTTACAGAGTAGAGTCCTAGGAGAAGAGCCTAGAAGCTAGAAAGAGATCCAGGGGTCTCCATCCTACATCAGAATGAAGGGATGAGCAAAAGCAACGGGAAATGACGAAGAAAAAAACTGAGTGCGGAGATGGGACGGGATGAGTCACAGTGTGCTCTTCCCCAGGAAGGGGGTGGAGACACAGGGGTCGGTGACTCGTGGAGGGGGCAAGCCTGCAGGACAGGGTGTGGTTGCCCAGCCAGGAGTTTGGCTGGGTGGTCTGAGGAGCAGCAGGCGTTGTAGTAAATGGCTGTGTTTCCAAATGCCAGAACCACGGGGGGCATCTGGCCCAGAAGGTGTTCTTGGAAGCAGGGACAGCAGAAGGAGGCAAAATAAAGAGAAGCTAGAATGAATCATGGGCTCCATGTGCCCGGGCTTGCAGGAATGCTTTGACTTCGGAGCTGCTTTTCACATTGGCATCAGAATTTTCCACAGAGGGAGGGCCTATCCAAGCTGCAACTTCTTACTGAAGAGTGATGGGGAATCATGCTAGAAAGGGGCTGCAAAATAGGGAGACTGTATTTTGCCACATGACCTCGGAGGCCAACTCCACTTAGTCTCTCCTTCCTGGAAGAGACTAGGTCAGGTATTTACTCAGCCTCTCTCAGCCTCGAGGCTCCCCACCCTCCTCCACACTCTGTGATCCTGGAGCTGGGAGTCTGTTAACTACCTTTCCCAGACTCCTTGCTGGCTCACTTCCCATGAGGGTCCCTCTACAGGAGGACTTGACAGGACACTAGATGGTGGCAGATGGAGAGTCGCATACCTTCCAGAAGCAAGAGAGCCGAGGTTCCAGCCTCAGCCTCCTCCAGCACTTCCAGTACCCGAGATGCCTCATTCGAGGTACAGCATTTGCTGGCCCATCAGGTCTGAGCTCAGGCATTCAGTTCATACTCCCTGAACTCTGGGACTGGCCACAGTGTACCCCACTGAGACCTGAGTATCAGGCTTGGGGCACCTCCACAGATGTCTAAGTATTGGCTGCAAGGTAGCCCCACCCCAGGGGTTGAGGCACAGTTGTAAGACACTCCCCCCACCCACCCCTATCCCAGATGAGAATCAGCCATGCAAGCTTCCTCCCTTCATTCCTAAGTTCTTCTCAGGAAGAAGAACACTGTGCTGTGCTTAGTCGTGTCCCAACTCTTTGTCACCCCATGGACTGTATCTCTCCAGGCTTCTCTGTCCATGGGAGTCTCCAGGCAATACTGGAGTGGGTTTCCATTTCCTTCTTCAGGGGATCTTCCCAACCCAGGGGTCAAACTCATGTCTCCTGTGTCTCCTGCATTTCAGGCAGACTCTTTACCGCTGAGCCATCGGGGAAACCTTCTTACACTATCTTTCTGTTTTTGTTCTGCCTGCCCGAGGGGTAGTAGTTACTTCCTGCATTTACAAATGTCTGGATTATCTCACATCCTCTGTTTGCAAGTTAGGCTTCCAAACACATGTGCAGTCAATTTCCTATATTAAATCCCTCTATTTGAAGTTCCTGATATGCTTTCCATTTTCCTGACTGGAACCTGATGGATACAAAAGGCATCTGTAGCTTTAAATGCAATGCTGCCAAATCTCTAACAAGGACATTTTATAAAAAAACAAACTGTTAACTGTTTTAAAAGGAGACTACTCTGTAATCTCTGTCGATAAGAAGCATGTACTTGTCCTGTAGGTATAAGAGTTCTGATTCTTCCTTCATCCTTAAACAAACTTGATCTGTATTGCAGCAGTAAGAAAGATAAAGTGCCCTAGGCCCTAGGGACCCAACTTTAAATGAGCTATGATCTCTACCCGCTAGGAGCCCCTAAAGGGAGGAGATGTCAGTTACAACCCCATAGAAGAGGAATCCACAAGAGCAACCAGAGGCCAAGGAAGGACAAAGGAGGAAGCCTGTGAACTTTGCAGGGAAGGTTACTGCTTATCTGATTTTCAAAAGATGCATCAGTCTTGTTATTGCTCAGAAAGTATCACCAATATACTCAGAAAGGAGTGTGACAAGGCTTTTCCATTGTAAGAAGCAGAAATCAATTTTGGATGGGAGTCTCAAAAAGCATATCTCAGGAGTTTAAGAGTAAACTGAGATCAAGTTAGAAGGCTAAAGAAAGAGACTGGAATAGATGGAGGCCTGAACCACTCTTGGAAGGAGAGAATTCATGCGTTCACCTGGAGAGAAAGTCCAGTTGGCCTAGAGTAGGTCAGTGCCCATTCCGTAACTGTCCCAAGTAGGTAGGATGAAGGACCCAGCAGGGCTTTCTTGCCCACAATAGGGGAGATACAATCCCACAAAGGGAAATTAAGGTGCTCTGGGAAGAGGGAAGAGAGGACAACTAAATCCCCTAAAGGGTGAGGGAAACAAGACAGAAAGGCGTCTGTTGCAAACAAGAGTGGGAATTTTCTACTTGGTTGAGACAAAGATGATCATTCAGGCAGAGAGGAGCACAGGACAGCCGCACAGCTTAAGGTCTGGTGGTGAGAAAGACATAGGCAGGGAACAGAATCCTGAGAGAGCAAAGTACGGGTGAGACCGAGTATAAACAGAGACCAGAAAATGAAGGGTCACATGCTCGACACTAAAGAGCCACCCCACAGCCTATAGGACCCAGGAGGCAGTGTCAGAGGGACCTCACCAGTCCATACACCTTTTGACAATGCAAGTGTGCCTTTTTGCCCTTGTGTGTGTGTGTGTGTGCGTGTGTGTGTGGAATGAAACATCATTATAACCTTGACAAGCATATTTTCAGCAGAATGGAGGTGACAGAGACTGGCTGGAGTGAGCTAAGGAAAGAAAGGGTGGTGAAGAGGGGAAATAGCGGGAGAGGATGCTGCATGATTTAGTGCTAAATTACTGGCCCAAACTCGGGGTAGGAGTTCAGGAAGGGCGAGTCCGGCGGGAACACTAATGAGAGGATGTGTCGCTGAAGAGAGTGTGAACAATACACTCTTTGTCTCAAGAAAATGAGCTTCAGTGCCCTTTCGGTGTATCGGACATGGAGGCAGGCCAGCCTCAATGAGGAGTAATTACTTTGTGCAAATCTTTAAAAATAAATCATAAGTCCCCATAAACTCCCTAGACTTCAAATTCCTGCAGGACAATGACCCTGTTTTCATATTTCTGTATCCCAAATGTCTGATATCAAGTAGGCACTCAATGCAGACTTTGGAATGAATCCATTATTTAGTGGGACGAGCAGCTTACCAAATATGGCTGATAAGTGCTTATTTTAAATTACGAAACAATACACACAGTGCAGACATATGAATTTAAACAAATGTGGGATTCTTTGAGGGCTTCCCTGGTGGCTCAGATGATAAAGAATCTGCCTGCACTGCAGGAGATCCAGGTTTGTTTCCTGGGTCGGGAAGACCCCCTTAATGACTGTTCTGTAACTTGCCTCTTTTATTTAATCTATGGTGGATGCCATCCTCTGTCAGTTCAGAGTGGCTTTAAAAATCACAAAATTAAGAAGTCGGGGGGGATCTTGAGATAAGAATATATAGCTGAATCACTGGGTTAATGGCTCAATTAATTGATGCTCAAGGGGGTAGAATGACTTTCAAAAGGTCACACAGCAAGTTTACAGAAAGACCTCCCGCTGGGTGTCCTGAGGGGCTCTGATATATGTCCCATTATGGCTGGGAAAGGAAAGGTAACTGTTTTCACCATCCAAGGACTGGACTCTAGAAGATGAGGAAGGCCTTCCTGGTTTGGGGAAGAGGAATCACTGAGCCAGAGGTTTCTAGAGGCGACTGAGGGGAGACAGAGCAGCTGACTCATGCACAAAGCCCAGCTTGCACCTGTCTAAACTGTGGAACTTTAAGTTGCCCATATAATTTTGGCTGCGGTTTCTTCCTGAATCCACTACAGTGAGCTCTGAGGATGCTAACAGAGGGTAGTAGGAGACTCAGCAAGACCAGGAGGGTGTCAAGCATGGAAAGGCATTAACTGATGGAGTGGGTAACCGCTGAGACAGAAGATGTCTGCGTACAGAGATCAGTCCTCAGCCCTGCCAGCTACCTAAATGCAAGGGTGGAAAGAACCTGGCCCCAGTGCACTTGAGGTTTAATCCAAATTCCACTTTTTTAAACCAAAAACAAATCATCGCCAGCCAGTCACGAAGGTCCCTGATTTCTTATCTAACGATCTGCAGAATCAAATCATGTTGCTGGTAAACACTGCTCAGGTCAGATATGGACCCTCTCAGGAAGGTCAGATGGGCAGATGGGCACTGGGGCTTAGCTGAGCAATAACACTGGCTTCCATCAGCTGCTTCCCTGCAGGGGACCTGGAACCAGAGCCTCAGGGGCTCTTCCACTTCTGAGGCTGGACTTCTGATCGTGGCCTCCTTTCTGGAAGGTCAGAGGGAAGCTGTGAAGATTGCCAATCACATTCTCAGGAAGGCCAGCTGTGCATTCTGCACTGTTGTGGACAGGTGTGGAAAAGAGGAGAAAATGTAGTTAGGACAGAATACAGCGTCTGTCTTCTGAAATTGACCAAGTCACTGCTGTATCTGAGCCTCGAGCCCCACCCCCATAGGATGGAGTCAGCATTTACTCCTAGTGAGGGCTCGCTGAGAACAAGAGGAGAAAAAGCAAGTAAGATACCAGCACTTATCAAGACACTCAGGCAGTGCTCCCCGTGATGCTGCAGTTTATAAGACAGAAGTTACATTTGGTCTTTGTCTTCATTTCTGGCATAGAGTTTCTAAAGCCCCTAGTGTTTCCTAAGTGATGAGAGCATAAAGGCATCTCCTGCTATGTGACTGAGGTGATTATTGGACAGCATCTAATGTTGAAGAATGGTTGCTAGGAGGACCAACCAGAGATTAGAGTGTTGGAAAGTAGTTTCATCTCCCTGACCCCCAGGGAGGGAAGAGGAGCTGGAGATGAAGTTCAATCACCAATGACCAATGGTTCACTCACTCATGGCTACGTGGTAAAGCTTCCATAAAACCCCCAAAAAGGACTGCATTCAGTATGCTTCCAGGCTGGTAGACATGTGGACATTTGGGGAGAGGAGTGTGCCCAGAGAAGGCTCAGAAGCTCCAAGCCCTTTCCCCATGCTTTGTCAATATCTCTCTCCCATCTGGCCATTCCTGATAGAACAGGATATCTGTTATAATAAACTGACCATCTCGTAAGTAAAATGTTTATCTGAGTTCTTTGATCTGCTCCAGCAAATTAGACCTGAGGAGGAGGTTGTGGGAATATCTGATTTATAGCCAGTTAGTCAGAAGAACAGGTAACAGCCCAGACTTGGGACTGGTTTCTGAAATAGGGAGGGCGGAGTCTGATAGCACTGAACATCTAGCCTGTGGGATCTGTGCTATCTCTGGGTAGATGGCGTCAGAACTGAGTTGAATTCTTGGACACCAGCGTGTGAGTGTGTGTGTGTGTGTGTGTGTGTGTGTGTGTGTGTGTGTGTGCTCCATGTGCTATTGTGTCCAACTTTGCAACTTCATGGGTTATAGCCCATCAGGCTCCTCTGTCCCTGGGATTTCCCAAGCAAGAGTACTAGACTGGATTGTAATTTCCTACTCAAGGGATCCTCCTGACCCCAGGATTGAACACAAGAGAGTGTCTCCTGTACTGGCAAGCTGATTCTTCACCACTGTGCCAGTAGGGTCCAAGAATTGCTTGCTGTTCTGTGGGAAGCTGCCCAACACATACAAGCTGGACTGGGTCTAGCAACCCCATTCCCAGGGACAGCGGAGTCACACAGAGTCAGACACGACTGAAGCGACTTAGCAGCAGCAGCAGCAACCCCACAGAGTTCCCCATCCTCAACCTTGAGTGAATTAACCCAGAGGCATAGCAGGGCGACTACCTAGGAAGCACCTCAGTTTTAGCAAAAGCATACATAGTTTATTCTGAATCTTTAAAGCTACTGAGCTGTTCACAAGTAGTCTAACTTCGGGCATGTGGCACCGTGCATGTTAAAGCTTTTGTCCGTGAGGACATAGTTATGGGAAGAATGATACAGCATCATAATGCTCTGTTTCTGAAAGTAGCAGCTGCTAAGGGAACACAGATGAGGACTATCTGGCTCATCTTCCAGGGTCACAGAATGCTTCCTGGAGGAAGTGATGTCTAAGCAGGGAGCTGAGGGATATGCAAAAGTTAGACACAAGAAGGAAGAAAAAGGATAATGAGAGGTGTTTATTCATTCATTCAACAAACAAGTCCTGAGTGCCTGCTATGTTCTAGGAGTTATTCTAAAAACTGAGGGTACAGTATTGAATATGATGGACAAGGTCTTTGATCTTATAGAGTCAATCTTCCAGGTGGTTTATCAGTAACAAATAATTACCAGAACACCAGGAAGTGATCCATGACATGAAGACTGCTGTGGAAAGGAGCTATTTTGGATTTGATGGTCATAGAAGACCACTCCAGAGAAGTCCCATCTCAACTGAAATCTGAGAGAGGAGAAAGGCCAGCCAAGCAACCATGTGAACAACTGAAGTATAAACTGAAGTATAAACAGAAGGATGAACAGACAAGCACAGACACCAAGCTCTTAAATTCAGTGCAAGCCTAGCATGTTCTGGGCACACAAAGAAGGTGATCTGGCTGTCACAGCAAGAACAAGGAAGCATAGGAATGAGGGCAGGGCCAGCTCTTGTAGAATCATGTAGGGAATCGTAAGATGTTTAAATTCTAAGTGTGATGAGAAGCCATTGGAGGTGTCAACGGGGAAGAGCTGTGATCTGATTTTCATATTCAGAGATCACTCTAAGTCTTGGAAGAGCGTAAAGCACAATACAGTTGACCCGTGAACAATGTGGGGGCTAAGGGCTTTGAGCCTATATGCAGTCAAAAATCCACGAACTGCGTTCTCTGCCTCAAAAATGAAGGAGCTGATAAACGACCTACTCAGGGCAAGAAAGCTTAAGCACTTTGAACAGAATCAGAACTCAAGCCCTAAGTTCCTTTGATTCAAATATAATGATCTCTGATCAAACTACACTTACTTAATGCAGTTACTCAGTTACTCTATTTTTTTTTAACCAGCTTGTGAGTAGACTCACACAGTTCAACCCTATGTTGTTCAAGAGTCGACTGTATATGCAAAAGTTTCAGATGACAGAGGACCATGGTCTATGTGAGAAAAAACAAAAGGAAAGACAAAAGGGAAAGAAAATCACCAAGTTCAGCTGAAGGAGAGGGTGGCCAGGGAATACCCAGGAAAGGTTGACTAAGACCCATGCTCTGGGGTCTTAGGGGCTATGGCAAGGATTGGACTCTAACCCAATGCAAGGCATGTTGTGGAAGAATTCACAGAGGGATGACGGACTGGTGTTTCAGAAACGCATCAGTGACAGTGGTGGCTCCAGGCACCAGGCCATGGCCAAGAGCCTTCCTCCTCCAGGTTCAGCATCTCTGCTGTGCAGAGGACACATGTGCTGTAGGAGAGCCTGAGTCTGCAGAGGAGAAGCTCAGCATGTAGAAAGAGGAGGAATCTGGGTGCACACAGCTGCACAGGAAAGTCAGAAACCCCCCTGCAGGACCCCCTGGCAGTCCCTTGGACCTCGCTAGGTTCCCCAAGCCCTGGGGGCCCTGGGATCCCACATCCCCCTCCATAGGGTTTCACAAAGAAACCACGAGGCTGAGCTGGGAGGGAGGAGAGTGATCATTATCTCCTCCAGGCCTATCATTTCACAGATGAAATTTGCCTCCTCATCCCCATCAGCCATAGGGCTCTGTCTGAGGTTAGTTACCCCAGGACTTAGCCACAAAGACTGGCTAGATTTTTTTTTTTAATGTCTGGAGATATTGGTTAAAATGACTGTCTCTGTCCCCACCACAAATAATCTGCCTTTGTCCCTCCATCTGTAAAAGGCTATGGGTTCTGTATTTTATTTCTCATGACATGACTTTCTCCTGCAGCAAACTCAGATCCTGGAAGGTTGGGTCTCCTGAAGGGCTTACCACTGTGCAGCGGGGAGGACAGTCCATCTGCACTGGGTGCATATCCTTCTCCAAGAAGTGAGCCTGGAAAACAGGGCATGTCTGCAAGAAACAATTTCCTTGGAGGAATCTACTCCAACTCTCTGTGGCTTGGATTTGTTTGAGGTGAAATCTATGGAGCCTTGTGTTCATGTGTTGACACAGAACCTAGAGATCAGTTTTGACACCTTTTTATGTCAAATGCTGTCAATGAATGTATCTGCAAAAAATTTAAAAAGTGCATTCTAAGCACCAGCCCTTCTGCTTGTCACTGAAAACGCAACAATGATGATACAGCCTGCCTTAGGAAGCTTGAGATTCAATGGTTTTTACTGAAACTGATAAAACATGAAACAAACATTAAAATCCCAAAATGTGTGAGCCTCAACCTCAACCTTCCTTCAGATATTCATAAACCACTTATAACTAATTCTTTATACTATCCAGGAGAAAAATGTAATTTCTTTTAATTATGAAAGAAATGGAAATTTACTTGATATAAACAGATTCTTGAGAAGCGAGTCCTTTACTCTTGATCACTGGTACATTTCTTAAATGCTCAGTGATTGTCTGTTGTTGTAATATACATGGCAGGCCTGGAAAAGGAGGGTTGCCATGCGGAATGAAGCTTACATATAGGAATGATGTTTATATCCCTAATCTCATTTTAACCATCACTATTAGCCCTGTTTCATTAGCAAAGGAACTGAAATCCAAAGAGAGTTAGAAATCTAACCAAGCTCAACCAAGCAGTAATTTCCATCAGCCTCAATGCTGTTATCTCCATTATTATTAATAGTCAGTTATCACATATTATCATAGTAGTTGTCATTCATTCATTAACTGACCAAACATTCATCTAACACCTGTAAAGCATAAAACATCAAATAATACATGGTTCCTGCCATTAGGGAGTTCTGAGCTCTATATATTTAAAAATCCATTCATTAATTGCACTACACTGGGTCGTTATGCCTTTTGGTTATTATGAATAACGTTATGCTATGAACATTTGCATACAAATTTTTGCATGGTCATGTTTTCATATGGTGGAATTAACCATATTTTTTTATTTTTTATGGCTATGAAAAAGTACTGAAGTACTGATAAATTCTACAACATGGATAAATATGGAAAATATCATGGAAAGTTAAGAAGCCAGACACTAAAGGGCATATATCATATAGTTCCATTTGTATAAAACATCCACAATAGGCAAAAATTATAGAGACAGAAGAGAGATTGCTGGATTGTGAAGAGCTGGGAGAAGACTGTGGGAGTGACTGCTAATGGGTATAGTAAGGAATTTCTTTTGTGCTGATGTAAATGTTCTAGAACTACATGGCAATGATGGCTTCACAACATCATGAACATATTAAAAATCACTGAGTTATGCACTTAGAAAGAATTTTATGGTGTCTTACTTGTATCCCAGGGAAACATTAGATACACTTTAAAAAATAAGTGTGTTATTGAGTTAATTTCCTCACATGTTTTGGATACTAAGCCCTTATCAAAGACATAGTCTGTAAATATTTTCCCTCATTCCACAGGCTGTCTTTTCACCCTATCATTTTCTTTACTGAGCAGAAGGGTTTTCGTTTGATTCAATCTTACTTGTCTATTTCTGCTTTTGTTGACAAGGTGCTTTTGGGGTCATAACATCATTGCCCATACCGAAGTCAAGAAGGTTTTCCTGTTTCCCCAAGTGGTTTTATAGTTTTAGGTCTTGCATTTAAGGCTTTAATCCAATTTCACTCTCTAGCAATATGGGTACCTATTTTTCCCAATATCATTTATTCAAGAGATTATCCTTTCCTCACTGTGTGCTCTCAGCACCCTTGTCAAAGATCAGTTCACTATAATGTATGAATTTATTTCAGGGCTCTCTATGCTGTTCCACTGTTCAATATGTGTACTATTAGTCCAGGATTATATTGGACTAACTACATTTAATTATAATTATATTAATTATATTTATATTATATATTAATATATAACATTATATATTATATGTTAATATATATTAATTATAATTATAATCATATTTTGAGTACAATAACCTTGTAGTGTATTTCGAAATCAGTGGGTGTGATTCCTCTGGCTTTGTTCTTCTTGCTCAAGATTGTTTTTACTATTCATCAGTTCAGTTCAGTCGCTCAGTCATGTCCGACTCTTTGCAACCCCATGAATCGCAGCACACCAGGCCTCCCTGTCCATCACCAACTCCCGGAGTTCACCCAAACTCATGTGCATCGAGTCGGTGATGACATCCAGCCATCTCATCCTCAGTCATCCCCTTCTCCTCCTGCCCCCAATCCCTCTCAGCATCAGAGTCTTTTCCAATGAGTCAACTCTTCACATGAGGTGGCCAAAGTATTGGAGTTTCAGCCTCAGCATCAGTCCTTCCAAAGAACACCCAGGACTGATCTCCTTTAGGATGGACTAGCTGGATCTCCTTACAGACCAAGGGACTCTCAAGAGTCTTCTCCAACACCACAGTTCGAAAGCATCAATTCTTCAGTGCTCAGCCTTCTTCACAGTCCAACTCTCACATCCATACATGACCACAGGAAAAACCATAGCCTTCACTAGACAGACCTTTGTTGGCAAAGTAATGTCTCTGCTTTTGAATATGCTATCTAGGTTGGTCATAACTTTCCTTCCAAGGAGTAAGCGTCTTTTAATTTCATGGCTGCAACTCACCATCTGCAGTGATTTTGGAGCCCCAAAAAATAAAGTCTGACACTGTTTCCTTTGTCTTCCCGTCTATTTCCCATGAAGTGATGGGACCAGATGCCATGATCTTAGTTTTCTGAGTATTGAGCTTTAAGCCCACTTTTTCACTCTCCTCTTTCATAATTCCAGATGAATTTTAGGCCCGTCGTGTAAAGAAAGTCACTGGGGTTTAGACAGTTGTTGTTGTTAAGCGGCTCAGTTGTGTGCGATTCTTTTGCTGCCCCATAGACTGTAGCCCACCAGGCTTCTCGGTCCATGGAATTTCCCAGGCAAGAATACTGGAGTGGGTTGTTATTTCCTTCTTCAGGTAATCTTCCCTACCCAGGGATTGAACACAAGTCTCCTCCACTGCAGGAGAATTAACAATGTTAATTCTTCTAATGCAGGAACATGGGGTGGGTTTTCAATTGTCTGTATCTTCTTTCATTTCTTCATTAACATAGTATAGTTTTCAGTGTATAAATTTCTCACCTCTTTGGTTAAGTTTATTCCTAAGCATTTTATTCTTGTTATTGCTACTGTAATTGGGAATGCCTTCATCATTCCCCTTTCAGAGATTTCATTGTTTGTGTACCACTGATTTTTTGATTTTGTATCCTGCATCTTTACTGAATTTTTTAGTTCCAACAATTTTTTGTTGTTGAGCATTTATGGTTTTCTACATAACTAATTATGCCATCCCCAAACAGGGCCACTTTAACTTCTTTCTTTCTGATTTGGATACTTTTCTTTCTTTCTTTTTTTTTTTATTCTCTAATTCCTCTGGCTAGGACTCACAGTACAGTGGTGAATAGAAGCTAGCCAGAAATTATTAAATCTATTTTATAGGTAAGGAAAATGAGACTTTCAGATGTTTAGTAAGCTCAAACATTTAGCATAGGCTGAGACTGGAATTTATACTAGCTTCTCCATCTCAAACTCCAGGACTCATCAGACTTAATCCAGTTTCCACTTCAATCCCATTCATAGATGAGACTGCAGTCCAAGCTCCCATCTCGACTAGCTTCCCAGTCTACTCACTGAGTGGATCCATTTCTGCTCCCCTCCTCAAGAACATCAGGCAGTACCCCTCTGTTGCCATAGCAAACCCCATGCAGTCCCACTAACAAAGGACTGCTGTGCCCTCTAAGTAAATCCTGCTCACAAGGTCTGATTACCACATGCAAACCCAGCTTGGGAAAGCTCCTTCAAAACACAGCTGGCTATCTTCTTTGTATCCTTCTAATTTAACATGTTCTTCTATTACCAAAAATCATGGGCATATTTCTATATTGGGGTCTTCACTGAAACTCAGAGAATATGCTCCCCTCAGCTCTGTTTCACTCCCCACAATCTGCTTTCCTAGATAGCTCAGTTGGTAAAGAATCCACCTGCAATGCAGGAGACCCCAGTTGGATTCCTGGGTTGGGAAGCTCCCCTGAAGATGGGCTAGACTACCCACTCCAGTATTGTTGGGCTTCCCTTGTGGCTCAGCCGGTAAAGAATCCACCTGCAATGTGGGAGATCTGGGTTCAATCACTGGATTGGGAAGATCCTCTGGAGAAAGGAGCACCTACTCACTCTAGCATTCTGGCCTGGAGAATTCCATGGATTGTGTAGTCCTTGGGGTCACAAAGAGTCGGACATGACTGAGCCACTTTCACTTTCACTTCACTTTCAGCCGCATAGTACCAGCGCCCTTTATCCCCTCCAGCCCTTTTCTGTGGCTTAGGAAAGATGCACAGATGGCTTGCTTGGAGAGGCAGGAAAGTGACAGGGGTTGCAAGAAATGGTCAGTTCAAAGCACAGTTTGCTGATAGAGCGTCTAAGTCCTGTTGTTGGAGTGGATGTGGGAAAGTAAAGTGAACAATGAGGAGGAAAGAAATGCCATAAGGGAAAGGGTCAGGGAAGAAAACAAATGTGAAGCTGATAGAAATCAAGAGGTCTTCCCTGGTGGCCCAGTGGTTAGGTTGCAATGCAGGGGACACCCGTTCAACCCCACATGCCATGGGGAAACCCAGCCTGTGTGCCGTGACTACTGAAACCTGAGCGCCCTAGAGGCCACACTCCACAACAAGAGAGGGCACTGCAGAGAGAAGCCCCGCTCACTGCGACTAGAGCAAGCCTGCCCGCAACAGCGAAAACCCAGTGCAGCCAAAACAAACAAACGGAAAGTAAATAATGTTTAAAAATTCATAAAAAAAGAGGTCTGTTCTGTGCAGGTTAATTTTGACTTAGTTATCAGACACTCAATAAGAAATTAGACACTCCAAGTGTATGGATCTCAGAACATGAGGTGAAATAAAGAAAAGCATCATGAAACACATGAAACTTTGAAGGATGACAAATGTTTCGGTATGCCAAAAATGTAGGATGCATTGTAGGAACCAGGGAGAGACAAGACAGAGATCAGGTTTACATACAGACCTCTGTGGTCAGTGGAAATCTACTGAAGGTTAAATCTGAATCACTTTGTAATTACATGTATAATTCACAATTATGTTTTCTTTAAAAACGGTCTAAAACATCTCTTCTGTGTTTATTTAGAGCAGCAGGGCTTCTCAACCTTGGTACAACTGACATTCGGGGCTGGGTCATTCTTGGCTGGAGGGGCTCTCCTGTACTCCGGGAGAGGCTTAGCAGCATTCCTGGCCTCTACCTGCTACGTGCCTGGTAGCTTCATTCACATCCTCAATCATCACAACCAAAAACATCTCCAGACATTGCCAAATGTCCCCTGAGGGCAAGACCACTCCCAGCTGAGAACAGCAGACCTGGTGAAAAGAGCAGTAACCAGTGTTATCTATTTGCTGTAGAAGTTCATGAGCCTATTTCTATAGGTTTACCTGTACATGGGTTTACCAATAGTACATGTTCTTTTTATCTTTTTCACATATATTCTTTTATATCATACTCATTAATTTTTAATTATTTATTTATTATTTGGGATATCTAAATAGTCTGGTATGTAAGAAACTACCAGGTTTTTTTTTTTAAGTGACATACTGTTCTGTAGTATGTATGTATCATATCTGTATCTGTATCTATGCTAGCGGATCTTGTTTGTTTTGTATTTCAAATAAATTTGCAACAATTGTCCTGATATATATTTCCTTATGCACCTGTGTAAATTGCCTCTCAGAGAAAAGTGAATTATTGGGTCCTAAAGTACGTGCATTTTTAATTTTAATAAAACCCACTTTGAATAGATTGTTTATAAAAATTTACAAATCCCTGAAAAAAATCCTTTCCTGTATCCAGCCTCCTTTGCAACATGAAATCTCCTTTGCAACGTGAAATCTTGTTCTCTTCGCCTTATAGGTGGTGTTCTTTTCACCACCGCTTGAGTCTGGGTGGACTCTGTGACTCACTGATCAGCAGAATGCGGCACTGAGCAGAGTATGGGGCGTGGAGCTGCCTTAGATACAGTCTTGCCCTTAAGGTGTTGGCATCTGGACCCAAGGGATGGTCAAGAACATAGCAGAGGATGCATCAGAGGCTCTAAGGTTTTAATAAGTACACAGGGAAACTTATCATGGAAGGGCGAGGGGAAGAGGGGCTGGGGCTGGGGGAGGCATCAAGGAAGTGGGTCAGAAGAGCAAGGGGGGTTAAAACATTTCCCAGGGGAAGCCAGGTCTTGAAGGGTAGGAGGGAGATTGCTGATCAGGCATGTCGAGGACACAGCCAGAATGGGAACTTTGAGCTTCAGCTTCTCCCAGGACAGAGCTGATTAATCCTGAAGGCTCTGGCCCTCCTCTCTCTGGATAAATTACAGGGTAGGCTAACCCTAACTGAACATCCACTAATGCGGTGGGATGAACAAGGGCAAGGTTATGAACTAATTCCCCACTAAGGAGTCCAGGCCAGTGGCAGCCTATCAGTCCATGAAAGAATGGGTTTATTAAAAGCATACGGACTTTTTTCCAGAACATGACACCTGTCTCAGATAATTGGCTTAAGCTGGAGTTAAAGGGACACATTTCTTTTTCTTTGGAATAAGGAATATGAGCGGTCAGTTGGTTTTGGCTGTAGGGCAAATCAGAGGCCAGGAGGCAAAGTCTTGAGAAGCTTTGGGGAAAGAAATTTAGAAGCTTCATCCTTCTCCCTCCTGCTTGCACCTGGATGTCTCCTTTGACATTTGAAATATCCTGTTGCGCTATTCATCTTCTCACCAAAAAAAAATGTTTTTTCTTTGTTTTTTTTTCTGAACTAATAATGCTCAGCTCCAATCACTGGAGTGGCCAGAAAACCCGTCTTTGTTTTCTTCGCTTTTACTCTCTCCACCACCCTTCCTTTCTTTGCCCCCTTTTTTCTTTTCCCTTTAGGGTTGTTTCCAATAGAAAAGAAGCATTTCCCTAAGAAGCACAAAGAATCTAGTTAACAGTTTCGTCATTTTGGAAATGAATAACAGCAAGACTGCTTCGTTGTTTGGATACAGGCTTCTGTGTACATGAGGTAATATGTCAGGACATTCATGGCCAAATTGTTTGAAATACAAAAAAGAAAGGAAGTAAAACAAATTAAAGATCGAATAACAGAGCTATAGATAAACTGTGCTATATCCCTACAACAGAATATTATACCATTAAAAAAAAAAAAAAACACCCTGACAGCTTGCTTTTTTACCAGCACATACATAGGTATCCGAAAGCAAAGTGAAAGTCGCCCAGGTGTGTCTGAATCTTTGCCATCCCATGGACTCTACAGTCCGTGGAATTCTCCAGGCCAGAAAACCGGAGTGGGTAGGCATTCCCTTCTGCAGAGGATCTTCCCAACCCAGGGATCAAACCTTGGTCTCCCACATTGCAGGCAGATTCTTTACCAGCTGAGCCATCAGGGAAGACCAAAACATAAAGGTGTGTGAACTATCCAAAAACATAAAGGTTTGTGAAGTAAGCAAGTTAAAAATGGATGCATTTCACATAATAGTGTTTGTGAAAAAGGAAAACAGAACATTTACTAACAAAGCACTACATACATGAGAAGGAAAACAGAAACAGAAAACAACCAGACATGGTAACTATACATACAGGTGCTTCTCTTTGCTATTTAGTTGCTCAGTCGTGTCCGACTCTTTTGCGACTCTTTTGCTCAATCTACTCCATGGACTGTAGCTCACCAGGCTGCTCCGTCCATGGGATTTCCCAGGCAAGAATACTGGAGTGGGTTGCCATTTCCTTCTCTAGAGGGTCTTCCCAACCCAGCGGCTGAACCCACATCTCCTGCAAGTCTCCTGCATTTCAGGCAGATTCTTTACCACCATTCTTTACCAGACACCAGGGAAATGTATGGAAATAAGTCCATGAGCTTTTAAAGCAAATGGAGGATGTTGGTGACAGCTAGGCCATTGGTTTTCATCTGGGAGCAACAACATCTCTAGAATGCTGGTGGCTATCAAAACGGTTGGAAGGAGGGATGTGCTACCATAATGAAATGGACAGAGTCCGGGGTATACAGGACAGTCAGCCCCAGCAAGGATTTATCCAGCTCAAAATATCAGTAGTAACAAGGTTGAAAAGCCCTAGGTAAACCCAGAGGGCCTGAGAATTACATAGATGTCCAAATTTATCTTTAATATTTTAAACCTTCCAAATAAGATGCAATTGTACATGACTTTTGTCATTACAAATTAATTAAAAATTAACTTTCATTAGATTTCCACTGACCATGGAGGATCCTCTATTCTCTGGTCCCTACCTCTCTGTCCAAGCACCCTCTCCCACGTTTGACATTTTTGGCATACCAAAATATGTATCATCTTTTGAAGTTTCACATGCTTCTTAATTGCCCTTTCCCCCCACATTAGGATCTTCAGCTCAGAAAGCCTCTGTCCTCCTCCTTTGCCTAGTGATATCCTACTTATGCTCCAGAAGCCAGCTCGAGTATTATTTCCTCTGCTCTTCCCAGGTGAAGCTGCTCCTCGCTCTTCTCTGCCATCTCAGCAGCAACTGGACTTCTAGGAATATCGTGAGATCTCAGCATCCTGATATAGGGAGGCTGGTCCTCCAAAACCCTAACCCAGTCAGCCACAAGGGACATCCTGGCTCCCTGTGCACCCCACGGAAACACACAAAGGGACAAGGTCACACATCACACAAACTGTAACATGTGAACCTTACAGAGAGTGAGGCATACATCTTGAGTTAGCAGGGGTCACGTGCTCAAACACCCACCTGGGTGTCAGATACTCTGAGTGCGTGAGTGGGCCTGGAGGGAGCTCTGGCAAACTGGAAAGAACAGCCACAGCCAGAGGGGTAAAGTTGGCTACCTCCTACTCATCATTACCCTATAGGCCCCATGTTGCCAGATTTTCCAAGATAAATTAGAAATCTAGAATTTTATTGTACAACTTCTCAATGCTCAAAGTTTGATATCTAAATCAAAACTCCATGGTTAGTCTCCAAGTGAATCAATAAAAAGCATCATTGAATCAAATCTGCTGTAAGGGCTACTGATTTTCCTCTCTGAATCATTATAGATTCATAAATGAAATTTCTGAACTAGAGAACTAGATAAATTTTAAAAATGGAAAATATAATCTAGTAAAGAGGACAGGCACCAAGACGCATTAGGACCTAAGATAGCTCATGTATCACACAGTCTTTAACATATGGACCCACCCTACAGAGAAATATGGACGGGGGAGGTCAGACTCGGTAACACAGACAAGTGATACCGTGTCTTATGGGGATGAGTAAATGAAGGGACTGGAAAGAAGAATCAATTCTTTCTTCCTGAAACTTCTCAGATGTCAGAGGACCCCATTTTTGTGAACTGAGGTGGGTGGAAACAGGAGAAGAGAGAGGTTTCTCTTACAACAGTGAAAATAAACTAGATTCCTCTTGAATATAGTTTGACGATCCTATAAACTGCTTGTATGCCTGCTAAGTCACTCAATCATGCCCAACTTTGCAACCTTATGGCCCGTGGCCCATGACCAGGCTTCTCCTTCTATGGGATTCTCCAGGCGTGAACACTGAAGTGGGCTGCCATGATTTCCTCCAGGGAATCTTCCCAATCCAGGTTTCGAACCCACATCTCTTATGTCTCCTGCATTGGCAAGTGGGTTCTTTACCACTAATGCCACCTGGGAAACCCCATGAACTGCTAGCGAACAGCCAACTCTCAGGTTTGTCAAATGACTAACAGATATCACAGAAAACAGTTATTCCAGGCTCGTGCAAGGAGTTCTCTCCGGCAGCTCTCCAGCTGCCTAACGAATCACACTTCTTGGAGCAGAACCAGGATGGACAGTGTCCAGGTGATCTTTTCATCTCATGGTCCTCAAAACCCAGCCAAGCCTGGGAGCCAAGGGAGAGCAGGAAAGGGGCCTGTGGCTCAGTTTCTGATCTTCCACAACCTTGCCAAGTGTCTTTGGACTCAGTCTCCTGTGTCTCCAGGGGGACCCACAGTTCAGGATCTTAGACAGTGGTCTCAGGCATTTGTCTCTGCATATCACCTGGAAAGAGAAGAGACCAGCTCCTGGTCGAGCCCAGTCAGATGAGAAGAAAGGAAGGGACACGTGACCAGACTTTCCTGACAAGGGAAGACTACAAGGTACGGCCCCTCCACACGTGACACTCTGAAACATGCACCTGTTGCCATGGAAACCCCAGGATGCAGGGTGAGTAAGTGCAGACTGAATAGATCCCATCCAAAGTGTTTGCATTCAGCCCCTTTCATCAGCAGAGCTGGAGTTCAGCTGGAGCCAGAATTAGTGATGGGTACAGAGCTCAAAAGGCTGCTGGTCCCCTTCCAGGGCATCTCCAATTTAGTCAAGTCTTTTGGGTTTGGAAGACTTGAGTGGCCGAGCTGTCCCGTGAGAGTCACAGCTCCCCTTTTTCTCTCATCCGGGGCCACAAACCAGCATCTCACTCTGAGCTGGGGCTGTGGTGGGGAAGTTAATCAAAGCAGCTTTTTAAAGGCTTTCAGAGTTTACAAAAAAAAAAAAAGGATGTTTTGGGTAGAGACCAGAAGACAATTTTGCTCCCAGCCTGTTCCCCTTCTTTCTTAAATACACACAGATTGAGTTAGACTCTACAGAAAGGAGGTCAGTAAAAGCAAAAACTTTTAACAAAGCTATTAAACATGATTTTCTTTCTCTGCAACTAGAAGCAGCAGTTGTAGGTCACACGTAAATCCTGAATGCCCAAAGTTCTGAAGAGTTTACATTAATTAGATTAAATAAAAACATGCCCAGCCTCTCTGTTCTACAGATGTGTGCAATCCAGTTACATGCAGACTTTAATAACTAGCCAGAGCCCACCTATACAGCTCCACTGTATTTCTAGTTTCTTGCTGCTGCTGCTGCTGCCGCTAAGTCACTTCAGTCGTGTTCGACCCTGTGCAACCCCATAGACGGCAGCCCACCAGACTCCGCCGTCCCTGGGATTCTCCAGGCAAGAACACTGGAGTGGGTTGCCACTTCCTTCTCCAATGCATGAAAGGGAAAATTGAAAGTGAAGTCCCTCAGTCGTGTCTGACTCTTAGCGACCCCATGGACTGCAGCCCACCAGGCTCCTCCATGCATGGGATTTCCCAGGCAAGAGTCCTGGAGTGGGGTGCCATTGCCTTCTCCTCTAGTTTCCTAGGATGATATAAAAGTAGTAGTGGCAGAGGCCATTTAATGAAAGGTACCTCAGGAGATTCTATGGACCATTTAATGAAAGATACCTCAGGAGATTCTATGGACCATTTAATGAAAGATACCTCAGGAGATTCTATGGACCACATGGAATGACCCATCCCATGGGGACAGCTAGATCAAGTGGGTTTGCAAAAGGATCAAGTGCGTTTGCCAAAGCTTCATTTGCTTCAAAATAGTGATAACTCCCCACATCCTCTCCTTTAAATGTCATTATGCTCCTCATACAATACTTACTGCCCTGCTCCATCTGGATGAGGACAAGAAGGAGGTAATAGGATCATAAAATCAACAAGCATCTCCATTCTCCTGAGATGCCTTATACATCCTCAATTTCTGTAACAGATAAGAGAAAGGAAAAAGTATTTGCATTCCCTACTTAGAGTCTTAGGGAAGAGGGTGTTGTTAAGTTCTGGAGGTGTATTTACTTAATGAAGTTTCCCAACTCAGTTAGCTGAGACTAAAGGGAGGGCAGATTCAAAACAAAGCCAATGTGTAGTTGTATGATTTCTCATAGCATTTGCCTTTACAAAAGCCATGATTCCAAATGAAGGGGAAAGTAAAGTACCTCATCACTCTGATTTCACAGACGAGGAGATGGAAATAACTGTGTGAAAACCAAGCAGCTTATTAGCCACTTATCACATTTGCCCAGGCCCAGGACAGCATCAAATGACGGTGTATCCCTCATCTTTCCAAGATGACTCAAAGAGACAAGTTATTTGGCCTATTTATATACTTAAACATTAGAGATTTGGATAAAATAATAAAATGTCTACTTATTTATCAGTGAAGTCACCATGTATCTAAAGACATAAATTATTAATATATTTCATCATTACTTGTTCTTCCAACTTTCAATTTTCATGAACCTCTTTTAAACAAACTTGACATCAAGATCCATCCATTATAAGTCATCTAACTGCTTTCCAGATCCCATCAACTTTGCAGTTATCTAATTCATATGAGTTCTAGTTCTTTTTTAAACCCACAAGCCACAAGTAGAGATTTGTTTAGCAAGAGAACACTATTCATTTATTTTTAAATTCATTCTGTCGGCATGTATATTCTTGAATTCCACACGGCAGTTTATGAGGAATAATTGCAAAATGTAATAAACTTTGCCTCCTGCTTTACCATTTGTTCAAGTGATCTCAATACATATTGAAACTTGGTGTTGATTTTAATATGTTTTCCCCAAATACTATTTTTGCTATTAAAAATAAAACAGTTGTGAAATTGTCCATAAATATGCAAGACTTGTCAGACATTGATTATAACATGGCTCCTGTTTGCCAAGATAGAATTTTTGTGGACAAAATGCTGTCTCCTTCTACACAGGCATACACAGCCCTATGGCAGAGCTAGGGAGAGATTGCAATTCTCTGACTTCTGGTTGTAAATTAACACCACTGAGCAACACCACTGACAGACTGCAAGCTTCTGGAGGGCAGACAAGGGTCTCATTTATCTTATTCAGGTCCTACCCCAATACCCGACACAAACGGGTTCTCAGTAACTGTTGAGTAAATCAATGAATGAATGAAATAATTAATCAAAGCATCATATAATCCTTCACGCTCTTTCCACTCCTAAGAAATGGAGGTGGGGCCTTTCCCTGATGGTCTAGTGGTTAAGAATCCACCTTGCAATGCAGGGGAGATAGGTTCAATCCCTGGTCGGGGAACTAAGATGCCACATGCCACGCAGAAAGTAAGCCCATGAGGCTACTAGAGAGTCTGTGTGCCGTAATGAAAAATGACACAGAGAAGATTCCACATGCCACAACTAAGACCCTATGTGGAAAAATAAACAAATAAATATTAAAAAAAAAAAAAAAGAAATAGAGGGAATGCTTTAAAATTCTCAATATTACCAACTCACCCTCTAAACTGAAGAGATACATTGTTTCCTTTCTTATGGCAATCCCATGCTGTTTGATTTGGGTAGATCCACATTGCAACATCTCAGACCTCAGGGTGACAGTCCCAGCTCACTAATTACCAGAAACAATTAGCCCAGGGCCAGTCCACACACTTGGAGGCCAGAGCAGATGGTCCAGAAAAGCTGATACCAAGAGTCCAATTTGAGAGTTCCGGATCTCATGGATGGATCTCCCTGGGAGGACAAACCCTGGGTTCCGGTGCCTTGTTAATTACAGCCCTGCTTTCCAGACCACAAATCCCCCAAGAGGCCAGTCATCTCCCCACACTGGAGCTATAAAAGACTGCAGCTGTGGCATTTTCTTGGCTTTGCTCAAGTAACGATCCAGGGCTGGGTGGGAGAGAGTTAACAGGAAGGGAACACAGGGGGACGGTTTCTGAGAACAAAGCTGCCCTCTGCTGAAGTGGTTTGGACTTAAGCATCAGAAAAGCCATCCCGGGTTCAGGCTGCTGGGATGCCAGGAGGCACAGAGGGACAGAGGGTGAATCCAGCTTGGGGCACCTGTGAAATAGGCTGAGCTCATAAACAATGCTTTCTGCTTTCCCTTCAGGGGTAACTCCTAACTCCCAAAGAGGCTCCGCCTCTGCCTTTACTGTAGGAACAAAAAGCTTGGGGAACTCACCAAACCCATCTACACAGCTCCTCAGTTTCTCCCACCTGCCTGAATCTCTCCTGGTCCAGAGGCTGGCAAATAGGAGATGACCAATAGATTTCAGTCTTCTTTCTCCTTTTCCTAAATCGCTTATTCATATCTGGTTCAAAGCATCTTCCCAGCCATTTTATCCAGAGACCCTCACCCTTATCTTTTACGGTAAGCTAGGCAAGGATTGCCATCCCCATTTTTAAAAGTGGAGATTTCAGTTTTCAATGTCCCCTCCAAACTTCCAAGATAATATTCATCTTGTTAGGGTGACCTATTTATTAGTCTCTTGCTAGTCTGGCCTCTGCCTCCCTCTCCAGCTTCTCTTTCCTTAACTCCATGGCCTGTGATGCATTAAAGTTATGCTGAACAACTTGTGGTTCCTTGAACCTATCATATGGTTTCACAACATACCTTGATTCATGCTTTTCTTGAGCCTTGGAATGTCTCGGCACTATCCTCTGATTGGTAGGCGCATCCTGTCAACTTTTAATCATGCTTCAAGATTCAGACCCTGCAGGAATTCTTCCATGGTGGTTTTTCCTCTCCCAGGCTGAGCAAAAGTTCCTGGTATTTACTTGCATCATACCAACCACTTTGTTGAGTGTTTTCCTATTCACACTTTGAGTTTCCCCCATCTGACTATGAGTTTCTAAAAATCCAAGAATATCTTATTGCAAACAACAGTAAATGCAAATCGGTATGACCTTAATTTTTAAAAATAGGATAGAGGATCTATTGACTCATTAAGTCAGTGCAGCATTTAGGCCACAGCGGGATTCTGCAGCTCAAGTGGTTTCATCGGAATTCCACCCCTGCTAGCATCTGAGCTCTACTTTCCTTCCTTCTTCTCTATGGACTTTATTCTCATGAAACCTTTCCCTCCACACAGTAGCTCCTAGAATACAATAAGCAAGTGCAAAAAGGGCACAAATAAGTTTGGAGAGAAAGCCAAGGGCTAGATCAAGCAGAGACCGGTGGTCATGTTAAGGACTTTGGGTACCAGGAAGTACCAGAAAGCCTTGGGAGATATAAATACAAAAAAAATATGCTAGGACAATCACTTTTGTTTCTGTTAGAGAAAATGAATGGGAGAGGTATAGAGCAGGACAGGGTTAGCTGCTTTGAGGAGTTTGTAAAAACCTAGAGAGCATGAACCTGGTGACTTGAACTAAGATGCTGGCAATAAAGATGAAGGAGAGAGGATAAAGCCAGGACAAACTTTGGAAATGCAAATTGGAAGATTTGATCATGGATTGGTTGGAGAAAGTGGTTACAGCAAGGGAGGAACCAGGGATGACTTCTTAGGACTTGAGCAACTGGTGATACCAACTGCTGGGTAAAGAGATTGGTAGGAAGAGGACAGCAAAGGATGGGGGGAAAGTTTTGGGGGCAGAACTGACAGCTGCATTTGGATATGGTCTTTGTTCATGGGATATCTAGGTGGACTTCAGTTTGGTTTGTACACAGACTTGTCTGCCCAAAACTGCCCCAGACTAGGGTCTAAAATAGGGTAGCTGGCCAGGGAACCTTTAGGAATACAGACATTGTGATGGACAAACAGAGATCACCTTTAAATCTTGAACTTTTTACTGGATGAGTTTGCACTTACGGTAACCAGATAACCAGATCTGGGTTCCATGACCAGTTCTCTTGTACTCTGGCTGTGTGAGCACGGTCAGTTCACCACCTCTTCAGAACCTTAGCTTCCTCAATTGTAAATGGGAATAATCGTACACCCCTCACTGTCAGGGCTTTTGTGACAATCCGTGTGCTAAACGGCACTGCATACAATACGATTTCATTCCGATGTGGAATGTAAAAAACAAACAATAAACAAACCAACCAAACCAAACAAAAACAAACATGTAGTTAGAACAGAGTAGCAGTTACCAGACAGGAAAGGACGGGGAGAATGTGAGCTGAGTGAAGGGGATCAGCTGCACCGTGATGGAGGGAAACAAAATTTACGTGTATACAGAAATAGAAACACAATGACACATAGCACACATGACACATAGTTGGTATAAACCAACTTTACCTCAATTAAAAAGAAAAACTTCACAGGGGTAAAACTTGACTTACACATTCCTATAAAACAAAAAACTATATTTATTTTTTTCTATTCTCTGCAAACTTTTTATTTTTATTTTTTAATATAAATTTATTTATTTTAATTGGAGGTTAATCACTTTGGGGCTGGTGCACTGAGACGACCCAGAGGGATGGTTTGGGGAGGGAGGGGGGAGGGGGGTTCAGGATGGGGAACACATGTATACCTGTGGCGGATTCATGTTGATGTATGGCAAAACCAAAGAACTATATTTTAAAAAATAGTTAAAAAGTAGACCAAAAGAAGTATGGCAAACTGTAGAACAATAAACATCTATAAATCATAAGATTATTTTAATATATACACAGACATCAAAGCCAAAGGAATTTTTATATGAAAGTGAGCCATGTAAGAAAAATTGAGTACACTCTTTCTTCAGGCCCTAAACCTTTGAAAGCATCCCAAGAACAACCTCGGGTTTCTGGTGTCAATGAAATGCTTTGCTTACTTTGTGTTTTAAACTCTCCCATCACCCCCAGTTAGTTACTCACAGCCTGTCCCCTGTGGCTGATGCTAAAATGCATTTCTCCCCCTGAATGTCCTAGTTTCTCAGGCTAAATCCATTCCATTTGGCTGAAGGAAGAGCCCAGACAATATCCAACATGACTTCCCTCCCCCTTGGCCACCAGAGAGCTGAGAGCTGAGCTTCAGGATTTTGCCAACGCAGGACCACAGCCGAAACAACCACCTGTGAACTGAACGTTGCACGTTTTATTTATTTCTTTTTGAACAGCAGAGCCTGGGAATGCCCAAGAAGGGGATGAGATCATCTGTCTGGTCTGTGAGCAGCACGCTCTGCAGGTCTTCTCATTCCGCATTACGTCATGCTGGAAAGAGAAAGCGTCTGGATACTCCTTACACAATGTGTAGGGGTGTGAAGCCAGGGAGACGCTGCTTGCTCTATGTGATACCTGCTCACTCAGGAGCACGCACGCCTGTGAATTCTGCCAACAGTTATAGAATGCCCACTGGTTGCCTATGATTTTCAATCTAGAGATAAGCTTGCACGTTCGTTAACTTATTCATTTACCTAATGAATATCTATTTTGAGTGTTCACTCCTTAACAGGTACTAATACAGGTTCTGGGGATATAGAGGTTAACAAAACCCGCGTGGCTGGCATTTTACTGCAAGAGATGGTCAATTAACAAATCAACATCTAACTACAGTAAGCCGTCTACATACGAGTGAGTTCCATTCTAAGAGCGTGTTTGTAAGTCCAATTTGTTCCTAAGTTCAACAAAGTTAGCCTAGGTACCCAGCAAACACAATGGGTTATATAGTTCTGTGCAGTGTTGCGCTTAGCTGCTCAGCCATGCCCAACTCTTTGCGACCCCATGGACTATAGCCCACCAGGCTCCTCTGTCCATGGATATTCTCCAGGCAAGAATACTGGAGTGAGTTGCCATGCCCTCCTCCAGGGGATCTTCCCAACCCAGGGATCAAACCCAGATCTCCGACATTGCAGATGAATTCTTTACCAGCTGAGCTCTCAGGGAAGCCCATAGTACTGCACCATGATAGGTTCCTAGCACTGTTACTGAAAGACCGTGTGAGGTCTGGTTGCTCACGGAGGACCATGGTAGAAACAATCACTCAAAAGCCAATAAGCAGGCCATGTTGGTGGAAAGGAAAGTTTGCTTTATTTCAGATGATGGCAACCAGGGGCCCAGGAGAGGGTGGCGGACGTCTGTCCAAAGGCTGACTTCTCCCTGACTGGCAACCAGTGGGGCAAGAGCTTTGATAGACAAAATGAGGGGGGGTGGTGCATGTAGAAACAGCACAACCAACTCTGACACTCATCTTCAAATTGGCATTGGTGGTCTGTCCAGCATCATCTTGGTTGTTTTAGGTGCAGTTAATCTTCAGTTCCAGAGAAGGCAATGGCACCCCACTCCAGAACTCTTGCCTGGAAAATCCCATGGGCGGAGGAGCCTGGTAGGCTGCAGTCCATGGGGTCGCTTAGAGTCGGACACGACTGAAGCAACTTACCACCAGCAGCAGCAGCAGCAATCTCCACTTCCAGGGTCCATCTGTTCCCATTTCTTTGAGGCCAACTCTATGAATTGTGGCAACTTATATCATGGGTACAGTCTGGCCACCGTGTAGTTAACTTCTTCACCCTGGCGTTTTAGTGTCTATAAGACAGTTCACAGGATGTGGCTCAGAATATCATCTACAGAACTAAAGGTCCTTGACTGTGCTTAGTGAGATTTTGTTTCTACTTCTCTACTTCTATATTCTCACTTCTCTGATTAAACTTATTCTTTGACTAAAGTTTTCCACAGACAAAAGGCAGGCAGAGTACATGGGAGGCAAGGACCATAGGGTTCTGCTCCATTTCAATACTTTCCACAAAATAATACATACATAAAAAACAAACAAACAAAAATAACGAAACCATTTGTAATCTTACAGTACAGTATCTTGAAAAGTAGAGCAGTATAGTACAACAGCTGGCATATAGGCCCGGCACACACATTCACATTTTTGAACGTTTGAAACTTGAAGATTCATAGGTACGGAACTTACTGTATACGAGACAAAGTCAGAGAAGTGCTCCAAAGTAAAAGTGAACCAGGATGAGAAGATAAAGAGTATAGGATGGCTATTTTTGGATGAGATAATCAAGATAGGTCCTTATAGTGTTAGTTGCTCAGTCATGTCTGACTTTGTGTAACCCCACGGACAGTAGCCCCACCAGGATCCTCTGTCCATGGAATTCTACAGGGAAGAATACTGGAGTGGGTATCCATTCCCTTCTCCAGGGGGTCTACCCAACCCAGGGGTCAAACCCAGGTCCCCTGCATTGAAGGCAGATTCTTTACCATCTGAGCCACCAGGGAAAGGAGGTCATATTTGAGCAGAGGTCATTATTCATTGAAAGATGTACCAACAGACATCTCTAGAGGAAAGGAAGGGATCTCAAAGCAGAGAGAGCAGTAAGGGCAAAGGTTCTGAGACTACAAAGTGATTTAGTAGAGAGGCTACCATTTTTCGCATCCATTATCTTAGACCATCCCTATAAGCCCACAGCCCCATGCTAACCCCTGGAGAGAATCTTTCCATCATCATAAAATCATACAGGTGATAAAACTGTGTCTCTAAGATGCTTTCATACACCTTCTCTGTAGAGGAATTCCATATATATATATATATATATACACACACACACACACATATATATGTGTGTGTATATGCTGCTGCTGCTAAGTCACTTCAGTCATGTCCGACTCTGTGAGACCCCATAGACGGCAGCCCACCAGGCTCCGCCGTCCCTGGGATTCTCTAGGCAAGATCACTGGAGTGGGTTGCCATTTCCTTCTCCAATGCATGAAACTGAAAAGTGAAAGTGAAGTCGCTCAGTCATATCTGACCCTCAGTGACCCCATGGACTGCAGCCCACCAGGCTCCTCCGTCCATGGGGTTTTCCAGGCAAGAGTACTGGAGTGGGGTGCCATCACCTTCTCCGATATGTGTATATATGTATGTATATACACACACATATATATCACAGATTCAGCTCTCACTCAATTCTGCTTTTATTTAATTTTCACATGTGGTTTCTGTTAGATGTTCTTTCTAGAGGAGGAAAATTAAAGTAAGAGTTATGTGATTGAGGTTAATAGCAAAGAAAAGCAAGAGGAAAGAATGATCCCACTTCCTCTCTGGTTTGCATACAAATATTGAATTAGTTACTACATTTGAAGAAAGCATTCTCGACAGTCTATCCAGCTATGGCTTTGGCCATGTGTAATGCAACAGCCAACTGAGATCTACCCCACTGCGGTGCCCAGGACGGCAGGAAGCCACCATTCTCTCTGTGGACAAAGGGGATTGGCTGTTGCTCTGGGCCACTTGCACTCAGCGCAAAGAGTTTACTCCAAACAAAGTCATCCGGACTTTCTGTCTTAGCCCTCCATAGCCTTCATTTTCTCTCAAAAGTCAGAGATAGTCAAGGAGTCCATGATTTCTGGTGCCTACAGCTCTATTAAAATTTTCGATGATTTAATGTCCAAGGAGTTGAAATTTTTTCTTGGTACCCACCAAATATCTAGCAGTTCCACATTTAAACACAGGATAATACCCCTTTCAACTAGTTGTTCCAAAAAGTTCTGGCCTCCAGCTCCTTACTCCCATCTGAGATTATTCAGCGGGGCTCCTATAATAGACATAAATAGCATGTGAGTAATCCTCAAGGCTCCTCACTGAGTGACCACTGATGCAGTCTGAGGTTTGGATGACACTGTCACAGGAAGTCCTGGAAATAACTAGTATTTCAGTGTTTAGAATGATGCCTTCTTTACAGAGCAAGTAGAACTATTCCCACTACAAGTATTTCACAAGTGACTTTGATTCATCGTGTAACTTGCCAGGTGGTGATTATCTGTTTACATGGCTGATTTTCCATTTGGAGTGCTGGCTGCCCCTGAAGAATGGGGGCGATGCCTGAGTGATCTCTGGGTCCCCGTAGCATGCCACGGGGCTGGCATTCCATCAGATTTTAGTAAATGGATGTCAGCTACCTGCTGTTGCAAAAGAAACCACTCCAAAATTTGTGGCTTAAAGCAGCAGCCATTTCTTGAGCTCACAATTCTGCAGATCAGCAACGTAGGCAGGTATGGCTGGGTGGCTCTTGTGGCTGCTGCCTGGCTCCCTCATGAGAACATGGTGAGCTGCACGCTAGCCCACTTCTGTTCCCATGGCATGACAGGGACGCATGACTAAGCGAGAGAAACAGGAGCATGCCAAAACAAAACTTCTTACAGCCTAGACTCAGACTGGAATCTTATAACTTTTGTCACATTCTATTGGATGAATCTAGAAACAGGAGGCAGCTGAATTCAAAGCATGGGGAAATAGACTACTGCTTGATGAAAGGGCGGCAGCATCTTATGGCAAGGGTGTGGGATGAGCAGAGAATCAGGGAAATGTTTCCAGTTCAGTTCAGTTCAATCGCTCAATCATGTCCAACTCTGTGACCCCAGGCACTGCAGCACGCCAGGCTACCCTGTCCATCACCAACTTGCTCAAACTCATGTCCATTGAGTCAGTGATGCCATCCAACCAACTCATTGTCTGTCATCCCCTTCTCCTCCTGCCTTTGATCTATCCCAGCATCAGAGGCTTTTCCAATGAGTCAGTTCTTCGCCATCAGGTGGCTAAAGCATTAGAGTTTCAGCTTCAGCATCAGTCCTTCCAGTGAATATTCAGGGTCGATTTCCTTTAGGATTGACTGGTTTAATCTCCAACCGAAAACAAAGGAAATATTTGACATGAATGAAATGCACAGCATATCAAATTATAATATGCGATCTATTTTCTCACTAAAATGAATGCTTCCTTCACAAATAATTTACTTTTTAACCCAGAAAAAGGAGACAGAGGTCCCCAGTGAGGACACAAGATGGCCCATACTCCACATGCTACAAAGGTCATAACATGGGACTCAAAAGGTTTGATGTTCCAAATTAGAGGACTGAAATTCATGGTTTTTGTTTGGTTTGATTGTTCCCTTGGGAGAACAAGAGTCCCCTGACCTAATTGTCTGCAAGAACCTAAGTTAATAATGACGAGTCTCTGTTTTACCCTGAAAGGCAGTGTTGGGTGATTTGGTGAATGAACATGCTTTGGAGTCAGACAGACTATGTATCAAATTCCAGCTCCTACATGTTCCAGTCACCTGACCTTGTGTAATTTAACTCACTCTTCTGGGTCACTTTCTTTGCAATATAGGGATTAACAATAACCAGGATGCAAGTCAGACAAAGACAAATATATGATTCAACTTTACGTGGAATCTAAGAAAAGAGGTACAGACGAACTTGTCTACGAAATAGAAATAGAGCTCCAGATGGAGAAAACAATCTTATGGTTACCAGGGAGTAAGGTAGGGGGGATAAATTAGAAGATTGGAATTTACACATGCATACTATTATGTATAAAGTAGATAACTAATAAAAACCTGTTGTGTAGCACAAGGAATTCTACTCAGTACTCTATAATGGTCTATATGGGAAGAGAATTTTAGAAAGAATGGATACATGTGTTCATACAATAGATTTACTTTGCTATACACCTGAAACTAACACAACATTGTAAATCAACGATACTTCAATAAAAATTTTAAAAATAATAGTAATGAAATGGCAACCCACTCCAGTATACTTGCCTGGAAAATCTCGTGGGCAGAGGAGCCTGGTGAGCTACACAGTCCATGGGCTTGCAAGGGGTCAGACATGATTTGATGACAAAAAAAAAAAAAAAAATACCGTGCACGTCTGTTATGATTATTAGATGAGATGGTATATGCACAACACAACACAGTGCTGAACACAACATAGGTCACAAATAAATATTAGTCTCCTTCCCACTTTTTTCCCCTGAGCCTCTGCATTGCTGGAGGGTGCTGCTGCTGCTAAGTCGCTTCAGTCGGGTCCGACTCTGTGCGACCCCAGAGACGGCAGCCCACCAGGCTCCCCCGTCCCTGGGATTCTCCAGGCAAGAACACTGGAGTGGGTTGCCATTTCCTTCTCCAATGCATGAAAGTGAAAAGTGAAAGTGAAGTCGCTCAGTCGTGTCCGACTCTAGCGACCCCATGGACTGCAGCCTACCAGGCTTCTCCGTCCATGGGATTTTCCAGGCAAGAGTACTGGAGTGGGGTGCCATTGCCTTCTCCGATTGCTGGAGGGTATCCTTCCTTAAATCCAGAATAGGAAGATGCTTTTTAAAACATCGCTCTTGGGAATACTCATCCGATAATAAATATTGGGCATGATTTTCACTGAATTAAATTTAAGAAATTTAGCTGAACACCAATCTAAATAAGTATTTCATATTTAAAAAGCCTACATGTAATTCATTTCTGACTGGTATTTAATTAATTTCCAATGGACAGGTCCACTTTAGGCTATGCTATATGCTTGTCCCTATAGTTGAGAAGATTTGGGAGGGAAAAGTTTAAGAATCAAAAGCAGGGTAATACCTAGCCAGAGCCCAGCTTTCCACTTGGATTCTTAAAGATGTTGGCTGCTCTAGTTCTGCGTCTGCAGTTAAAAAATCCCTCTGCTTTTTCTTCCATTTCTGGTCCTTTATTCCGAAAAGAAAACTGGCTGACAACACTTTTCCCTTTGTTCTAGTTCACGTTCCATCTTCCTGTTGAACCACCTACCTACGTCCCCACTCATACCCAATACTTACTTCCTGCCCGCATCCCTTTCCCACATTCCAGAAGATTCCACTGTGATTTGTTCAGCCTTTAGATAAGCTTTGTCTACATGAACACCACTCATAGAAGAGCCTGATGGGAGGAGACTCAGCCACAGTCTGTCATGACTTCTGTTTAGCTCCAGCTTTCCGATAGAGCAGTATTTTCCCTACGGGTCACCTTTGAGTGTCATTAACATTCAGTTCAAACTCCCCGACATCAGTGCAGATCCATCCCAGTAACTATGATTGCCACTGACATGACATGCATCACCCCCTGTCCCTTTGACACAATGAGGTCACCAGAGACTAAAAGAATTGGACGAGTAATATAGTTTTAAATCCATTCACATAGACACCTGTCCAGAGCACAGAGGTTCTGAAATCAGTCAGGCAGCAAGAGGTGGCTATGAGCTGAGTTGGGAAGCAGGGATGAACTGACTCATGGCCACTGACTACACTGACTACACCACTGACTAGCTGTGTCATTTCCGAAAGTTCATTTCTCTTTGCCTCAGTTTCCCCACTTCTGCAATGCAAATGTCAATGCAACTGACCTTACAAAATTGTTGCGGGAACTAAATGAGTTAACTGGATAAAATATTTCAAAGGTATTGGCATATATAAAGGTTTTAGTTCAGGGACTGGCATATATGCACTACTATATATTAAATAGATAACTGAAAAGAACCTACTATATAACACAGGGAACTCTACTCAATACTCTGTAAGGACCTGTAAACTCTACTCAATACTCTGTAATGACCTCTGTAAAGAAGAATAGGGAAAACAATCTAAAAAGAGTGGATATACGTGTAACTGATTCACATTGCTATACTGCAGAAACTAACACAACATTTTGAATCAACTATCCTCCAATAAAAATTAATTTAAAAATTGCAATTCCAATTAATTGATTGCTTGTGACCTTGGGCAGGTTAACACGCCTTTTTGCATTTCAGTTTATAAACACTGATATCAACATTTGCCTCAGAAGACTGTTGTAAGAACTCAAGTTACGGTAAGTGATTACTCAGAGAACAGTGGCCGATATTTTTAGTAATAGCAAGAATTATCATCACTGAGGAGCTAATAAGTAGGATAGCAATTGTCTGAGGTCAACAAGGAATTATTTTAAATAGCAAATCGCATTTGAAAATTAAGTTTAGGTATGTATTATGTAGAGAGACAAGCATGAGAACTGAGGGCATTAGAGCTGACCAACCGGATTCGATTTACTAAATCCACCACTTAGCAGGAGCAAGACATGCTATTTGATTTCTCTTTGTTTCTTTTTCCTCATTGGAAAGACTGGAAAAATACCACCTACCTTGCAAGACTGTTGTAGGATTAAATGTGATACTACATAAAGCACTTGGCACATTGTTAGGGCTCAATAAATGGTGTCTATTCTAAATCAAAGGTCTCGGACAGAAAAAACAACCTGTAATTTTTATTAATATGAAGTGAATTTAAAAAAATGATTTATTCTTGTGGGCTTGGCTCCAGCTACGTTAATGAAGACGGAAGAGAGGAGAAATGGGGTTAGAGGGACTGAATACACAGAGGGGGAGGGAGTTTTGCTGAGGTTAGCTATAAGGAATTTGTGGTTTGATTCAAAAGATTTTGGTTTTATGAGGTTTGAGGGCTCTTTTCAAAAGGAAAACCAGATGTATCAATGGAAAGTTCATGCAAACAGTGTGATCTTCAGCAAATGCTTCTTGAATCAAATTCTGTTATACCAGGTAGGGGAGTAATGGAGAGGGATTCTGGGTTTAAAAAACCTCATTTGATCCTGTCCTGCAGACCTTTGGTGAGGTTCTCCAATGGATCAGAAGACCAGTACTTGGTAAGCAAATAGCTTCAGAACCACAAGCAGAAGAATGATCATACTACAGCCCAGAAAGCAGTAGGGGTTCCCATCTCAGACTTGTGCTTTAAATCCTCAAAGAAAACCAGGCTTTTTTCTCTGGAGTCCAGTGCATTCAGGCCCAAGGCTCTGCCAGCACAGTCAGTAGGGATGAGTCACTTGCCCCTAAGTCCCATAAAGGGGAATCATGAGACAATTAACAGCACTTAAGTTCAATGTCTTTGGCACCTAAACCACAAAGACAATAACATGTTCTACTGAGTCCATGAGAATTAACTGGCAGGCCCTCACGAAAAGGCTTGAAAGCTTGAAAATATATAAGGAAAAATCATCTTGCGATAATGAGACAAATGCATATAGCGTGGGTGCCTAATATAAGGTGTGACTAATGTAAATAGACTAGAGAGGCCAGAAAGCAGGGGGCATGAAGACAGGAGCAGAAACAGTGAGATACCGAGAGAGCATGTGGCTTGGGGACGTCGTTTGGGCATATGCCAGGCTCTTTCTTTCATGGGGCCACAGACCCCTTTGCTGGGACAGGAGTTGATTATTAAAGGATCTGCATGGAGGTAGGCAGCCAGAGGAGAGCAGTCAGGGACCAAGGCTAACCTCTTAGATCTTTAGGTCCATTCTCCTGCCACCACCTTCTGGAGATACTCATCCAGGCTACTGCGACTGTTTCCCTCATCTTACTTGAAGGAAGTTTAGGGAAATGGGAAAAGTAAACAAAATGTCCGAGAGGAGGCAAGACAGCATGGTGATTCAGAAGATTGACTTTGAAATCAGACAGCCTGAGATCCCGACCATGGCAGAGTTTTGAATTGATATTTTTTTGGTTCTAAAGCATATGTTGTTGCTGTTTAATCACCAAGTTGTGTCCAACTTTTGCAACCCAGTGGACTGTAGCCCACCAGGCGCCTCTATCTGTGGGATTTCCCAGGCAAGAATATTGTAGTGGGTTGCCATTTCCTTCTCCAGAGGATCTTCCCAATCCAGGGATTGAACTCATGTCTCCTGCATTGCATGTGGATTCTTTACCACTGAGCCAACTGGGAAGCCCTCTAAAGCATATGCTCTTAACCAACTAACTCAATGAATTTCCATAGATAAAAATGTACTAATTCTGCTAATCTGAATAATATGTATAGAAACTTCCTCTTCCCTATCCTGGCTTTCTAAATGATCAGAAGAAGAAATCTGATGCATCCACTGGAGGTCAGAATTACAGTGAGCAGTGTTTCAAGTCAATGAAGGATGTGGTCCAAACCAGTTCATATTATGGTCCATTCTGCATATCCAAACAGGTTTGCCCAACCCTGAGTATAACTCAGTTGCTGAATCAGATATATAGTAACCCTGATTCAATAGTGGAGAAATAAAGGGAAGACCAAGTCGCTTAATAGGGCAAAGCCTAGGTAACTGGAAGCAAGGAGGGAAGAGCATTCCTAACCCCATGGCAACCACTGCCTTAGTCCCAAATCTTTGGTCATGGCCTTACATCCTTGTCCATCTTCTCCAGATCTTTCCAAGCCAGGGATTGAAACTGCATCTCTTGGGTTCCTGCATTGGCAGTCAGTTTCCTTACCACTAGTGCCATTTGGGAAGCTGTCCATCTACTACAAGGATATTGAAGGTGAAGGTGAAGTCGCTCAGTCGTGTCCGACTCTCTGTGACCCCGTGGACTGTAGCCTACCAGGCTTCTCCATCCATGGGATTCTCCAGGCAAGAATACTGGAGTGGTTTACCATTTCAGGTTATCTCTAAATTTCAGATCTACTTGTGGCATAGACTGGTAACTTTTCTAAATGTCTATCCCCCAGTTCTAATAGAGAAACACAATATCTGATTTTGATGTGGACCCATGGTTGTCCGTGAAGAGATTACATTTTTCAATCTTCTTTGTAGCTGAATATGAACCTGTGGCTAATTCCTGATAGGTGGAATAAAAATCAAAATGTCTTGTGCAAGCTTCTGAGACTTTTCTTTAAGAGAGTGTCGAAGGCTTCCTGCTATGGTCTGAATGCTTCTGTCCATCCAAAATTCATATGTTGGAGTGCTTTTCCCTTTTATTTCTTTAAAAATTTGTTTTTATTGTGGTAAAAGCCACATAATGTAAAGCATTCTATTTTAACCATATTTAACTATACAGTTTAGGGCCAGTAAGTATTCACATTGTTATGCAAACTTCACCATCATCCATCTCCCAAATTTGTCAACATCCTCAACTGAAAATCTGTCCCCATTAAATACTAACTCCAAGTCCCCCCTCCCCACCCCCCTACACCTCAGCTCCTGGCATCCACCAGTGTATTTTCTGACTCAATGAATTTGATTATTCTAGGTATCTTATATAAGTAGAATCAAACAGAGTTTGTCTGTACCCAATGAATATTGCAATGGACTTTCACGGTAAACACAATACATGTCCTAGAAACAGATCATATCTTCTTCTTCTTCCCTGTGCTACACAGTAGGCCCATGAACTAAGACACTCCCCACAGTTCTCTTACTTATCACTGTTCCCCACTTGCCCCTTGGACTAAGAATTTGGAATATGAATTTAAAGGCCATATATAGGAATGTGGGAAAGACTTCGATTTCCCGAGAAGAGCCACTGGAGTTGTCCTGGACCACTTAACTCCAGACTTTCACCTGAAATACACTCTGCAACTGCCTTAAAACCAGTACTAATTTAGAATGTTCCATTACCAGCAATCAAACTTAATCCTAAATAATAGGTCAATCAGGTCATTCTTAGCTTAAAACCTATGCATGATTCCCAACTGACCTCAGAGAAAATTCCAACCCTCTTAGCAAAACATTCAAGGTCCTAATAACCTATACATTTTTAAACTACTTATTTTAAGCTTCCTGTTTCTGTTTTAGCAAACTAGTAGCGCTGAGTGATCAGCATGGCCTAGGTAGTCACAATTTGTCCTGTGAATGTCTCTACGCGTATCGTCAGCTTCTGCTTTGAATATCATCTTCACTCATTTGACAGATGAGAAAGTGCCACTTTCTCTGACAAACCATCTCTTACCACTTGGGCAAACACATGTGCTCCTTCTACCCTATTCCAGTTGTACCTAATCAGTCATTCCTTTCACCATGACTTCAACACCTACTAAGAGGTTGTTTTTATTTCTGACTCCACCGCTAGACTGTTTTGCCAGAGGGATGTAATGGTGTCATATTCATCTTTGCAGCCACTTACACTGCCAGGCACAAAACTGATGTTCAAAAAATTCCCTTCAACTGTATGAATGTTGATTACCCAGCCATCTTTCAGGGCTGATCAACTGAATGCCTCTGTATGATATATTGATTCTGAAAAACGGAAAAGTGCCTGCCATATCAGTAGACAAGAATGGCATAGTCATCAGTGATTGCAGCCACCCTGGATGGCGAGCTGGTCAGCCCTGAGGGAACTCAGGAAGGAAAGAATACCTGCCATCTAGCAGCCAACAGACTGCAGCCACTCCCTATGGTGAACACTGAAGAAACCTGGGATGTGAAAACCCAAGATACTGGCCCCAGATAGCTGAGGTACCTATCAAAGGAATGAATTTAGTGATCCCAGACTCTTGCATCTTCCCATACATAGAAAAGCGCTAAATACCTTAATTCAGGCTATCTGGTTTTCGTTAGTTTGCAATAATCTTTTGATGTCTCCGACTACCTGCCCTTTGTTGCACAACTCCTATACATCATCGCTTCCCCCTCACCTCCTTGGAGCAGTTCTCTCAGGGCTACTTGAGATGCTGCCTCTAGGCCTTACAGTCCTAAAAATTCCCGCCGAACAAAACACAACTCTCAACTTTCAGGCTGTGAATAATTTTTCAGCTGGCAATTCCGTTAAAGGAAGACTTTGGGGCTTATCTTGATAGGGGTCTAGACTGTACCACCTACAAAGGCTCTGTGCCTTTGAGCAACTTTCTGTTCCTGAGTATCAATTTCCCCTTTTTCAAAATAGAAGAGGGAAAAGCCTACTTCATGGCATTTGAACATTTTTATGTATAACACACTGCATAGAACATCCAACCTAAGCTAATATTAACCCTCATTGCTGCTGCTGCTAAGTTGCTTCAGTCGTGTCCAACTCTGTGTGACCCCAGAGACAGCAGCCTGCCAGGCTCCCCTGTCCCTGGGATTCTCCAGGCAAGAACACTGGAGTGGGTTGCCATTTCCTTCTCCAAACTGGCATTAATTATCATCATTCTTTAGTAAAGTTTACTCGGCTAGGAAAAGTCACCCCAAAAGCTAACAGGATTCAAAACAAAAGAGAAGCCCACCAGAAAGCCAAAGGCACAGGTAGCCTTAGTGATGAAGAGAGTACTGGACTGGACATTTTGATCTTTGATAGAGCCCTGTCTGGGCCACTAGATTGCAATAATATCATGAGGAAGTCACCACCCCCACCCCCACCCCCAAACCTTTGTTATCCCGTGAGTACAGTATGGAAAGTGCTCAGATGGTATCACAGGATGAGTCAGAGTGTCTATTATAACTTTGGGCAGCACATCCTTTGATCCAATTTCACCATCCTTATGGTTTTGAAGGACTCCCCAGGTGGCACTAGTGGTAAAGAACCCACCTGCCAATGCAGGAGGTGTAAGAGATGTGGGTTTGGTCCCTGAGTTGGGAAGATCCCCTGGAGGAGGGCATGGCAACCCACTCCAGTATTCTTGCCTGGAGAATCCCATGGACAGAGGAACCTGGTAGGCTACAGTCCATAGGGTCACAAAGAGTTGGACACGACTGAAGTGACCTAGCATGCATGGATGCCTTTGAACCTTACACATTTTGCCCTTAGATGGATTGCCTTGACCGGTTTCCCCACCCCCCACACTCCTATTCACCCACTGTCTGATGGGAAGCAGGATGAGTCGGTTGCATCTTCAGACTTCGGCCTGATGATGCATGTTTGTGCACAGCGGGTGATTGGTTTCATATGACTGTATGATCCAGCAGCTGGAGACATCTGCTTGCACTTAGACTCAGCAAACTTTCCACAGCCGGGAGTCAGCGTGCTCCTGGCTGAGCAGGGGGTGGCCCCTCTGGGCTGTGAAGTCTGGACTTAGACTTGTGTCCTGGATTCATGTGGGAGGAAGGAGAACCTAGACATGAAATGATGGGAGTGAGAATCCACACTCTAGTATCTCTGGATGTATAAATTGCCTATGGAAATGGGGCCGCTGGACAGAAAGCAACCTATTACACTGATCAGGATGATTAAGGGAGACCTTGAAGGAGGCTTTGTTCCCGGAGTGGGGTGCAGGCCTTGGGGATATTGAGCCATGAAAAAGGGAGGATTGTCTCGGAAATAGCCTCAGCATGTGGCCTATGCTCATGGTGGGAAGGGACTCCCCATATCTACAGTATAAGATGCTTCCCCACAGACCTGAATATTCACTCCATTGTATAGACAACGTGCAGATAGGAAAGAGCTCTGATCTTGGAATTATTTGATCCAGGTCTGTCTTCTGCATCTTCCATTCACTCCACATATCCTTGGGCAAGTCCTGCTGTTTCTCTGAGCAGCAATGACTTCTTCCCAAAAAGGAGGCCATTTGAGATTAAATAAGATGCTCCATGTAAGTGTTTTGTCTAATGTGAAATATTATCCAGACGTCAGGAATGGCTGTTACTAGCCAAAGAACATCTCAAGATTGTAAAGATAGAAGTAAATATATTTTGCTCTACCAGCCAGAGCAGAAATCATTCTACAGATCCCCTGAGAGATGATTATCTACTTTTCACAGCAGTGTCTCATCTCCAGGGACAGGGTGGGCACAGTCTTGCAGAAAAGTCAGTTCTGTTTTCTGGGAGCCAAGGCAATCACAAAGTCCTGCCAAGCCCGTCACTGTCCCAGCAGGGGAGCCCCCAGGTCTGCTTTCTCTCCTCTGGGGCCAGGGGAACAAATGTGCTTCCTCTTTCACAAGAAACACCTGGAAATATTTGGAAATAGCAATAGGAAAGAAAAGTCATAGACACCGTTGTAAAGTAGACCCGCAATCATGTCCTGCTCTTCTAGTCTTCATCTGTGTGATCTTGAGCATGAACTCGGCTGACCTCAGCCCTCCACTCTGTAAAGCGGGAAGTAATACTGAGCAGTGAGGGGAGGGCCAGGTTAAGTCAGATGACAGGGCGAGCCTGACACCATGCTATAGCTTCCACTAGGTCCCCAGTAAGATGCAACTATTAAGCTGTTTTTCTAGTGCTGTGAGTGACCTGCTATGTCACTGGTATTTCCCACCTTCAACACACATGGGATTCACAGAATTTTCAAATGGGTCTCCCACAGCTTGGTTTTGGTCACTAGCAAACCAATGTTTTGCATCTTTAACTGAGTATCTTTCTCTGTCCCAGGCACTGGGGCAGGCACTGGGAGAATGCAAAACAGAAAGAGTTCCAGACCAAACAAGAAACCATATCAGACCATGGCCACGTTTCCAAGGTAACATGTGTCATAGAAGTATAATAAAGAACTTTTTGTTTTTGAAGTTTTTTTTTTCCTTTCCCTTTAAAATTATCTGTAAGATTTCATGTTCAGATTATTTACTTGATCTAGATATAGACTCTGAAAGAGCTATGCACGCTGTTAGGACCAATAGACAAAGAATCAAGTGGCTTCCACACACCAAAACCTATAACCATTTACTCTAGGCCTTACTCTCTGAGTTAATCCTTGCAAAAAATTGCCCATATAAAAACAATTATTCCATAAGAGGCCAGTGAAACTTCTAAGATGCTGGCCAGATACTTTCAATTTAAAATACGGTCACTCTTCCTCATAGCTACTAGCATCAAATCTAAGTTCACTTTAGTGGTCCCCAGACTTCATAACCTGATTCTCATAACTTTGCCCATGAAGGCTTCTGAGCCTCAGGGCCGATCACTCCTCCCCCAGCCATCCCCAACGCTCAGTGTCTGACCATCTATGCAGTCTAGACTTCAGCTGGGCCAGCTTCCTACTTCACTAACTCTTGCTCTTCCACCCTCTTGCCTGTGCACAGGCTCGGAATTTTTTCTCTTGGAGAACTTCTCACGTTCTCGGCCTGTACAATTCCCACACATTCTTCTTCAGGTTGAGCATCATCACTGATGTTAATGAGAAACTCTCTGCAGTACCTTCATTCCATTAAGGCCCTTCCCTTCAGTGCCAAAGCATCTGATCCCTGCCACCATCTGTCAATTCTCCACTTTTAGGGGATAATGTCCTATTGCTTTTCGGTCAGTAGCCTGAAAGCATTTTGGGAACAAAGGTCTTGACTTACTCATCTCTCTGTCATTCATGATATTCCATAAAGACCTTCTGGATGGATGCACAGAAGCATGGTTAGATATACAGGCAATTTCTAGAACAAGTCAAAGGCACATCATTCTTCTCTGTATAGTAATTGTGTAAAACCCAATAAATCACATAGCACCCTCTGAAATATCTTGACCATAGCCATAAAGAAACCCAAAATGGGTGGTACTGATCTGTGAATTGTCAGATTTAATCCTGAATAGATGACTCCACTTGACAACCATAAAAAACAATAATTATGCCATTTAATTTTTCATTCATGTCTAGACATTCCAAAAAATCAACATGACAAATGGTCCTTTACCATTCACCTTATACTATAACAGCTAATCCTAATCATGTGCAGAATTCTACTCTGCATTAAAGTTTCCAAGCAACAGTAATTCTGTTCGGAAAAAGAAAAAAAAAATAGAGAATAAAATGGAGAGAGCGAAGTATGGCTTAATCTTCAGTCTTTTATGGGGATAGAGCGCACTTGTCAGACCCAATGGCAATTAAGCATTAGCATTTAGTCTTCCCATGAATTCCTATTGGCTGTTGCTGGGCTCATTAATCTCCCTCAGTCTTTTATGTAAGTCTGCTCTTGAACGAGCCAAAAGAATGTTCTACTGAAAATGCCATAATTGTCTCTCCAGGTGTAACTGATTCCTGATGTGCGGACACCAAAGGCTGCATTGCTTTACGGCCCAAATACGCTCAACCTTCCATCTGGCTAGAGTGTTTCTTTTCATGAACACTGCCTCCATGATTCTCCAAACTGAGTAAAATTTTATTAATCTGAAGCCTCCAAATCCCCCTTGTTTATACAACCTAGGCTGACCTTTCCTTGCTGGCTCTGGTCTGGGAAAAAATTTGACCAATACACACACACACACTCAACATAGTGTGTGTCAACCTACTCCATGAGGACAACAACATTTCCCCCTTGACTTTGATAATGCTAATTACAAAGCTCTCTTAACTGCAGGGTTGATGACTTCTTCCTCAGGAACTCGTGCCTCTGCTCAGAGGTATCCTCTGTGTAAGGCACCTTATCTGAAAGAGTCCCCTTCTGTCTATAGTCCTTTTCCTACCTTAGCTTGCATCATCAGTTACTGAAAACAAGACCCATGAGAATGGGAACTCAGAGGAATAAGGAGCCACTAGTACGAGAACTCAATCACATATCATGAGCATAGGATTAAATTCTTGGCATGCAGTTGCTGATGGAGGTAGGATGGGTAGAGAGAGATGAAGAAAAAGAAAAAGAAGAGGAAGAGGAGAGGAAGAGGAAGAAGGAGGAGAAGTGGGGAAGGTGGAGGATGGAGAAGGAGGAAAGAGGCTGATAAACATTTATATATTGATGAGAGAGAGAGAAAAAATCCCCATTTGGTCATTTTGTACTTTATAGCTCTTATAAGCTATGCAGTCATGAAAAAGAAGACCAAATGCCTCCTTGACTCTATTTCCTCATCTCAATTCCCCCAGGACCCACAGGATTCTCTTTTGGGTACCAGGAAGAGACAAAGGACTCAGAGAGGAGATATGAGCATCCCTGGTCACTCTGGCTCCTCCCGACCTCATCAGCCTCACTTTTATCATTCTCGCCACCATCACCAATCACATGGTCCCTCTTGCAGCTTCCAGAACATGCCAGCATCTTGCCCACTTCAGAGCTTGGTCTGGGACAGTCTGCAAACTCATCTCACAGACAGATGCCCTCCCTCCAGACCCTATCTGAACCCTCTTCTCATCACTTTGTAAAAGAAGCATTTTGTAGTTAACATTTTCTCCCCACAAGATCAAAAGCATCAGGACAGGGGGCATATCTATCTCATCAAACTTTTATGGATCACAAGGACCTAGAATCACACCTGGAACATAATAAATACTCAATACAAATCTGTTGGTAACAAATGTTTCTGAAGATGATGTCAACTACCTCATATAATTGCCTGAAAGTTTAGACACAATCATTTAGAGTTGAGGGAACCATGGAAGTGAGCGTGTGTTGCGTGTTCAGTCGCTCAGTTGTGTCTGATTCTTTGTGACCCCATGGACTGTAGCTCATCAGGCTCCTCTGTCCATGGGATTTTCCAGGCAAGAGTACTGGAGTGGGTTGCCATTTCCTCCTCCAGGGGATCATCCTGATTCAGAGATTGAAACTGTCTCCTGTATCTCCTTCATTACAGGCAGATTCTTTACAGTTGAGCCACTGGGGAAGCCCACCATGGACGTAGCAACCATGAAGGGTAAATTTCTCAGCCATGTGGCTGGAATACAGCACAGTACATGCTGAGCAAGTGCCAGACACTATCAACATATTATTCTGGTTGTTATTACCACCTCTTCGTATATATCTTGGTGACATTTAGCTATTTAGCTCAGATACTCATATCTGAAATTTAAAATACTGTGTTAAACATGACACTCTCAGAAGTTCAGCAGAATACACTCAGAAGTTCTGTTATTTCTGACTTTGCTACTGACAAAAGCCACTTTTCCTGATATAGACTATACAATGGAGTAGTTGAGGGGGACAGGAGATTCACACTTTAGGATTTGGCCTGAATTTAATGATTAAATGCTTTACTGTGACCTATGTTGAAATAAGTTTGTGCAGGGCAAAATGTTATGGTCTGAACTAGCTTTGCAAACTGGATTTTTAAAACTACAAGGAATGGCCCCACTCTCATACCCTCTCTCTAAACCATCAATTGGGTAAGCATCAGATCAAACAGGAAAGCAGAAGCAACCTGTGAGAGATATCCCTGGGCCTTCGTCACTGCTTTGGGTTCTGGGATGTCTGTGCTTTTTGGAGTTCCATGTTGTGGCATTGCCGTGGCATCACCGTGGTTCTGCCTGCTCGTAACCATCCCTGGCTACTGCCTCTGTTCTTGGTGTCAGACACCAGCCTGGCCCAGCTGCTTGGCTTTGCTGACTCAGTGGGTCTGACACCTGGCAGAGCAGACCTGTGTGCCGACCCCAGAAATTAACGAGGAGACTGATTTGCTGCCAGGAAAGACCTGTGCCTTTGGGTACCAGGAAGAGAAAACAGGCTCAGAGAGATCTGAATATCCCTCTAACTGCACCAGTTAGCATTTGACAGCATCAGCCTTTCCATCGTTAGGCCAACTTACATAGTTTTATATGCAAGCTGTAAAATGGATTCAAGTCTGAAGCCTGAAGCAAGTCCTTTATCACAAGATCTCTGCCTCCCTGGAACATCACTGGTTTCCAAACTTGCAGGGAAGTAGAGTGGTTGGGGTGAGGGGAGCCACTGAGCAGTTTAAAACTAATTCAAAAAACAGAAAGATAGCAACATGTGTTTCTTTATAAAAATGTGACTTCATTTATACAATCACCTAGTCCACCATCTGCTAAAAGCTCACTCACTGTGGTCCCTTGTTCCTTGATCCCCTCAGGTCCTTAGTCCTAGCAGAATAAGAAAATCAGAACCTTCCAGGGCTGCAGTCTTGTGTTCCAGGACCTTTAAAATGTCTTAGTAAAATACAATTAATTACTAACTCTGACAATCCGTGTTTAAATAAGATAAAGAACATAATGGAAAAAAAAAAAACAAACAGGAATATGTTTAGGTCTAGAATTAGCCACCAAACTATCTCAGCAAATGCTTTAATATGTTTGCTTTCTATCTGGTTTGAATGTTTTGTCACCCAACACTCACTAAAATGTGACTCTGCTTGGTAGAGAATCACACAACTCCAAGCACTCCTGAATGTTACAATAAATTTTCTCTCTCTGTGTGTGCTAAGTCGCTTCAGTCGTGTCAGACTGTCTGTGACACAATGGACTAAAGCCTGCCAGGCTCCTTTGTCCACAGGATTCTCCAGGCAAGAATCCTGGAGTGGGTTGCCATGCACTCCTCCAGGGGATCTTCCTGACCCCAGGGATTGTTTCCTACATTGACAGACATGTTCTTTACCAGTAGTGCCAGCTGGGAAGCCCCTTCTCTCTTTAGTACTGGACAAATCCAAGATGGACGGAGATTCAGAAGTGGTTTGGTTTTGTTTTTTAATAGGAATTGAATTCAAACAGCGAAGTAGGGAAGTAGGGTCTAGGGAGTTAGCCAAGGAGTTGAAGAGACTGGGTGTTCATCTGAGCACCTCCTGGGGTCCGGGGCATTATCTTGGGTTCATGTGATGCCATGTAGGCACTAGAATGTGCACGTGTGCCACTCTTTCTTCGAGCCCTGATGCGTTATGGCTGCTCAGGGATTGAGCTGGGGTGCAAACCCCACCTGTGAAGAGGCTGGGGAGCTGATTCTGTGTGGGCAGCACAGAGTAATAGAGAGAACAGAGTCAGAAGACCCAGGTTCTAACCCAGCTCTGAAAACTCCGAGCTGAGGGATTTGGAATGCCTTAGTCCCTTCTCTGAGCTTCCTGAACTGTCCATTTAGGATGATAATCCGTGAACAGGTCTTCTGTCTTGGCTGCTACGAGAGCCCAATGAATGCAACAGGGATTTATAAATGGTACATCCTTCAATAACAAAAAGGTATTAGATTAATAACACTGGTGGCTCAGTAGTAAAGAACCCACCTGTGACGCAGGAGATGGGAGCTCGATTCCTGGGTTGGGAAGATCCCCTGGAGGAAGAAATGGCAAACCACTTCAGTATTTTGCTGGAAGAATCTCATTGACAGAGGCACCTGGCAAAGCTACAGTCCATGGGGTCACAAAGAGTCGGGCGTGACTGAGCGACTAAACAGTCACATCACTTAAATCTGGAGGCAGCTCTACAGGGTAGTCTTGGGGGTATAGATGGAGAGGGCATTTTGACATCAAATTTCATTGTGAGAAAGTTATTCCCTGCTCGGTGAGCTTTCAATTTTTGTCTACTTCCAGGAGAAAGTCCCAGTTTGATGCCAACGTACCTTTAACATCCCTTAAACTCTGGTTCATCTCCCTTACTAACAAAGAAACAAGATGTCTTAGGGTCAAAGCTTTCTGCAGACAGTGCTATCTAGACAGGAGTCAGATGGCATTCCCAGTCTCCAACAGGAAGCTGATGCTGCAGTCAATTACCGGGATCTCAGAATCCTCATCCAGGGCTGGGTCAATCCATGTTTCCTGATTTTGAAGACAGATTGTGAATCTGGAGTCAAAGATCATTTGCCCCTGAGGTTGCAAACTGATGGTCCACAGACTGTGTTCAACCCCCAGATATGTCTATTTGACCTAAACAGGGCATTGCTGGTCTGTTCTATTTTTTTTAATGAGTTGCTAATTAGATGTGAAAGTAGGATATTTCACATAAAAATCTGGATCTGGGGCTTCCCTTGAAATAATTAGAAACGCTAACAGTGCCTGATCTGTTTTTCTGCATGGTAACCGCGTATTGGGGTTACATTTTGGTAACAGCAATTCCTTGTTTGCCAGGATTCCTGCCACTGCTCTGGTTGCTTAAATTCCCTTCATATTTTTCACAAGCGATTCAACTGACTATCCTTGAATCAACCCGACTCTCCCACTTATAGGTGGGCAAACTGAGATCTTGAGAGTTGGTGGATGGTCAGGTATTCAGTGACTTACCCAGAGCCAACTGGCAAAGAGGTAGGGCAAAGACAGTGGTGGGTTACTCTCCTGCCTAACTTCACACTCTTCCCAAAACACTCCTCAGCTTCTTTCATAAATAGGCTTCAAAACAACTGCAGGGCATTCTGAATTGCTCGCCTTAGGTCTCTCCTCCCCTCCCCTCACTGCACTTTTAGCCTGAACAGCTGTCTCATGTCCCACAGCAGAACAGAGGATTTCACGAAAAAGGAATGGGATCACACAATTCCATTACCGTAGTCTAAAGAAGGATTTTTTCTTTAATTGGAGGACAATTGCTCCACAATGTTGTGTTAGTTTCTGCTGTACAACAACATTAATCAGTTGAATAAGTATATATATAAACCCTCCCTCTTGTGAAGAAGGAAATTTTAGAAATTTACACATAGCTTCATTCTAAGGAGGGATAGCATGTGAAGGGTAGTAGAGAGATAAAACCACATAAGTCCTGGGAAAAGATTGGCAACAATCCCCCGACTATCACAGTTTTCATCTCATCTACATACCAGGCTCCTCGTCTCGAATCGTTCAGTTTACTGTTTATTATTCTTATAAATAATTTATTTTAAAGCTTTCAAGGAAAAAAAAATTTTTTTTTCATGTCCCCAGTTCCTGACCTTTGTGAAGTCACCATCTTGGCCTCCACATGAAAGGCAAGGATTTTAACAAGATTGCATATAAAAATGGTGCAGGAAAGGGGGTGAGAGATTTTGGCACGCCAAAGCCTTCCCAAAAGGGATGGCCTTGAAAGCCAGGCTCAACAACTGCTTCAGTGATCAGTGCTAGAACTTAGATGCCCCAGCACCAACTGGCTTCAGCCAATGTCACAAGACCATGTCCAAACACACAGAACAATGTCTGCTTCAGAGTGGAGGGAGGTGATCTTGCTTTCCCAGGACCTCTGGGCTTAGACCAGATTTCACTTGTGAATCTACAAGAGTCAGCATGTTCAAGAGGTGGGGATACACTCTAATAACTACCACAGAGCCACAAATCACGGCAGTCCTGGAAAACCCGTGTGTCCTTTCTCCAGCAACACAAAGCAGTGTTGAAGGGATTTCACAGAGCACTGGACATCCCGACTCACCTCCTCTGGACCCTCCCAGTTCCACACTGGAATCCCACCTCTTCGCCCTCCATCACTCCACAAAGCTCCAGATTTCCTTGATGAATTCAAGGCTGAGCCCTGGGAACTCATCAGCTAGCTGGCGATGTGGATGGAATGATCCACATCACTTGCAAGTCAGGGCTCCCTCTGGACAGCAAGGAAGAAATCAAGTGCAAGAGAGAACTGTGCTTCCTTTCATTCGTCTGTTTTCCTATCATTTACTGGGTGTCTCTGCTGTGCTAGTTGTAGTGGTGAAGGACTGAATGAGAGACACTCACAAGGATCTTCTGTCTTGGAGGAGAGACTGATGAAACAGTAGTTTCAGGAAGGAGACAGGTGTTATCAAATATAAGGTGGGGACAGGAGAATGAAAGTATATAGAATGAGGAATAGGGGAGGAAGTGACATTAGGGGCAGATGAGAAAGATCAGGGAGATCAAATACAAACCAGACAGAAGGTTGAACATATATCAGTTGGAGAAACAGCCTGAGTTAAAGCCTGGAAGCAAGTGTAATCAGGGAATTAGAAGCAGCTCCATATAAATAGAGAACAGAGGCCAGGTGAATAAAGATCTAAAAATGCCTGGTAATGCATTTTCACATATTCTACGTTCGAGAGAATCTTAAAGAAACCTTATAAACAGGGTGATGGCATGCAGAATTTAGGGAATATCATTTGTCCTGCCAGGTAGGAAACAGAAGCAGAAATCCAGGCAGATGGCAATACTCTAAAGTCACAATAATGATAAATAACAGTCTCAAAGAGAACATCCAGAACACAGAGCTGGCCTCAAATCCACCATAAACATCTCTGTGGATGAGAAACAGAATAAAAACAAGCTAAGAAACAGGCTGAAGCTACAGGCCCCTGGGTCCCCAATCCAAAGCAGGCCAAAGCATTCAGAATTTCCACAGAGAATAAAGTTCAATTTGCTTAATATGAAGCAAGGCTGAAGAGTTCAGTTAGGCTCCCTGCTGAGAGTTAAGTTGGAGATTGAGCTCCCCTGTTAATAAGAAGAGATGGAAAATTAACTACTGCTGTGACCACTGTCTGGAGCTACAGCCACTTGAAAAAAGAGACCAGTGTATGCAGACCCATCCTTGTAGCCAGGAATCAAGGTGATCCAAGCCATAAGCTCCCTGGAGTAATAGCATCAAAATATTCCCACTGTGTCCACGGAGCAGTAATCTCAAATGGTTGACATAAAACATAGTTCTGGATAGCAGACCCAGAGTCCATTGGAGGAAAACATTACAAATCTTCTAGAAAAGGGAGGAAATACATCAGAAGAAAATAAAACTCTTTCTGTGTAAGATTATCCTGCAGGGCAAAATTACAAAACTCATGAAGAAGCTATTAATAATCTTAAAAAAAAAAAGCACACCATCCAAATGGCAAAATCTAAACCAAATAAAAATTAAAAATAACATTAAACCATATAAAAATCAGAAATCAAAACAATGATCATGAGATAAATAAATTACACAGAATACATTTTTTCAATCTAATAAAAGTAGCAAGTAAGGTTATAATCATCAAAGAGGCAATAAAGAACCAAAAACTACCAAAAGTAGGTAAAATGGGAGCAGGAATACTGAAGAGAAAAAAGAGTTTAAGAAAAATGTGTAATTGAAAAATATGATTAAAATAAATTTTTAAAACTTAAAGGATAAATCAATATCACAATAGCTGAGTAAGGAAAAGAAAGGAAGAGAGAAATAGTCATTATAAGATTGGCTTATCTACAGACTATATCTGTTGCATTTCTATACAGTAACAACAAAAGATCAAAAAGAGAATTAAAGAAACAACCCCATTTGCCATCACATCAAAACAACAACAACAACCTAGGAGACAAAAGACTTTACTCCAATAACTATAATATGCTGATAAAATTAACTGAGGATGACACAGAAAGATGGAAAGATACACCGTGTTCTTAGACTGGAAGAATCAATATTGTTAAAATGACTATACTACCTAAGACGATCTACAGATTCAGTGATTCATTGCAATTTCTATCAAATTATCAAGGGCATTTGACAGAACAAAAAATTTTTAAATTTGTATGGAAACACAACAGACCCCAAATAGCCAAAGCAATTTTGAGAAAGGGAAATGGAGCTGGAAGAATCTGGCTCCTCAAATTCAAACTATACTACAAAGCGTCAGTAATCAAGACAGTATGGTATTGGTACAAAACCGACATATAGATCAACGGAACGGCATAGAAAGTACAGAAATAAACCCATGTACCTAAGGTCAATAAATTTATGGAAAAAGAGGCAAGAATATACAATGGAGGAAAGATGATCTCTTCAGTAAGTGGTGCTAGGAAAACTGGATAGGTACATGTAAAAGAATGAAATAAGAACATTCTCTAACACCATATACAAACTATGCTCAAAATGTAAGACCTAAATGTAAGACTGGATACTATAAAACTCCTAGAGGGAAACATAGGCAAGACCCTTATTGACATAAATCACAGCAATGTCTTTTTAGATTCATCTCCTAGATTAATGGAAATAAAGACAAAAATAAACAAGTGGAACCTAATTAAACTTAAAACTTTTGCACAGCAAAGGAAACCATAAGCAAAATAAAAAGGCAACCTACAGAATGGGAGAAAATATTTGCAAACAATGTGACTGACAAGCAATTAATTTCCAAAATATGCAAACAGCTCATACAGCTAAATATCAAAACAAACCAAAAACAAATAACCCAATCAAAAAAATGGGCAGAAGACCTAAATAGATATTTCTTCAAAGACATACAGATGCCCAATAAGCACACAAAGAAAATGTTTGACATCGCTAATTATTAGAGAAATGCAAATCAAAACTACAATGAGGTATCACATCACTCTCGTCAGAATGGCCATCATCTACAAGTAATAAATGTTGGAGAGGGTATGTAGAAAAGGGAATCCTCCTACACTGTTGGCGGGAATATAAATAGGTACAGCCAATATGCAGAACTGTATGGAAGTTCCTAAACTCCAAGCAATACGACACTTTAGTGACAGAGTCTAATCTCAAACTCACTTGACCCCAGAGCGTGCATTTTTAGCCACTGCACTGAATGGCCTCTCTATGATAGAATGCTAGAAATATTTCCTTGAAAAAATTCTGGAGGAAGCCAAGGAGGCCTGTGGCACCCCTACTTGTCAACATTATCCAAGAGCCCTGGCTAATGCAATAAGAAAAATAAACAAATGATTTTTAAAATAGATAAAAAGACAAAATGGATCTCCACCTGCAGAAAATATCATTAGAAAATCCAGGAAAATTACAGAGAAAATATTAGAAAAGATAAGAGAATTCTGCAAGTTACAAGATCAACTCACAAATTCATTAGTGTTCTCAGAAAACAACCCTATCAATTATAAAATATAGTGGAAATTAAAGATAATTTCATAATAGCAAGCAAAACTTCAGGGCTCCTATAAATACTTCTAATAAAAATGTAAATAAACTTTTAGGGAAAAAAATTTTAAGACATTTTTAAAGGACATAAAAGATAGCCTGAATAAATATTTATGGAAGAGAAGATTCGGCTTTAAACAGGCCTCTGTTCTGCCACAAAGATGATTTATGCATTTGTTGTACTTACAATTAAAATCTCAATAAGGTTTTCATTGACATTGACAGGCCAAAGCTCATACTGTTCCTACAGAAGCATAAAGAAATAAGAAAATTTTGAAGAATAACAAAGATTACCAAAATCAGATACCAAGGTTTATTCTAAAAATAGAATATTCAAGACAACGTGCTATTGATATGCTGCTGCTGCTGCTAAGTCACTTCAGTCGTGTCCGACTCTGTGCGACCCCAGAGACGGCAGCCCACCAGGCTCCCCCGTCCCTGGGATTCTCCAGGCAAGAACACTGGAGTGCGTTGCCATTTCCTTCTCCAATGCATGAAAGTGAAAAGTGAAAGTGAACTCACTCAGTCGCGTCCGACTCCTAGTGACCCTGTGGACTGCAGCCTACCAGGCTCCTCCATCCATGGGATTTTCCAGGCAAGAGTACTGGAGTGGGGTGCCATCGCCTTCCCCGGCTATTGATATAAGAACAAACAAATTAATATAATAGAACCAAGCACCTTGAAACATACCCATGGAAAAGTGGCATAATCAGATATGCCATTATAAATAAACAGGAAAAGGATGGACTATTCAATAAATGGTACAAGGACAACTGACTTTCCACATGGAGACAAAACAAAATAATAAACTACTTTATAACAAAATAAATGTCAAGTGCATTGAAGATCACAATACGAGAAGTAAAACCTTTTTAAGAAAATGATTGAAAAATAACTCTTTGATCTCAGAATTAAGAATTCATTGAAGCAGATAGTAAAGCTTAAATCAAACAAAGCAAAATGCTTGACTACAGTGAAACTAAAAATGTTTTACATGATAAAGACATAAAAAATGCAAAAAAATGTCACAGACTTGGAGAAGTTATTTGCAAATTTTTAAAGTATTAATATGCAGTCCACATAGGGTAAATATTTCTACAAAACAATAAGACATTAAAAATGCAAGACAAAAAAAATCTTAACTATGTGATAGAGAAAACTCCCAGCAGCCAGTTTCTGTTTCGTTTTGTTTAGTGGTTCAGTCGTGTCCAACTCATTGCAATTCCATGGATTGCAGCCTGCCAGGCTACCCTGTCCATGGGATTTCCCAGGCAAGAATACTGCAATGGGTAACCATTTCCTTCTCCAGGGGATCTTCCTAACCCAGGGGTCAAACCTGAGTTTCCTGCATTGGCAGGGGGATTCTTTACCACTATAAGTACATAAAAAGATATGGTAACAAAAGCAAATTAAAATATAATAAGTAAGAAAAATATTCTCACTAGCAAATACAAGTTTAGGAAATGAAATGCTTGTCAGATCCATCAGATTGTTAAATATCTGACAGTATCAACTACTAGCAAGGATGTAGGAGAATGGAAACTCTCGATTCTCCATGACATGCAGCTGAGAAGGTAAACCGGCACATTTTGGAAACCAATTTGTTTGATAACATGTCCGACTACAGTCGCCATGGACTGTGGCCCACCAGGCTCCTCTGCCCATGGAATTCTCCAGGCAAGTATACTGGAGTGGGTAGCCTTTCCCTTCTCTAGGGGATCTTTCCAACCAAGGGATCAAACCCAGGTCTCCTGCATCACAGACAGATTCTTTACCATCTGAGCCATCAGGAAAGCCCTAATATCATCTAGTAAATATAAATATGGGCATATTATATAACCTGGAAAGTCCATACGCAGGTATACACTCCACAGGGCTTTACACAAATATGCACAAGATGTGTGCAAGGATGCCTACTGTAATGTTATCTGTAACCGGGTAAAATTGAAACCAAACAGATGAACACCAACAAATAGAGTGGAAAAACTAAATATGTGGGATATTCCCACAAGGGTACTCCATAGAGCAGTTTCAAAATGAATAAATTTTATCTACACATAACAATATGACTAATTCTCAAGACACAAGGCTGCCCTGGGCAAAAAACAAGTTACCAAAGGATGTGTGTAGTGTGATACAATTTATGCCAAGTTTAAATGCAGGGGAAGCAAATGTTTATATATTGCTTTTATGAATGCATATGTGTAATTTTTAAAGTTTCTAACTCTAAGTGAACTATAATGTAATTCATTATATCATGTGATACTTTTGCATATGCTTGTGTTATTTTATAATACAAAAACCTTTTTATAAATGAAATGAATTGGAGGAGGTAAAGCTCTAGGCAGGGGGAACAATGAGGTCATTCAATATTTTAGGTGAAGCACAGTGATAGTTTGGGCCATGATGGATGGGTGACGGATGGTGGGAGTGTGGGGATGGATGCCATATCTCAGGAAATGTTGCAAACCAAGACCGAGAGCAGAAAATCCCATCGCCAAACTTTGGGCTCAAGGTCACACTGATAGCAATAGTCAATGTATAAGGTCCGATGGAAACATTTCTGTTCCTCCCTCCATCAAAACCAGGGAAATAAAAGCTCAACAAACATTATTATCAATTTAAAAACATGTCCTGGCTTTACTGAGAGTTTTGTAGGAATTTGGTCAAACAGGAAATTTACTCTCCAGGTAACAGCAGGCAGACAAATAGCTTCTGAGTGGGTACAAATCAATGCTTTGCTTTTGAAAGGTGGCAATAGTTACAAGGAATCCACAGGCCAGGAATGTAGAGCAGCTTACTTGGAAGGGCTCATGAAAATGTCCAACAGATTCAACTCAGAAAGATGAAAGGAGCCTTAAACTACCAAAATCTTGGCTTTCCAAGAGGTCATTCGATCCACTGCTCAGCCTTTAAGCAAGTATTTAATCGATTAATGGATGAACCATTCCTATTAGATGTTAATGATTCCCTTTAACAATTTCACAAAAGCAGTCCAGGCTCAAGGACTGTATTCAAATTCTTGATTTCCATTTATGAACTATATGGCTCTGAGCAAGTTATGAAATGTTCCTGAGCCTTAGTTTTCTCATGGGTAAAGTGGAACTAATATAAAGCCATCCAGTAAATTATAATTCCTTAAATGCTAGTTGCCTTAGTTACCATTGCCTCTATTCCAAGTAGAAAGCAGCTAAATCCAAAGAGGATCCAATCTGTTTTCTTCCTTTGACAGTTCTCTGTCCAGTATATTCTCACTGCCTTAAATCTTCTGAATATTTGGTTGCATCTGGTAGAGCCAAAAGTTGAGCAAAGGCTACTGCTGTCTGATTCTATTTTCAAGGTCAGGCTGAACCAGAAACCAGGGCACGGGACCACCTCTGCAGTATTTTCTGATATTCCATGTAGAAGTGGTGGCCCCACTATTTTTCAGTGGAGTCAAAGCCAAAAGTCTTGGTTTTATCCATAAGTCAATACCCTATGTCTAAATCCTTAACAGAGCTTTTGAAGATTATTGAAGCTTGTTGGGTTCATCCTTTCACTTTTTCAAATTAAATGTTTAATGTGCATTTGTGTAGCCAACTGTAAACCTCCTCTCTCCATTAATTATTTGCAGACATTGAGGCTAGAAGTTAGGGGGTGGAAGGCACTGGAAATATCAATACCACTTGGTTTACATCAGGATGTAGTTTAATACACATATTTACAAGTATGTGACCTCAATATAAAAGCTTGACTTTATCTAAAATGTTAAAATGTTTCTTGACACCTTTGAAACTGGAATGAAATTCAAAGCATCCTAGAAATGCGAAAGAAGTTAGTCACGTGACCGGAAGGGAGCAAATACTTTCCATATGCCGGGCACTCTGCTTGGAACTTTACATGTATTATCCTATTAATGCTCATCCCCCCATTAAGAAGTCTCTATTATCATTGTCCACAGTTTATGAAAAGTCCTAAGGATCAGAGGGTTTGAATTGAGTTGTCTAAGGTCAGGTAGCTGATGAGTAGCAGAATCTAATAGAAAAGGCTAGTGGTTCTGACTCAAGAGCCCAAGTTCCTTTCTGTACTAGAGCTTCCATAAGAGTGGAGAGGGAGGCGTGAGATGAGCATTCATATAGAACTGAAGAGTCACCAGTGATATTCTAGTGGCTGTGCAATCCCCACAACAACCTCAGAAGGAAGGCAGTATAATTATCATTATCCCCATTTCATAAGTGAAGAAAGTGAGGTTTGCCCAAGATAACCCAGCCAGTAAGGGAAGAATCAGAATTCTAATGCAGGGCTCTTAGACACTCTATGGAGAAAGAGTGCAGCACGTGGCAAAGTTATCTCCATATGCACGGTAACTTTCTGATACTTATCTGTTCCACTGAAAGCAGTACCTTTGGCTAAGCAGTGACACTCTAAATTGTAAGGAAAGAGAAGGCTGCAGACATTCAGTCCAGGTAGAACCCAAGACTCAGAGGATGGAGCAGTCAAAGGATCAGTTAGTGGTGATGCTGACACAGGCATCCAGGTCACTGAGCTCCAGTCCCGGGCTTTCTCCAGTGCCCTATTCATGCTTCTGCTAACTCAGGCAGATGCCTGAGGCTCCATAGTCATGGGGAGGAGGATCAAAGGGCAGCCCTCTGCTGCTCTTTCCGCAGAAATACCGTAATGGAAACCATTTCACAGACTGGGGCAGCAGAAGCCTTCCCTCTTCACCACACTTTAGCTCTGGGCACAGTCTATGACTCATCTGGAGAATCTGGGTGTGTCTCTTCCACAAAGCCAGGGTATCCTGGTCAGAACTCCAGGCAAAATATGAAATCAGGCGTCTCCCCTACTCCCAGGATAGAAAACGTGGCTATCAAGAAGTACTGAAAGACCCCTTGAACATTCCTCTGTAGCCACCAGCAGAGAATGGACAAGATATTTCTTGGCTTTTTTTTTTTGTTTTCCCTCACTAAATCATTTCAATCATGAGAAAGCAGCAGCTTCAGAGATGGAGTATTTGAAATTGTAGGGAAAGAGTGAGTTTTTAAGCCAGACCCATTTACACTCAAATCTTATTTCCGTCTCTTACAAAATAAACAAGTAATCTAACATATGCCACCCTCAGCTTACTCATTTATACAACAGACATAAAAAATACCCCTCAGGCAGAGGTTTCCTAGATGGAGCAGTGGTAAAGAATCTGCCTGCCAATGCAGGAGATGCAAGAGACTTAGGTTCCATCCTTGAGTTGGGAAGATCTGGAGGAAGAAATGGCAACCCACTTCGGTATTCTTGCCTGGAAAATTCCAGAGACAGAGGAGACTGGCCAGCCACAGTCCAAGGCATTGCAAAGAGTCGGATATGACTGAGCACGAACATGTGTACATGTGCAGAGTCACAGTGGGGATTCAATTTTAAGAGTATGAAAAGTTTCCAGCAGAGAAAAGGTATACAGCAGGTGCTTAATAAATGTTGCAGTAGTGTGTCCTCTTGATAAGGTTGAATCAAAGCCAAAGGAAACTGGAGGATATAGTAGGCTTAATATATGGCAAAAGGGATTAAGCTCAGGATCTTGAGATGAGGATAGTTTTACAAGGTCTTTAAGAAAGGGAGCAGGAGTGTCAGAGTCAGGGGAAAGAGACCGAAAGATGCTACACCACTGGCTTTGATGATGAATGTAAGTCAAGGAAAGTTGGTGATTGCCAGAATGTAGAAAATACAAAAAAATTAAAAACGAGCTTTTCTCTAGAGGCTTCAGAAAAAGCATAGCCAGCTTACACCTTGCTTTTAGCTCTGTAAAACTGATTTTGGACTTCTGACCTCCAGGACTATAAGATAATAAATTTATGGGGTTTTTTTAAATCACTAAGTTTGTGCTAAGCTGTTGTTTTTTTCCGTCGCTAAGTCATGCATGTCCAACTCTTTGCAATCCCATGAACTGTAGCACGCCAGCTTCCTCTGTCTTCCACTATCTCCTAAATTTATGTCCATTGAGTCGGTGATACTATCTAACCATCTCTTCCTTTGCCGCCCCCTTTTCCTCCTGCCCTCAATCTTTCCCAGCATCAGGGTCTTTTCCAATAAGTTGGTTCTTTCCATCAGGTGGCCACAGTATTGGAGCTTCCGCTTCAGCAACAATCCTTCCATTGTAAACTGTTACATCACCAATAAGAAACTAATACAGAAGGATATATCACAAATGCAATAGTCACCCCAGTATTGAAGCCTTACCTGTAGTTGTACCCCTGTGTCTCAGGATCCAACATCCTGGGAATGTGTATGAGGTCATCGATATGTCAATGGATAAATGATAATGATTCTTAAATACTCCCCAGCACCACCATTAATTCTCAATAACATAGTCTTTAACCAGGTTGCTTAGTGGTAGAGAATCTGCCTGCCAATGCAGGAGACACAAGAGATGCAGGTTCAATCCCTAAGTTGGGAAGATTCCCTAGAGTAGGAAACAGCAACCCACTCCAGTATTCTTGCCTGGAAAATTTCATGGACAGAGGAGGGCCCATGGAGTTGCAAAGAGTCAGAGACGATTGAGCACGCATGCAGTATCATGCAGCACCATACTTTGAATAGGCTCAGGAGCAAGCCTCACCCAGTCTCTCTTTGAAATATTCTATGAGCAAACAGTTTTAGGAAAAAACTTGAGTGCCACAGACACCTGGCACCCTTGGTGAGAGCCCTGCTTCTCTCTCTGCCCCTCCTGTGGTCAACACTGTGGCCTACAAGCCCTGCCAAAGACTGAGCTCTGGAACCAGAGGGAGGAGAAATCTTTTGAGCAAATTGCCAAATTTGGTGCCTGTTCCCGAAGCTGCACTGCTTCTTCCCTGCATCTCGCACTTTTCCATAAATAGGACTTTTGCTCTAGACATCATTCCCCTCCCCATATTCTATCATGCAGCCAGACTGATTAGAAACAAATCATGACACCTCCCCTCTCACCTTTGCTCACCTTTCTCTGCCCATCCACCAACCTCCTCCTCCCATCAGAATGTGTCTCTCTTCCTCCAGTTAAGAACTGAAGCACCATCCATAGATAACAGCTGATATAAAGAGGTCATGGATAAAAGCTGATACAAAGAGGTGCTTGGTAGGGAAGGGTATCACTGATTCCACTTGCCAGAAACATATGAATCCCAGGCCTGGCCTCTGCAAAACACCCTGTTAAGTAAGGATAGGTGTGTTCCCCTCACAAGGACCCTCTGAATGCCATATGTACTGGTAAAAATGAGTGTGAATAGTCAGGTTTCAGGATTTTCCCTGAGGGTCTGCTCTGCATGAAAAAGGATACTGTTCACTTCAGATGTCCCCCACAGCCATTTCCTACAGTGTTCTGATTTCTCTTTTTTTTAATTAATTTTTATTGGAGTACAGTTGTTTTACAATGTTACACGAGCTTCTACTGTACAGCCAAGTGAATCGGCTGTGCATATACATACATATGCATATATGTATAAAAATCCTTTTCTTTTTTTTGGATTTTCTTCTCATTTAGGTCACCACAGAGTGCTCTGAGTTCTGATTATACAGGAACCAGATGGCCCAGCATGAACAGTCTTTTTAAATTTTTATTTAATTAATTATTTATTTATTTGACCACTCTGGGTCTTAGCTGTGGCATGTGGGATCTAGTTCCCTGACCAGGGATAGAACCCCGAGCCCCCTGCACTGAGAGCACAGAGTCTTAGCCACTGGACCAGCAGGGAAGTCCTGAACAGAGTCTTTGGTAGCTGATCCTGGGGCAGGAAGCAGCGTGTTTAGACACTGTGTTTGAGAACCGGTCTTCCTTTCCCACTGGCCAAGTCCGTTAAGTGAAACAATACTCGCAGTAGCAACATCGGAACCTCTCTGTGTTGGGGTAAACATCATTTTCAGAACTTGGTATTTCTGCAAACTCAGGTACTAAGGCACCGGAAGGGTCTCAGAAAATCACACCTTCTTCCTCATCCAAGCTCCAAACAAGTTGAGAAATGGGACAGAGGACTAAGGAGAAGGAAACATCTCCTTATTCATCACCTTTGTTATGTGTACACTTGATATCGGAGAATGTGGCTTCTACCAATGATAAACGGGACTTCAGGATTAGACAGAACCTACCAAGTCACAGGAACCCTGGACTAGAATGTCTCTCCCTCCACCCCTAAAAGGGCGAAGTAGAAAACACAGTCCCTATGGGCAACCCATGCTGGATTAGAAAGGATGGGCCAGATGCAGAACTCTGTGGTCCCAGTTCCCGGCTCCAAACACACCAAGGGGATGAGTGCCTCCCCCACCCCCGCCAGGGTCAGAGTGAGTGTGGGAGCACAGAGAGCCAGAGCATTACACCAGTAACTCTGGGGTACTACCCCACTTTGAAGCATTGCCACACTGGAGCTGGTTGTGTTTTCAAAATACCCACCGCCCCTCTCTACTGGGCCCAACCCTCTGAAAGTATTCTCTTTCCTAGAACCCTAAAACTTGCTTCAGTCAACAAGATGTGAGTTGAAATGATCTGAGCCATTTCTCCCCAGAGCCACTGCATGCCTCCACCATCTGTCCTTTTCTTTTGCCATAGACCGTCATGTCTCTGTGACCGACATCAGCCTTGGCCCCAGAATGAAGAAAGAACAGAGCAGAATTGTTACTGCTCACAACGGACACAAGTCTGAGAAACAAATATGTGTTGTTTGGCGTCAGTAAGATTTGAGAAGCAATTGTTATTTCAGCCTACCTTATCTTAGAGATACACGCAAGACCCTCCTTCCACACACCCCCACAGTAGCCAGCAATTTCCCCTTCTCTCTGGATCTCTGTCCTTTCATCTGTTCATCCATTTCCTGAGTGCTAACTGAGCACCAAGCCCTGGGAGAGGCATTGGAGCTGCAATAATGAGTAAGACATGCCTAGCGGGGAAGCCGGTCGTGTCAAGAAATAACTCAAATGGAAAGTGGCGAGTGCTACGCTAGAGGGATGTGCCAAGTGCCAAGAGGGCCAGAGGAGGACGGATGATTCAGACCAGCTGAGGGGACCAGGACAAGCCCCAAGCAAGCTTTGCCGGAGTCTGCACTCCAGGGGCCTCCCCTAAAGAATGGCTGATGCAACAGGCGTATCACCTAATTGTCTCTATTCTCTGAAACACAGACCCAGCTGAAAATGCAATTAAGACCTTGGGTGAATTACCTAATAACTTCAAGATGAAGGTTAAATTCCAAGAAACACTATAGAATTCAGAGACAAGAGGGAGTCGTTCCATCCTGCCCAGGAGATCTTTGGGGAGGAGGCTGAGCTTCACAGGAGCAGTGAAAGGTGGGTTGAAATCTTCCCAGGGACTTCCCAGGGCAGGTCACTTCAGCCAAAGGAAGAGAGTGTGTGAAGAACCAAAGGACGGAGAATAAACTCTGTTCCAGAGATGGTTCATGGAGCAGGCAGGCAGGGCTCAGGAGGGGAGCAGAGGAAGAGCAGAATAGAGGGGCCGTGGGGACAATGACTGCGAGACCAAGGCCTACAGGTGACAGGAGCCACTGAAGCTTCTACCTATGAAAGTGGCACCCTAGAAAAGTCAACTGAGAATAATGGGAAAATGACCCTGGCATGGTGGAGGATAGAAGGGAAGGGCCAGCTAGACATGGGACAACTAATTAGGAGGCTGCTTAAATGTTCCAGGCAAGAAATGAGGAGTCCTGAGCTGGGGTGGAGGGAGTCAGATGGAGAGGATGGAATTAAAGTGATAGGATCATGAAGGAAGGACCTATGATGATGCTGCAGGGGTGCTGAGAAGTCATGGAAGATGGCCCCCAAGGAGAAACTAGAGTGATTTCTTGAGTAATGAACAAAACTCAGATAAGCAGAAGGCAGAAAGGAAGGCAGTATAAGGAAGTACAGCACTTCAGGGTGACCAGGCACGTTTAATTAAGTAGAGGTTTTCCACTGAAAATGAGACCAGCAAGCTGAAAACAGTAGCTCGTGTATACGAACCCTCAGCCATTCTTCTTTTAATCCTTTTAAGAGTTTTATCAATAGCACCCATTTTACAGATGAAAAAAGTGGAGACTCGACGACATTGTATGCAGACTGGCTACATAATTTGTGGGGCCCGGTGCAAAATTAAAGCAAGGGGCTTCTTCAAAAAGTATTAATAAGTCAAGACAGTGACCGCAGAGCAGTGAGCCTAGCACAAGGCCCCATGACTGCACAGGTCACATGCCTGGGAAACCAGGCCTGGGGCCGCGACTGTCCCAGGCTCATGGCTGGAAGTCAGATTGCTCTCCAAGCCATTGGAGGAGGGATTAACACAGAGACTCCAGCCACCTGGGTCCCTGAGTCACTACAATGCATAGAGCCCCTAATGTCAATGACAGACAAGTATCTTATTGTTTTGAGACCTCTAAGACTCCACGGTCTTTCCTCCACATGTATATTTTCCAACTGGAGGTCATGACCTGTTAGGAAGTCCTGGAACCAACTCACAAGCTGATTTTTATAGATGAAGTAAATGAACAAATATAACAGAGACTCTTCTCGGATATTACACATTGCAGCAGAATTTTCCATGAAAACTTTTTCAGTACATTTGTATGTTCAGAGTCACAATATAAAATGTCCTTCTCTTTATGGATCATTGTCAAAAAATTTTAAACGCTACTGCTCCACATCATGCTTTTCAGCACAGGAAAGGAAAATAAGCCTACTCACGTCACCCCAGCGACTTGGAGACTCATCATTCCTTTCAAAATTAGCTAAATGGGAGGAAACTTGGGTTCTTTTATGGCCAACAGGGTTAATGCTTTGGACTTTACAGTTTCCCAGATAAGAAGCATTCTAGATTTTATCTAACATGAAACTCAAACATTGCAATGTGCCCCTTTGACTCCACAAATCTCCCACCTCCTCCATCCTAACTGTTATTCTCCCTTAAACGAACCATGAAGTCATCGTTTCAGATGCAGGCAACAAACCTTCATTGTCTTTTGACACAAGTCGACAAATTCCGGGCACAGATGTGCCCACTGGGGCAATTCTAAAAGGCAGGCAAGAGGCCAGGATGTCACCAGCACTGGGCCTGGCTCCAGCCCTCTTCCTTTCTTCAGACCCTGATAGGGCTGAGGCCCTCAGAAGTGAGTCATCAAGAAGTGCCAGCATCTGTCCGCAGAGAAAGACCCATTTACCCAGGGAAAAAAGCCTGCCTGCGATACTTCTACTTGGCTGCGCCAGAAGCTGTCAATCTACTTTCTCACCGCTGCAACTGTGGGACCAAATTACCCACTTAGGACCTAAACAGCATAAGGAAAGAACTGAAAAGAGCTTCAATTGCTTGCTGAAAACTTTCCCAGATGAGAGCTACAATGGCCGTGTGGGGTGCACATCTGGGTTTTGAGTGTGGAAAGAATCTGCCTGCAATGCAGGAGACCTGCGTTCGATCCTTGGGTCAGGAAGATCCCCTGGAGAAGGAAATGGCAACCCACTCCAGTATTCCTGCCTAGAGAATCCCATGGACAGAGAAGCCTGGCAGGCTACAGTCCATGGGGTTGCAAATGAGTCAGACACGACTGAGTGAGTAACACACACATTCCCCCTAGATGGCTCCTGCTGAGCAAACTGAGGCAAGAAAGACACTGTTAATCGTTGACTAATCATCACAGGGACAAGGACAGTATTTGTTCATCCTCTGTGCCCATGTCTTAGCACAGTGCCTGGTACACAGTAACTAGTAAGTAAGTATTTGTTGAATAAATGCTAAAGCCCCTTGAAAAGAATTCTCTGATGCCTAAAGGTTTACAAATGATTCCTTTGGCTCAGAAACTATTGCTTTCCTAAGTACAAGGGATTAAATATGTTTTGCTTTTTTATCTTGGCTGCTAAGAAGTCAAAACCCTCTGTGAGCCTCAAATATTCCAATCTTGGGGATACATGGAGTTTGCGTGTGTGCATCTTCTCTTCCCTTGGTCTTGATTTCCTGCATTTTTAACCATTTTTTAAAACTGAAGTATAGTTGATTTACAGTATTATGTTAGTTTCAGGAGCACAGAAAAGTGATTCAGTTATACCTATATGTATGTATATGTATATATGTTTTTTTCAAATTATTTTCTATTATAGATTATTATAAGATATTGAATATATGAATAGTTCCCTGTACTCTACAGTAGGTTCTTGTGGTTTATCTATTCTATATATTGTAATGTATATCTGTTTATCTAAAACTCCTAGTTGATCTCTCCTCTCACCCTCCACTATCCTCTTTGGTAACCATAAATCTGTCTGTGAGTCTATTTCATAAATAAGTTCATTGTATTTTATTTTAGATGTCATATCTAAGTGATACCATATGCTTGTCTTTCTCTGTCTGACTTCACTTAGCATGATAATGTGTAGGTCCATCCATGTTGCTTCAAATGACATTGTTTAGTTCTTTTTTATGACTGCGTAGTATTCCATCGTGTATATGAACCACATCTTCTTTATCCGTTCATCTGTTGATGGACAGTTAGGCTGTCTCCATGTCTTGGCTATTGCAGATAGTGTTATTATGAAAACAGGGGTGTGTGCACCCTTTCTAATAAGAATTTTCTCCAGATATGTGCCCAGGAATGGGATTGAATACAGTCATTTCAGTGGAACTGAATAATATGGTAACTCTGGCTTAGTTTTTTAAAGAACCTCCATACTGTTCTCCATAGTAGCTGAACCAATTTACATTTCTGTCAACAGTATAGAAGGATTTCCTTTCCTCCACACCCCTCTCCAGTATTTATAGAGAGACTTTATTGTAGACTTTTATTTATTCATTTATTTATTTTATGTAAATTTATTATAGACTTTTAAATTTCACAATGGTCATTCTGACTGCTCTGAGTGGCCAGTACTCACTGTAGTTTTGATTTGCATTTCTCTACTCCTTGGAAGGAAAGTTATGACCAACCTAGAGAGCATATTGAAAAGCAGAGACATTACTTTGCCAACAAAGGTCCATCTAGTCAAGGCTATGGTTTTTCCAGTGGTCATGTATGGATGTGAAAGTTGGACTGTGAAGAAAGCTGAGCACCGAAGAATTGATGCTTTTGAACTGTGGTGTTGGAGAAGACTCTTGAGAGTCCCTTGGACTGCAAGGAGATCCAACCAGTCCATCCTAAAGGAGATCAGTCCTGGGTGTTCTTGGGAAGGAATGATGCTAAAGCTGAAACTCCAATATTTTGGCCACCTCATGAGAAAAGTTGACTCATTGGAAAAGACTCTGATCCTGGGAGGGATTGAGGGCAGGAGGAGAAGGGGACAATAGAGGATGAGATGGCTGGATTGCATCACCGACTTGGTGGACGTGAGTTTGAGTGAACTCCGGGAGTTGGTGATGGACAGGGAGGCCTGGCGTGCTGCGATTCATGGGGTCACAAAGAGTTGGACACGACTGAGCGACTGAACTGAACTGAACTGAATAATTATCAATATTGAGCATCCTTTCATATGCCTGATGACCATCTGTATGACTTCTTTGAAAAATGTGTATCCGGGTCTTCTCAGTTTTGATTCAGTTGTTTTTCTTGTTTTGTCTTTTTTTGTGTTAGACTGTAAGAGCTGTGTGCATATTTTGGAAATTAATCCTTTGTCAATAGCATCATTTGCAAAGTATTTCCCCCAGTCCATAGGTTGTCTCTCCATTTGTTTATGAATATCTTGCATTTACTCACCCTTTGTCAGGATGGGTTTTTGCCATCTTCTTCCATGGTCAAGAATACCATATTATACTACTATAGAATATCATTGTAAACTGTCTTGCTAACATTCAATACAATAAGGTGCATTGAATTCTTTGATGAACCAGATGAAGGCTAATACCTACCTCTTAGGTGTCTAAAGACCTTTCAGCTTCAAGGCACGAAAATGGAATAGACTAGCTGCCATGGGGGTTAGAAGACCAGCAGCGTATGTCCACGCTGCAGGGCTTGGGCAGATCACTCCTGAAACCCTAGACTCCTCCTCACTAACAAATGAGAGGAACTCTACTGTGCTTAACACACAAGGCTGCTGAAACACCGTGTGACAGCCCTTTGCTGTCTGAGAAGCACACACACATGCATTCACACACACATACATGCATTCACACACACACACGCATTCACACACACACATGCATTCACACACACACACATTCACACACACGCATTCACACACACATGCATTCACACACACACATGCATTCACACACACACGCATTCACACACACATGCATTCACACACACACATGCATTCACACACACACGCATTCACACACACATGCATTCACATACACACATGCATTCACACACACATGCATTCACACACACACATGCATTCACACACACACATGCATTCACACACACACATGCATTAATATATGACTATGATCAAGGGGGAAAGCTTTGATGAGGTCATATTTGACTTCAGGACTGGCTCATGGACGAATTTTCAAGTGAGTCAAGTTTTCCATTGTTATATTCCTTCTTTCCAGCCTCTCCTCCTGGGACTCACTCAGAAAGTTGCTCAATGCTATGAGGCTCTGAGACCCCCACTGAGGCCCATATCGCTTTTGCTTCCAATTCCCCTTCATCAAAAACTATCAGTTCTGTGAAAAATTTCTCTTAAGTCTCCAAAGTTCTACAGATGATAAACTCACTTACAAAACTAATCAAAGCTAAAGATAACTGACACTGTGGAAAAGTAATTCAATAATTAATCTGTCGCATGGCCAAGATGAGAAAGGCCCTAAGAGGTGGTACCTAAGGGTACAAAGGCTTCCAATGGAAGATTTAAGCTGAGCTCGAAAGGGCAGTAGGAGTTATTGAAGTGAAAGAGAAGAAGGAAAAAATATCTGTGAGCAAAAGAAAACACTATATCTTACAAGCTGAAGGATGGAAGCTAACTCTGGCTTATATGTACCCAGCTGGTCCTGATCCACCCTAAAGCAGGTATTTCTGAGAGCCCCAGACATACTGCCGGATGAGACTATCGCAAGGAGCTGTCTGGTTGCACAGGGAAACTTCGCATAGGAAGCATGACAAGGAGGGGGCAATGCTCATGGCACATACCATGACCCATGGCTGCAGGAAAGGCAGAACTTACCACCGCAAAAAGCTGGAGGGAAAGCTCAGGACTCGGGCAGCGTCTCTTTCCTCTGAAATCCAGCACTTGTTAACCCTCTGCCAGAAAGCCAACAGGGAAACAGCGCCCCACATCATCAGCCTACATCAGGGCGATCCAGCCAGCAAGGCAGATGGTCATTCCTCCCTACGAGTCTGTGAGAATGAGACTTGCATTTACTATGTACCAAGGGGTGTGCTGTGGATGTGTGTGCATGCTCACTCTGTCGTGTCTGACTCTGTGACCCTGTGGATGTAGCCCGCCAGGCTCCTCTGTCCACGGGATTCTCCAGGCAAGCATGTTGGAGTGGGTCGCTGTTTCCTCCTCCAGGGGATCTTACCTGGGCAGCAGGGAAGACCTCTCAGAGAAGGACTAACTGAGCTGTCTCCTGCGTGCTTATAGAAACTCCACACCACCAAGGATTGGGTGACCTTCCTTCCTCCCACGGCAGCTCCCATGACTCTGCCAGAATCTACAAGTTCTTCAACCCTTCTTGGAAGATATTTTGACCACATGACCCAGGAATCACTGTCTGCTGTGTTTGTGTTCCCCTCAAAATTCATAAGTCTTCCCAGTTGGCACCGTGGTAAAGAATCTGCCTGTCAATGCAGGAGATGTGGGTTCTATCCCTGGGTCAGAAAGATCCCCTGGAGAAGGAAATGACAACCCACCCTGATATTCTTGCCTGGGGAAATCCCATAAACAGAGGAGCTTGGAGGACTATATAGCCCTAGCGTCACAAATAGTCAAACACAGCTGAGCACACACCACACACACACAATTCATAGGTTGAAATCTTAACCTCCAGTGTGATGGTCTTGGGAGGTGAGGCCCCTCTGAAGTGGAGCCCTCATGAATCAGATTTGTGTCCTTATCAAAGAAATCCCAAAGTGTTCTCCTGTCCCTTCCACAGTATAAGGACACAGAGAGAAGACAGCCATGTATGAACAGGGAAGCGGGTTCCCAGCAGACACGAAATCTGCCAGCTCTCTCGTCCTGGGCTGCTGAGACTCCAGAGCCACGGGAAATAAAAGTTTGCTGTTTAAGCCATCCAGTCTCTGGTATTCTGGTTATAGATATTAAGACACTGTCTGCGATCCTGGCATCCTCGGGGCTCCAGAGCACTCCCATCAATCTTCCTGTCTTACAACCTCAAATAAACAATAAGCTGTGGCCAAGGATCAGGACGTCCACTTTTCTTCATCTCTCACACTGCTAGGCACATACAAAGTGCTCTAAGCATGTTTGTTTGTCTGAAAAGAATTGGTTCCCTCTGATTAGTCATTCCCTGTCTGTGTTTGTCAGGAAAAGTGAAGTGTCAAAGGTCAACGTCTGTCTCTCAGTGGAAAGATCCTCATAGGTGTTGGCATCAAAGTGGCCCCAGGTTAAATTCCAGCCCTGCCCCTTGCCCTCGGGTGGCTCTGGGTGAGTTACCTGAAGTCTCTAAGTTTCTCTTTTCTTGTGTTCAGCGTTACGAAAATGGCCCGTTTGCAGTGCTGTTCTAAGGACTGAATGTGGTAATAACCACTCAGAGGTTACTGAACATGGTAGATTCTCAGTGAGTATCTAATAATAATGGAGGCAGAAGTGGACAGATTTCTTGGTACCAGGCAGTTGACTAAAGCATTTACATAAAATGATCTCGTTTAATCCTCCCAGGAAAGCCCAGGGTGCCAATTTAATAGGAGGGAAAACTGAGGAGATCTCTTGCTACACATTGTTCTGTGTGGAGCTGTCCCGCGTCAGAACCTGAGCTCTAATCATGAGCTTGAGCCTCACATACGGCCTCCACTTCTCCTGGATCGGTGACTATCCGGGTCATGCAGTTATAGATTTATGCAAGGTCACACTGCAGACCACTGGTCACCGTGCCGTGTTGAGAAATGCATTCTGGTAAAAGGGCATTCTGAACACTGTGGTTGGGAAACAGGGCCCAGTACCTCTGCTTTTTTTTTTTTTTTTTTCGTAACTGGAAATGATGTGTAATTGGAATTCATGGAAAGTCTCAACAATGCTGACACCACTCTTTTTCTGTTGCCAGTGACACAGCTTTTCCATTAAGACCCACGAGAGAGGGAGAAAAACAAAATCCCCACATGTCCCAGAACCCGGCCCAGAAAGTCCATCCCCAGGAAGGTTCAGAGGTGTCAGAAAACACATCTGGGCCGTGCGGTTGGCTTGAGAATAAAGCGACGTGTGGTCTGGTTCTTGTCTCACCACATTCCTTCAGAGTATAGAATCTGTGGGTCACGCTCTGGAGGGGATCTGGACTCTGTCACTGCCCCCAGGATCTATGCCAGTCTGGACCAGCAGTCAGAGTTAAAGAATCTCAGAATTAAAGCGCAGCTTAGCCATCCAAACCGATGGAATGAAGATGGACAATACAATATTATTGTCGCCAAAATTGATGAAGGCTTCCCTCTGTGACAGAGCCGTGAGGAAGGACCTTGCTTTCATTCTCTCATTGAGTAATCGTGACATCCTCCTAGAAAGCAAAATATCTCAATTTTAGACGTGAAAATAATGAGGCATAATGATTTTCCCAACAATTCTAGGAGTGATGTGACACTTCTCCTTAGCCAGTGTTTCTAACTCCCCACCTTCTCAGTAGATAATATCCATTAACTGGTATGTTTTAATCCCCCTCTGTCTCTTTAGAGTCTTCCTCTGGCAGCATGCATTTTGGGTGAAAGACACAGGCAGACACATTTTGGGAGAATCCATTCCTTACCAAGCCCTGGGTCAATTACTTATAAACATTAGCCATTAGTCAGAGTCATGTCTGACTCTTTGTGACTCTTTAGACGATAGCCTGCCAGGTTCCTCAGTCTATGGGATTTTTCCAGGCAAGAATACCGGAACGGGTTGCCATTTCCTTCTCCAGGGCATCTTCCCGACCCGGAGATCGAACCCATTTCTCCTGAGTCTCCTGCATTGCAGGTGGATTCTTTACCCGCTGAGACTTAGGGGAAGCCCATCTTCCAAATTATTCCTCACAGGACCACATATGAGCATTTTCTTTTTATAAATATGGACACTGAGGCTCATTAAGGGTAAATGACTGGTCCAGAGGACACGTGTGTAAGCAGGAGCACCAGAACCCCTTGGACTCCACGCCTGTGCCTTTCCTACTAGACAGGAGAGCAAGCTCACAAGACCATAAAGCAAAACAATAAGCTAGATCAAGGGCCTGGGTGGTTCACTAATTAGATGATATATCCTAGAAAAGTGTGGCAGTCTATTTCTGTCTGTCAGAAGCTAAAACCAGAAAATGAATAACAATGTGGGAAAAAGCAAAGGTCAGAAAACCTGCTGATCTTCCTGAACCTCCGCATAGCTTTAGATGGGAGAAAGGGCTGAGCCTGTTTGAACTGAACCTTTGATTAATCGGTGGCTCCATTCCATCACTCATCTTTATTGCTGGCTTGCTTTGTGTCTGGCACCATATTAGGCCTAAAGATGTAAGAATCTTCAGAACACAGTGTCTGGCCCAAAGTAGGAACTCATGCACTACTTAAGGAAGGAAAGAAGTGAAGGAAAGAGAAAATTAATGAGATTTCATCCCTGTCTTCAAAGAACTCAGAGTCTAATAACACTGTGTTTCTGGAAAAGAAACACAGCACATAACAGTAACTCCAATCAGTGGATGTCAGTTGCGATGCAGGCTGTGAAGGCAGAAGAAAAAGACAGATGTCATGCAGGGCTCCCCAGAGTGACTTTCAAGCTGAGCTCTGGAAGACACATTTTAGTTGACCCTAAGTCATAATTTACAAGCATAAAGACGGTCTAGACAGAAGTATGCAAAGGCTCAAGGCACTGGGACCTCTTCAAGGGTTTGAAGATCCCAGAGAAAATGCATACACAATTGTGAGTCTATGTGTGGAAGGGTCAGGACAGCATTGTTGGAGGCAGGAAGAGATGTGTCAAGAGATGATGCTGGAGAGATGGACAGAGTCTAGGTTTTTAAAAATACGGAATATCTAAACAATGTGAATTTCTTGGAAGAGCTGAAAGTCATGAAAATATTCTCAGCAGGAGCAAAATGCCTTTAGATTCATCTGTTGCTTATACAAAGGATTGGAGCAGTTGGGAGCAGAGAGACAGGAGTCTACCATCATAAGCCAATGGGAAATGTTGACGACCTAAGTTAAGCAATTTCTGTGTCAGAAGCTTCATGTTCTCAATTGGACAACTGGAGATTGTTTAGAATATTCTGAAGCCTTAAGTATAGATTCTGATGCCAGAATTAATCATTTGCTTGCCATAAATGTTCCTTTGTGGAAAAACTATAATTTTCTCAAATATAATTAAAAAAACAAAAATTTCTTGCATACATGCATTCTCAGTTGCTAAATTGTGTCCAACTCTTTGTGACCCCATGGATTGTAACCAGCCAGGCTCCTCTGTCCATGGGATTTCCCAGGCAAGAATACTGGAGCAGGTTACCACTTCCTACTCCAAGGGATCTTCCTGACCCAGGGATCGAACCTACATCTCCTACATTACACTTACATAAATATTTTAAGTGGTAATGTGTCCCCACTTATGTCCAGATAAGTCTTCTGTTCAGTAGGTGTTTAATAAATAAAGGCTTTCACTAGATTTCCCAAATAGTTCTTTGAGAAAAGCAGGAGAGTTGTAATCTGCATCTTCCTTTTACAAATGGGAAAACTGAGGCTTGGAGAAGTTAATGAGAACCTGAGGGCCCAAGAAAATTCCAGAGCTAGGAATGAAATTAAACTTCATGTGGTTTTAGCTAGGTGTTCTATGTACCTCCATGCTGAAGTCCAAGGGGATAATTTTGGCACCCACAGACAGGACCCTGAGTTTGTGAGTACCTTAGTAACAGTCAATCTTAAAACTGGTTGTGTAGAGAGGATTTTAAAGGAGGATTTGACTCCCAGTGAGAAGCAGGAGAAAGGCAATGGAGTTTAAGACACCTTAAGAAGGCAATAAACCTAAGATGGTCTCTCCTCCAAAGCTCAATCTTAATCTGGCTCTTCGTGTGCTAAATCCATATTTGTGCATGTTTATTTCTACTGACAATAATAAAATGTCTGGTCATTGTCCCTGTGCCTGGCTAACTTCCCCTGGCCTCCGAAGACTCCAAGCCCCATGCATTCCACCAGGTCCATCCTCACAACTGGCACTTGCTGAGCTGATGTTGGCAGCCAAAAAAAATAAAATACCCCAGGAGTCTGGGCCACCAGCTTCTATATGCCGGGAGAAGAGCAATAGGAAAGACACCGATGGTGAAATCTCTCTTTCTACCTCCTGAAAAGCCACATCCTGCCGGGATCTTCTTAGCTCTGGATATTGTCTTCTTCTCTCAGTCTCCCTTTCTGGACCAGGTAGTGATGAAGTCAGTGTCCTGGCTCCTTCAGCTCATCTCTGGCCACTCAGCCCATCCCACGGCTCTCCCACACTAAGAGAGCTTGACAACTGGCCTCTAGGGAAAGGAGAAGTTGGGAGGGGTAGACCAGAGGCCCAGAGAGCATGGCTGGACCCTGCCCTTAGACAACATAACACTACATCCCCTTTGTGCTTCTCAGTGGAGGATCATACACCCTTACAGTGTTAATTTTGTTAGAAAAATGTGACTTAGTTTGGCATGAGCGAACTGACATGTGTCACTTCTAAGAAGAAGCTTCTAAGGGCCAGTGTGTGGTTGCCTCGTTCTGTCTGCTGTCCATTCTCCAGAGAGACGCTGCTCATTTGGCTTGAGTCCCAGGCTGTGGTTGAAGTGGACCAAACCACAGCTGAGGACGATGTCCACCTACCTTCATGGAGAAATAAACCCTGTGGTTACGCACTGAGATTTAGGGGCCATTTGTTACCTAAGCACAACTTACACTATCCTGTCTCTGACTCCCTTGTTGCCTTTCTTCTCCAGCTCACTAAAGTGGGCCATGTGCTTCCTCTCTGGATTCCCTGAAAGAGTCCCATACGTGCCCCTATTTCCTAACCTCTGCCATAGCATATGTTGACTATCCATCCACCAGCCCTCAGAGTCTCGGTCTCGAACTGTACTTAAACAGTTACTAACATATGGACCCCATTTAATAAATGCTTATTGGAATAAACTGAATTTATTTATCTGAATTTATTTTGCAATTAATGTTTTCTGCTATCCTTCTTTGGGCATAACATTGTGCTCTGTATTTGGGAGAAACAAGGCAATAATGTAAATACCAATGGTGCCTTCATAAAGCTCCCAGGAGAGCAGGGGTGGTGTGAGCTGTCAAACACTGTCAGTGAGCTAACATACACCCACTCCTGCTGGCATTCTTCCTGACTCATCTCCTCTGTGAAAGCTGGAAAAACTCCCAAGAATGGTCATGCAACTTGGTTCCAGACAATGAAAAATATGTGGAAATTTTCTGACTATTCCAGGAAAACTGTCTTTCTCCTGATAAAAGGATTGAGTGTCGATAATGTCACTCACCCGTCCTCTTCCTGATCTGAAGGTGAGTAAGATGCCTAGACCTCTGAAGACTACTTAACATGGTTATGGGGTGAGGGAAAACAAAGAAAAAAAACAACAACAAAAAAAAGCAGAAATCTGCCTTGGCTTTGTTAAGGCTGGACTTCCTGATAGGTGAAAAAATAAATAAATTCAGAGTTGTTTTTTCCCATTGTTAGGTTTCTGTCACCAGCAACCAATTACATCCTAAACAATACAGGAAATAAGTTGGTTATTTTTGGAACACCAACCTTTGTCATTTGCCTTCATCATCTAGCTCCTACTGACCGTTTTAGACTCAGCTTGGTTATTTAATCCTCCTAAGGTCTATTTGGAGAAGACTCCTGAGAGTCCCTTGGACTGCAAGGAGATCCAACCAGTCCATTCTAAAGGAGATCAGTCCTGGGTGTTCTTTGGAAGGAATGATGCTAAAGCTGAAACTCCAGTACTTTGGCTACCTCATGTGAAGAATTGACTCATTTATGGAAAAGACTCTGATGTTGGGAGGGATTGGGGGCAAGAGGAGAAGGGGATGACAGAGGATGAGAAGGCTGGATGACATCACTGACTCGATGGACGTGAGTCTGGGTGAACTCTGGGAGTTGGTGAGGGACAGGGAGGCCTGGTGTGCTGCGATTCATGGGGTCGAAAAGAGTCAGACACAACTGAATGACTGAACTAAACTGAACTGAACTGAAGGTCTATTTACAAAACCCTAGATCTGGCTTGCCTGGATCAGGCAAACAAGCTCATTTATAAGTGGATATGCCAAGTGAAGTTCCTACGAAAAAGTAGTTGCTTTATCCCTACACTTCTTCCTAATGATAAATGCTGCTCAGATCTTTGATGTCTGCTAGGTGTCCCCGGAGAAGGCGATGGCACCCCACTCCAATATTCTTGCCTGGAAAATCCCATGGACAGAGGAGCCTGGTAGGCTGCAGTCCATGGGGTCGCTAAGAGTCAGACACGACTGAGTGAGTTCACTTTCACTTTTCACTTTCATGCATTGGAGAAGGAAATGGCAACCCACTCCAGTCTTCTTGCCTGGAAAATCCGAGGGATGGGGGAGCTGGTGGACTGCCGTCTATGGGGTTGCACAGAGTCGGACACGACTGAAGCAACTTAGCAGCAGCAGCAGCAGGTGTCCCTAACTAATTCATTCTTCTTGGATTGCAAATTTTAACCTTCCTCTCCCCATATTTTTTTTTCAGATTGAAAGACAGAAGTTTATTTTTAATTAGCAAAACACTAAGAATTTGAAAACACAAATGAGTTTGTTTGTTCCCTTGATTGCTTTTTCCCTTAACTGAAACTTAGATACATAAAATTGAATTTATCACCATCTTCAGTTCATGACATCATCATTGTGGATATACTTACAATTTTTCTTAATGGTCAGTTTTATGCAATTGCACTCATAAACTTCATAATATATTAAATCATCATACATACCGCCGCTGCTGCTGCCAAGTTGCTTCAGTCGTGTCCGACTCTCTGCAACCCCATAGACGGCAGCCTACCAGGCTCCCCCGTCCCTGGGATTCTCCAGGCAAGAACACGGGAGTGGGTTACCATTTCCTTCTCCAAAGCATGAAAGTGAAAACTATCCAACTTCAAAACTAGTTACACTCTCTACTGTGTGCATATGCTTAGTCATGTCTGACTCTTTGCAACCCCATGGGCTGTAGCTTGCCAGGCTCTGTCCAAGGAATTTTCCGAGCAAGAGTACTGCATGAGGATTTTCAGAGGATTTTCTGGACCCAGGGATCGAACCCACATCTCTGGTGTCTCCTGCATTGGCAGGCATATTCTTGACCACTTGCACACCTGGGAATAGAGAGCCTTACATTCTTTATTGGGCTTCCCTGGTGGCTCAGACGGCAAAGCATAGTTAATTCTATAAGCCTTTCCTGATTCATTCCTAAGTCTTCTCTTCAGATGTAGCTACAATTACTGTCACTTCTTCATTGTTTTCACATATATAATTAATGCATAAACAATTTATGGTTAATTTTTATTTGTTTTCAATCTATATAAAAAATATATGGCACATATTGTCTATTAGAAATTTCTCCTCCAACACAAACATCATGCTTTTTTGTTTGTTTGTTTTGCTGTTATAGGTTTCTTTGTTTGTTTGCTTTAGGGACTTGAGGGTCCCTTCTGTAAAACCCCAGGGGATGGCTGTCACCTGGGGACAACATGGGACAGCAGGCCAGCAGCAAGATCTCAGGGTCTATTGTACACTCAGGTTCCTCAGTATTTTCAGGCCCAAAAACGTCCATGAGGATGGGCCTTGGTCACTGTAAACTACTGACAAATTCCTGACTATTTCCCCAAGAATGTCACTTTCAAGTTCTTCTTGGCACGGGATTTGAACTAAATGTGCCCCCTCTTTGGCTTTTTCAAAGGCTGTCAATTACACCGCTCTTTAACTCAGCAAACCCTTCCCCTACCCTGCCTGGTTGGGTCATTTCCAGAAAACCACCACATCTCATGGTGTAGAACTGTCTGAGAAGCTCAAGCCCTAGATTCAAACCTCTACCACCACAGAACAAAGAAAAGAGTAGCATCTCAAAAACAGGGTTTGCAGTGTAAAGAATATCTTCCAGACCCTTGTGTGTACAGATCATGGTATAACCAAGGCTAAAGCACAGCTTATGGATTTGGATAACCAGGACTCAAATGTTGGGTCTACCACTTAATGGCTGTGTGACCTTGAAAAAGTTAAATAATGTCACAGTGAAGTGGTTTCTCATCTAAAAAGTGGGGATTATAACACTACCTGCCTCACAGATTACAGTGAGAGTAAATTAAGCTCACATATATAAAATGTTTATCACATTGTCTGGCACATAATAATTGCTCAATAAATTTTAGCTAGTACACTATCAAGCTAGGAAGATAAAGGTAAATTGGCTTGTCTCTATCACCAAAGCTGGGTGCCTCTGTGAACCTTTTGAACATGAAAATTGCATGAGAGTAGATGACCAAGGAAAGGAATCAGAAAAGCATAAGGCCAATAAAAATTCGATTGGCCAAAACACATTTCTGAAAGCCAGATATGGTAATTCATAGGAAATGTCTCTAGCAGTGGATCAAGTAACCCAATATGGAGAAATAATTCAACTGCAGACTGGAAACAATGACTAAAAGGAATAGAGGGTAGCGGAGTGTCATAGCTGAGAGCACTTCCTCCTTGCACTGCTGTTTTCCTGGAAATGAGCTCAGTTCAGAATTAAGAATTTGGTCTTCTCCATGGAGATGCTGAACAGCTGCAATTCATTTTCAATTCCTGTCAAGACAGTTGGTTGTGAGAAGCAAGGGCAGGAATGCAAGGATGAGACATCCAGAGAGGCCATATTCACCAGGGGGGCCACAGAAATGAGGTAGATACAGAGGCATCCATGATTCCCAGGCTGAAATGTAAATTAGGAAATCCTCAACGTGGTGAGATCAATTTCTCTGAATATGAATTTCTTCTGTTTCAACTTGGAACTGGTTAAGGTGCATGGTGGTTATGTTAACTAGACATGTATGGCTGGGAGCTTCTTACTCAAGCTCACTTGCTACATTTTCTGGGTTTTAGTTATCTTAAGTGTGAAGTAAGTGGACCGCTCCAAATCTCCTTCAGTTTTAGATGGACATGACATGTGACCGTAAAGAAACATAAATAACTGACTCGTCATTTTAAGGGGTCAATCAGTTCAGCTCACTCAGTTGTGTCTGACTCTTTGTGACCCTTTGGACTTGCAGCACACCAGGCTTCCCTGTCCACCACAAACTCCCAGAGCTTGCTCAGATTCATGCCCATCAAGTCAGTGATGCCATACAACTGTCTCATCCTCTGTCCTCCCCTTCTCCTCCTGCCCTCAATCTTTCCCAGTATCAGGGTCCTTTCCAATGAGTCAGTTCTTTGCATCAGGTGGCTGAGACATTGGAGCTTCAGCTTCAACATCAGCCCTTCCAATGAAAATTCAGAACTGATTTCCTCTAGGATTGACTGGTTTGATCTCCTTGTTGTCAAAGGGACTCTTAAGAGTCTTCTCCAACACCACAATTCAAAAACATCAATCCTTCAGCCCAATAAATGACCATAAAGAAGGCTGAGGCACCAAAGAATTGATGCTTCAAACTGTGGTGCTGGAGAAGACCCTTGAGAGTCCCTTTGACAGCAAGGAGATCAAACAAGTCAATCCTAAATGAAATAAATCCTGAATATTCATTGGAAGGACTGATGCTGAAGCTCCAATACCTTAGTCACTTGATACGAAGAACTGACTCATCTGAAAAGACCCTGATGCTGGGGAAGATTGAAAGCAGGAGGAAAAGGGGGTGACAGAGGAAGAGATGGTTGGATGGCATCAACTCAATGGACATGTGTTTAAGCAAACTCTGGAAGATAGTGAAGAACAGGGAAGGCTGGTGTGCTACAGTTCAAGAGGCTGCAGAGTTGGACACAACTTAGCAACTGAATAACAACAGCAAGTAAAGAGCACCCCATTCCTCTCCCCAAATTCAGAACCAACTGCACAACTGAATTAGAGTCATATTTAAACAAGAGAATCCAAATGTCAGATTCATCAGATAAAAGTTTGCTTTGAGCATGTAGGTCTGTGAAATCATGGACTTCCTAACACTTCACCTGAAACTAGCATCTGAAAGCCCCCAGTCAGGGGCAGTTCCACGTAACTGTTTACCATCCTCAGTCCCATGAGGCCAGATGGTTTTCTTAACCACATGGCAGAAAGCAGACCGGAACATTGCCCCTCTGCAGGCAGGCAGATCCAAAGACAGAAAGGAGAAATCACCTAACCAGTGGCTCTCAAACTTGAGTGGGCATGACAACTACCCAGTGGCCTTCACACACAGAGGCGTGTGCCCATCCTAAGGCGCTTCTGATTCAATAGGCTGGGCTGTGGCCTGATAACTTGCGTATCTAACATCTTTCCTAATGATATTGATGCTGCAGGTCTTGGGACCTCTAATCTAAGCTGTGCTGTGCTTAGTCACTTAGTTGTGTCCGACTCTTTGTGACCCCATGGACTGTAGCCCACCAGGCTCCTCTGTCCATAGGGCTTCTCCAGGCAAGAATGCTGGAGAAGGTTGCCATACCCTCCTTCAGGGGATCTTCTCAACCCAGGGATCAAACCCAGTTCTCCCACATTGCGGGCAAATTATTAAGCATCTGAGCCACCAGGGAAGTCCAAGAATACTGGAGTGGGTAGCTTGTCCCTTCTCCAGGGGAACTTTCTGACCCAGGACTCAAACCAGGGACTCCTGCATTGCAGGCGATTTCTTTACCAACTGTACTACCCAGGAAGCCTCTAAGCCAAGTATTTTCAGTTGAGAGCCACTGATCTAAGCTAGGTATCCCCAACAATTTCTCTCAAAATAAGCAACCTGATCAAGTCACTGCTCCCCTGCTGAGGGGCAGCAGGGAGGAGGAAGGAAATACAGAGTCTCCAGAGACCCAGGCAGATAGCTTTCTGCATGGAGTGAGGTATGGGTGCCCCCCACAACCCCAGCCTGTTGCATTGTTCATGATTCTTGTTCATGGAGTACTTATTGATTTACTGACAAAAATAAAGGCAATGATATTATAATTGTACTTTATTGTATTAACTACAAGATCCCTTTGTTAAAATACCAGTATAATTCCTAAGAATAGTTATATTACTCTTCTAGTTAAAAATAAAGTTTCATAATTTTCAATGTGTTGACCTAAAATGAAACAGGATAACAGATGGGACAAGGGGAGAATTCTTGTAATTCTTCTCCTTGAAGTTATAAGTAATGTTGAATTGGAAGTTGCTCTAGACTTTACACTTGTGCTACTGATTTAAACAGTTGGCAACCTTCATTAAAGGAAGCACTGAGGGGATTAGTATCTTCTGCTACACTGTGTGCTGGCAAAAGTCGTACTAGGAGCTTACGGGATCAGGATTGTTGTACACCTTGGCAGTTTTTTAAGTTCATTGACCTTGGGGGTGTCACATCCTCTTTCTGATCCACTTTCCTTATCTGTAAAAGACAACAGAAAGGTCTTTACCCTCTTATCTTCCTCTGTTCAGCCTTGAGTACTTTCTATTTCTGCAGGATACAAGTTCATCTGCTTCTTGCTGATTGAGAGCCCTTGAAATCAAGTAACTCATCTCATTCAGTAAAGCAAACAAACAAACAAACAACAAAAAAAAAGTGGCTACTAGGGAGGTAGAAGGCTGATGAAATGCTGACTGTCAACTTGGCCTTCTTTTCAGCCTGAACTGATTTGATTAAAAGAGAAGATAAGAGTGACTCCCACCCCTGGGTCTAGAGAAGAGATCTTTATGCTAAACAAGCAGTCAGAAGGAGTTTAAACATTCCTCCAGCCTTAGAATATCTCCCAAGCTTGACAAAGCTAAATGAAATCAAAATGAGTCATTATCAAGCATTGGAGAGGAATAATTTTCATCATGCTAGGAGAGTATGGTTTCTCTGCCTGCTTGGGGAAATATCTGCTAGGAGGATTTGGAGACAGGTAAAATCATTGCAGATGGTGATTGCAGCCATGAAATTAAAAGACGCTTACTCCTTTGGAAGGAAAATTATAAACAACCTAGATAGCATATTCAAAAGCAGAGACATTACTTTGCCAACAAAGGTCTGTCTAGTCAAGGCTATGGTTTTTCCAGTGGTCATGTATGGATATGAGAGTTGGACCGTGAAGAAGGCTGAGCGCCGAAGAATTGATGCTTTTGAACTGTGGTGTTGGAGAAGACTCTTGAGAGTCCCTTGGACTGCAACGGGATCCTACCAGTCCATTGTAAAGGAGATCAGTCCTGGGTATTTGTTGGAAGGACTGATGCTAAAGCTGAAACTCCAGTACTTTGGCCACCTCATGAGAAGAGTTGACTCATTGGAAAAGACTCTGATGCTGGGAGGGATTGGGGGCAGGAGGAGAAGGAGACGACAGAGGATGAGATGGCTGGATGGCATCACCGACTCAATGGACATGAGTTTGAGTGAACTCTGGGAGTTGGTGATGGACAGGGAGGCCTGGCGTGCTGCAATTCATGGGGTTGCAAAAAGTCGGACGTGACTGAGCAACTGAACTGAAAGAGAACTCAGTAGATGGGTCTCCTTGTATCTGATGAAGCTGACATTTGAATTCTCTTGTTTAAATATGGCTTTAATTTCTGTTATGCTGTTGGTCCTGAATTTGGGGAGAAGGGTGAGGTATCATTTATTGGGTCCCTTATAACCACAACAGTTATTTCTGTTTCCTTATGGCCAGATGCCATGCCCATGTAGAGCTGAAGGAGATTTGAAGGGGTCCAGCTCACTCATTCTACACTTAAGGCCACTGAAGCCTAGAGAGGGGAAGGCACTTACTCAAGTTCATTCAGGAAACTAGCTGGAGCTGGAAGAGTCCCAGCCCTGGAACAGAACGAGGCAGATTCATCAGGGGTCACGTTACAACCCATTCACCAGCTGCGAGTGTTGGTCGGCTAGGCTCAGCATTCCAAGCCCACAGATGGTAATCAGCTCTCAAGTCTGGGCAGGGGTGCATAGAGGGTTGGAAGCCATTAGAGCCGAAGCCATGGTTGAGAGCCTGGTGGCAAAGATGGATGGAGCGAGAGAAAGAGGTCTGCCAAAGACACAGCCCCCAGGGACCAAAAGTTGGAGAGGCAGAGAAGGAGCGGTCAGAGGGGTCCAAGCAAAAGAGTGGCACAGACAGACACCAGGAGAGACGTGAGCCTCAGCAAGGGCCAACTAACACTGTGTTCATCACCACGTAAGTGATGAGTCCTAGCAAAATGAGAACAAGAAAGAAGGCCGCTGGGCTCAGTGACATGGAGACTGAACTGACCTCAGTGGGGGCAGAGGGAGAAGCCTGAACAAAATGAACTGACAAGTGACTCTGAGAAGAGGGGAGGGGCTGAATAAGATAAGATGGTTGGATGGCATCACCGACTCGATGGACATGGGTTTGGGTAAACTCCGGGAGTTGGTGACAGACAGGGAGGCCTGGTGTGCTGCGGTTCATGGGGTCGCAGAGTCGGACACAACTGAGTGATTAAACTGAACTGAATATAGACTCTGCAATGATACGTTTAACAGAGCCCAACACACAGTATGTGATCAGAAACATGGGAGTAGAGAAGAAAGTGATAAAGGTAAACCAGAGGAATGTATATTCCAGGATGAGAAGAAACTGCTATGCAGTGCACAGCGGAAGGATGAGAAGCTAAGGTTTCTGTGGAACTCTTCATGGTAAATTGATGCTTATGTATTATTCAAAGACACGTATCCATGGATTAAATTACAAGACTGAAGAGACAACAAAGAGAAAGGTCTCTTCTCCCTCCAGACAGATTCTTTGCATCTCTGGCACATCTTCTATTCAGTCTAAATATTTATGGAGAGAGCTTTACTTGGAGTTGGACCATCTCCTTCAAGGAATCTTAGCCACATGACAAAGAACAAGAGCGAGATGATGAATGCAGGGTGCATGGTGAGGCGGGTGGGAGTGCCCGGGGCAGGGGTTTCTGAGCGCTGCATTTTCCAGAGAGATGTTTGGATGGAATTTGACCTTATGGGCAGGGACACATTAATCCCTGTAGGAACATCTCAAGATGGGCCATCAGAATGATTTATTTGCTGTTAGGTCTGTCTTTCTGTGTGTTAATGTTGAGATATTGTCAGCGATGACCCCTGGGAAGGAAAAGATGGAAAAGCCCTTCTCTGTTTGACTGCCATTCACTTAGCTCTGACCCACACAGCCCGTGACCTGGTTCTGGCCTACATCTCCATCTCCATCACTTTCAACAGTAACCCTCACTAACCCAGCTCTACCCACACTGGCTTTCACTGTTGTTTAAATACGTCAAACTGGACCGGGCTCAAGACATCAGTCTTGTTTTTCCTCTGTCTAGAAGGTATTTTCAAGACTTTTCTCCATCTCTTCTTTGATCAAAAGATATGCCCCTGAAAAGGCCTTCTCTGACTACTCTTTTTAAAATAAACCCTACTGGGAACCAACTGGATAGCACAGGGAGCTCAGCTCAATGCTCTGTGATGACCTAGATGAGTGGGATGAAGGGGTGGGAGGGAGGTCTAAGAGGGAGGGGATGTCTGTACACATATAATTCACATATGCATGCATAAAATTCAGAACATAATTCACATTGTCGTACAGCAGAAACTAACACAACATTGTAAAGCAACTATACTCCAATGAAAGGCATATATACATAAAAGTAAATCCTCACCCTATATCATTCTTTGGACCTTTGCCTTGTTATATGCTTCACAATACTGCTACTTGAATAATTATTTATGTGTTTCATCTCTCCCACTAGATAGAGAAGTATTTTGCCTTAGTACTATATCCCCTAATATGAGTACCTGGCACAGAAGAGGTGCCCAATAAATATTTGGTGAATGGGTGAAATTGTGAATTGATTTAATTCACATTAATCCTCCAGGAAGGCACTTCTGTTCTCCCAGGCTTGGGTAGGTGCCTCTCATCTCTGCTTCCACATCTTCCAGGTGTCTATGTCTCATGATTATATGATGTATTAGAATAAAATGTTCTCATATCTGGCTCTCCCAGGTGTTGCTAAGTTCTTGAAGCTCATGAATCATGGATGATTTATCTTTGTCTCTCTGGCATCTCACATGGTGTCATTGTTTACTGGACTGAAGGGGAAAGGTTTTACACACTAAATACCAATAACCGAGCAGTGGGACAAAAGGTGGACTCGTGGGGTTTAGCAGTGACTCACCTAGAAGAAGGAGAAATGGTGCTGCCATAAGTGACATTGAAACCAATCAACGAAATATATTAAATAACTATTCAGAGTGATATCCTTGGTCAGAGAGCAGCATTTTGAATTGAGGGACAGTCAGTCTCTATCCCAGCCATGGCCTTTGTGTCATGGGCCATTCCCACCCAAACAGTGAGGAGATTAGGCTGTGCAATGTCTAAAAGTTCCTGTGTTCCTTCAGGATTCGATATACCTAGGACAGTGAGCACTGAAATGGAGTAAAAAAATGTATATATATATAGAATCCATACATCCTGCCCTCAGAAAAGGCAACCATGCAAGGATTTAGAGCCAAAGCCAACTGGATTTGAACCCAGATGCTGGAATTTACAAACTCTGTGAATTTAGGAAAATGCATTAATTAGTCTAGGGGCTTCCCTGTGTGGCACAGTGGTAGAGAATTCATCTGCTAATGCAGGAGGCACTAGTTCAGTCCCTGGGTCAGGAAGATTCCCCTGGAGAAGGAAATGGCAACTCGCTCCAGTCTTCTTGCCTGGAAAATTTCATGGACGAGCACCATGGCAGGCTATAGTCCATGGTGTCACAGAGTCAGACACGACTGAGCGACTAAGCAGAGCACAGCTCAATAAAGGGTACCATGTTTTGCCCTTCCTCATATATCCCATGATGAGCCTTTTAGGTCAAGTTGCCTTAAGAACTAGAAAATTCTTCTATAAACACCACTCGGCAGTATGAAGATCTCAAATGCTGCTTCAGAGTCAGCCGACCCCAAAACGGGAAGAGACAGCCCCCCTCACAAGACTAGTTTTCCAGATCTCCCCCTTGGGGCCCCTGAGCAGACTCCATCTGTGTTACCCGGGAAGTTTCTGGAGCCGTTTCTTTGCTAGAATTCCACAGTAAACATTCTTACAGATGACTTACCGCCTGTCACAACAGTCCACAGCTCCCTTTCCAGAAAGGATTCCTACAGAATGAGGTCAGTCGCTCACTATCCGAGACTCCCATTTTTTTCACCCCTTTTGGTCTTGCTGTTAAGATGCTGAGCAACTGTCTCTGGCTACATCAAGGGGTTGTTTCCAACAGCTGTGGCAGCAAAACGTTCCAGCAGCCTAAGACAGAGCCGAGGGGATCCAGGGAGATAACGCACAGGCTCCAAATCCATTAGGGGAAATTCCAAGTCAGCAGATGGCATAGCCTTGAAGTACAGTTAATGAGAAGTTCCGGGAGGGACCTTCAGGAGGGAAGGGACATATGTATACCTGTGACTGATTCATATTGATGTATGGCAGAAACTGACACAGTATCGTAAAGCAAGTATCTTCCAACTAAAAACAAATAAATTTAATAAAAGAATGAGAAGATCCTAGATACACTTCTAGAGGATTTGGAAATGGATCAAATGTGAAAGTATTAACACCTGTCCTCTCATAAACACTTTCATTCATCAGCAGCCCCCTGACGCCACGAATGATGTTCCTTCTCAATAGACTTCCCAAATATTGGGGACCCTTAAAAGGACTTCAGCTAAGCACACTGCAGAGTGCATATAACTCCTTACTTGACAGCCTGCCAGCAGTCCCCTCCACACAGGCATGAGGGCTTTCGTGTAAATCTCCCCCTCTTCTTTCTTCAAGGGGACCACAAACTCTCAGGGAATGTCAGGCATGCACATGTTCTCATATTGCTGAATCAAGAATAAATTTGATAAATCACTTCATCCTCCATTTCACATAGCTAGCTAATGCTTGATTCATGATGAATGCAGAGGTGAGTGCAGAATAGATTATTAAAGACTCTTGGCCAACCTGACTTAGGAAATGGCTATTTCTTTCTTTCAATGTGTGTGCTCAGTTGCTTCAGTTATGTCCGACACTTTGTGACTATAACCTGCCAGGCTCCTGTGTCCATAGGATTTACCAGGCAAGAATACTAGAGTGGGTTGCCATTCCTTACTCCAGGGGATCTTCCTGGAGCTTCTTGGATCCTGAAGCTGAACTTCAGCCCCAGCCTTCTGAGCAAGTTTCCTAATGTCTCTGAACCTAGAGACTTTTCTCTTAGAAAAGTCATAAAATGGCAATAATGAAAGAATCTGTCTCCTAGGCTTATTGGGGGGAGTAAGGGTCAACACGTGGAAAGTACTGCTGGACATTGAGTAGGCTCTCAATAGATGTTAGCCGCTATTTCTGAGATTAGCGGTAGCAGTATAGAAATAGAGGCTGTGCAACAGTAATGATAGTACTCGTAGTTATAATAGTACAGTGATGTGCTGCGCTCAGTCACTTCAGTCGTGTCTGATTCTTTGTGACCTATGGACTGAAGCCCGCCAGGTTCCTCTGTCCATGGGATTCTCCAGGCAAAATACTGGAATGGGTTGCCATGCCCTTCTCCAGGGGATCTTCCTGACCCAGGAATCAAACTCTTATCTCCAGTGTCTCCTGCATTGCAGGCAGGTTCTTTTACCCACTGAGTTACCTGGGAAGCCCAGTACAGTAACAGAGGAGCCTAACAACACTAGTAGTATAATATTCATAGTAGCATGACATAATAGCAGTAGTAGTTGCGTCATAGTAATGGTGTAGTAGTATATTAATAGCACTATACTAGAGTGGTGTCGTTTTCATAGTAGTAGGAAAGGTAGGTATAGTTATACAGCAGTAGTGGTAGTAGTATCAAGCTAGTAAAATATTAGAAATACAATTTTAAAATAGTACTAGCAGAAGTAATAGTATTGAAGCATGGCAGTAATAGTAGTAGTAATTGACAGGCACCAGACATGTGCCCTTAAACTCAAGGAGCTCCTACCCACCCCACCCCCCCAGATTCTCTGAATGTCCAAGATGAAAGGGGGCTTTTGGGATCATCTAGTGCATGGCCCACATTATAGCCATGAGAATACTAAGGTCAAGAAAGTGAAGTGGCCCACGTGAGATCTCCTGAAGTCAATGTCAACAGTGTGGGCTCAAACTCTAGTCCCCTCTGTCTCCCTCCAGTACTTTAGCCACTGAACCATAGTCAGTCATTTACAAATCTCCTCTTACCATCTACCTACTCACACCTACCCAAATCCACTTTCCTCCCACCAAAAAAGCTACATCTCCCCAAGCAAATCAGGCTCCCTGCTACCTCTGTGGTTTTACATATGCCATTTCTTCTACCTTAGAGACCCTACCTCTCTGCCCATCTCAGTAAGGCCTACTCATCCTTTGACATTCATCTCCTTTTTATTTTTTAATGAATCAATTTATTTTAATTGGAGACTAATTACTTTACAATATTGTAGTAGTATTTTGAGACTTTTGTAACATTAAAATGCATGTAGACAATGACAGGGAACATAGTAGGTGCCACATACATGTAAAGAAAGCTCCTTTAGGACTTGAGTTCAGTCCGATAATACACACAGAAATATTTATAAATAGTTCCAAGTTGATAATTTTGGTGAAAATAAATTCTAGTGTCTTCTTATGGAGAAGGCAATGGCACCCCACTCCAGTACTCTTGCTTGGAAAATCCCATGGACAGAGGACACTGGTAGGCTTCAGTCCATGGGGTCACGAAGAGTCAGACATGACCGAGCAACTTCACTTTCACTTTTCACTTTCATGCATTGGAGAAGGAAATGGCAACCCAGTGTTCTTGCCTGGAGAATCCCAGGGATGGGGGAGCCTAGTGGGCTGCTGTCTATGGGGTGGCACAGAGTCAGACACGACTGAAGTGACTTAGCAGCAGCAGTGGTTTTTACCATACACTGACATGAATCAGCCATGGGTGTACATGTATTCCCCATCCTGAATCCCCCTCCCACCTCCTTCCCCATCCCATCCCTCAGGGTCATCCCCTCATCTCCTTTTTAAATTGTTTCTTAAGTCTTCTCTCCATCCTGATTCATGGGCTGCATTAGAGCAGCTTTTTTTGTTTGTTGGTTTCTTCTAATGTGGTTTATCCTAGCATTTATTGTACTGAGTTGAAATTCCATTTTGTAAGAACAGGCATTATTGTAGTTTACAAATACTAATTCATTTAATCCTCATAAGAATCCCTATGGAGTTCTTTACATGTATTTGCTTTATCTGTTTTCTAGGCCACTTGTTTGTTCAGAAACAGCTGTGGAGCACCTACTTATGGCCATGCATTAGACCCATTTCTGTCATTTCTGTGAACAAGAAATGTTCCCAGTGTTGAGCTCAGTGTTGCCACTGTCCTCAAGAGGCTTACAATCTAACGGGAAAGACAGGCAAGGAAGCAGCTGATTTCAATATAATAGACCAAGTTTCATAATAGGAGAGGCCCTGAGAGCAAATGGAAGGGGCACAAACCCAGCCTGGGAGGGGGCGAAGAGAAGCCTTCTTGGGGGATGTGGCATCTAGGTTTGGACTTGAAGAATGGGTTATTTGGATGGAGAAAAGTTGTAAAAATCTTCTAGAGTGGAGAGAAGTGCATGATCAAAAGACAGAATGAGAATGTAGGCCGGAAAAGTTGGGGAATGAGATGAGGAGGACAGTAGAGTCGGGAAGGAAGGGCTGCCAAAGAGGGACGGCCAGGAGGGAGGGCTCCACTGGCCTCATCACTCAGGTGACTCAGGACTCCTGAGAAAGGGATGCTGTCGTCTCATTTACTTCCATTCCTCATTACCCAGCACAACATCTAGCACAGACTAAGTACCTAATGTGTGTGCATGTGTGTGTGTGAGTCACTCAATCATGTCTGACTCTTTGCAACCCCATAGTCTGTCCATGGAATTCTCCAGGCAAGAATACTGGAGTGGGTTGTCATTCCTTTCTCCAGGGGATCTTCCCATCTTAGGGATCGAACTGGGGTCTCCTGCATCGCAGGCAGATTCTTTATCATCTCAGCTACTAGGAAAGCCCCGTGAGTATTCTTCAAATGATTACTTGAATGAACAAGCTACGGATACAGAGCAGAATGCTCTTAGGACTTTGTAGAAACTCCTCTTGTTTATTTTTAAGGATTTCTAATATTTGAGAGGAACAATTCTATCCCCAAACTCTCCAGGTACAGACTATCCAGGGCTCACTGTGTCCAGAACACAATTGATAAGACTTTTTCTAAAGAAATCCCCAAAGATTTCCAGTTTCAGGGAGCCAGAATGGGGACATGTGTTTGTCATTTTACAAATGGGAGAAAAAAAGGGAAGATTCTGAGTAAGCATCACTCTGAGTCCAAGTGATAAGAGAGTTGAGTAGAGAAGGAACAACATTAAAAGAAACTTTTTGAAAATACACAGAAGTACATAAATCATCCAGAATCATGTTGTCCTGATTAGAATCCCAAAATAGAAAAAAGTTATTTTCTTTTGTGCTATTATTTCATCACAGCTGGCAGTTCAACATGCTTGGGGGCCTGGAGCTTGTAGATCATTCAGTTGGGAGCTGGAAGGACTGACCTCAGAGCACTACCTTGCAGCTAGTTCTCAGAAAAAAACCACAGCACTGAGTGTGGGCTTCTGGGATCCTATGGAGACCGCTCATTCCAGACCAGGGTTTCAAGGAGATAAGGCTCCCTTTGGGGGTTGGCTGGCAGAAGAAAGAAACAGTTAAAGGATAGAGTCATACCAGGCATGGTGCCAAACACCAAGTAGCCCTAAGGGTCACTGGCTAAGAATCAGGCCAACAGGGGTCTGCCAATCAATTATTTACACAGCACCCTCTGTGTCTATGACTGTACCGAGACAACAGTCCTTGCCCAACACTCATGGCATGGTGGGTAGAAAGAGAAGAGTCCTTATAGACATTAAGATGTACCTTCAATTCCTGGTCCTACCATTATTCATTGCTTACCCAAGCTAAATCTTCCAAATTTTGTCTGGAAATTAAAAAAAAAAGAAAAAGAAAGTTATAAAGGAGAGAATGAAGGAGAGAAGGAAGGAAGAGAAAGAAAGAAAAGAACATCAAACAGAACTATGGGGCTGTGAGAATGAAATGAAATCACATATTGAAAGCAGAATTCCTTGCCCACAACATGGCCAGTGTCCTTCCTTACATTTGCTCACTGTCAACAGAAGGACCTTTTAAAGTTCCCTTGTAACTCAGACTCATTGGAAAAGACCATGATACTGGGAAAGATTGAAGGCAGGAGGAGAAGGGGAAGAGAGAGGATGAAATGGTTGGATGGCATCACTGACTCAACGGACACGAGTTTGAACAAGCTCCAAGAGTTGGTGATGGACAGGGAAGCCTGGCGTGCTGCAGTCCATGGGGTAACAAAGAGTTGGACATGACTGAGCAACTGAACTGAACTGTTACTCAGTTCAAATATTCCAAAATTTGAGCAAATGAACATAAATGAGCTCTACTATTGTCCTCAAGGGAACAAGGATTTAATAAGCACAGGCTTCAGGAATGGCCCATGTTCTTGAAGGCAAAGAGGAACATCTGCTCATGGTGAATGCGTCATGCCCACCTGGAAGTGTCTTGATGGCTGTGCCCCACACTGCTTACAGAATCATTAATACTTTATAGTTTAAAATTTGAAAATTCAGAATTAAGTCTAGATGACAGTTTTGGGGTCAGTCATGCCTAGGACAAAAATCTCAGTTCTACCAATTACCCGTGTGTAGTTCTGAAAGTGTTAATCTCTGAAACCCCATGTACTTTGCCATAAATGAAAATAATATCTATACCTCCTAAAGTTTAAACATTGAAGTTATCAAATATATGAAATTGTCCAGGAGGTGCTCATCAACTTCAATCTTTCATTCGCTCATTCAACTTCCTTCCACCATTCACTCATTCATGCGACAAATGGGCATCAAGCACTTCCAGAGTGACCAGAGTTTACCCTAGGGACCTGTGATGCAGTTGTGAGCTAAGCCCTGCCTTTGTCCTCAGGAACTGTAGAGAAGACGGGCAATTAAAAGATAAACAAATTGATTTCTCCCAGCCGTAAAAAAGGAACAGAAGCAGGATGTACAGTGGTAAGAGCGATGGTGCCAGAAATAAACACAAGATTTTTTTTCCCCTTTGTTCACACATTTCTTCTCCTTTAGAATTCCAAACTCTCCCACCCTCTGTTCTCAGCCTCCAAGAAGCATGAGTAAAAAGTTAGAGTCTGCTGAACTGAGTCATCTGACATCTTTGAAATAAAGTGGTAGACACCAATAGACAAGTCCATGGTCAACAGGCTGGACAGCCCGGGTGTCTCTTTGGAGACCCTTGGAGACTTGCAGCTATGCCGTCTCCGGACTTGTCATAGCTGACATGACAGAGACAACTCTTGGGGCATGAGACTTCCCCACAAAGAAGGCAGTCCTCAATAATGCCATCTTTGTTGCTGGAGAACATCAGCGACCTTGTTCTGAGCTGGGTCCGAGTTGAAGGGAAAGAAGGGAACGGCCAGCTGTGAAAAGTTCAATTTGTTTCCAATCCACTTTCTCTTACCGTCAGAGAGGCTGGCTCCCCGACACTGGCTGGCTCTGTCAGGGACAGACGCCAAGTAGGGCACAGACAGAAGAAACACCCCCTGTTCCCACTGAAGCAGGAGCATTCAGCCTTCTGAGCAGAGTCTGTGGCATCAGCCACCAGCCAGCTGTATTGGTGAGACACAGGTTGGAATAGCCAAGAGGGATGTCTCCTTTCGGAATCAAAACTGTAACTATTCAAATCCTCCTCCTCTTCTCATGAGAAAATATGCATTAGCTGAATGTGGGAGAGCCAGTGCTCCCATATACCATGATTAGGAGTAACCTCTAAACTGATGCAACCTCTTCAGAAACCCATGTGACAGTATTCATGGAAACTGAAAGTTTGTTACAGCAGTCTGTTTCTAGGAATTTATCCTTCAGATAAATTCTCAGAAGGGCACCAAGATAAATGCAGGGGAGATTTTTATTGCATCATCATTTGAACTAGCCAACATCTGGAATCAACTGAATATTATGTTGCAGCTAAAAAAAAAAAAAAAAAAGAGGTACTTGTAGATATGGGATTCCCAGGTAGTGCTAGTGATAAAGAACTCACCCGCCAATGCAAGAAGACCTCAAAGACATAGGTTTGATCCCTGGGTTGGGGAGATCCCCCAGGGGAGGGTATGGCAACCCACTCCAGTATTCTTACCTGGAGAATCCTATGGACAGAGGAGCCTGGCGGGCTACAGACCACAGCGTCACAAAGAGTCAGACACAACTGAAGTAACTTAGCACACACACACACACGTAGATTTAAGTGGAAGGAAATCCAAAAGAAAAAGGAGTCCAGCAAAATGTAACTTTCTACATATGGGAAAGTCAATCTGTTATAAAGTTAACTCCTCTATCAGTGTAGACATCGGCTGTACTTTTGTTTACAGTTCTATCTAGATCCCAAGATGTGATCATCTCAAATGGCAAAAGGACCCATGTAGGGTCCTACAGGTGTGCAAAATGCTAGGGATTAACACGTATCATAGGTAGATGGCAGAACAAAAGGTCCTGCAAGCCTCTGTTCAGTCTGCTCTGCATATAGATCTGTTTTTCTGCACCAGGATGATTAAGACTCAGTAGCCAGATGGTGGTAATTTGCTTAGACAGTTGATGACTTCTTCCGAGCTTCATTTGAATGGATAACTAAAACTCGACTCTCAGTATGTTCAGGTTTTCAGTCTCTTCATAATGGATGACCTATTTCCTTCTTTCAACAAACAGCACAGAGAACAAACATAAAGGAGCTTAACAACTCCCTAAATGAAAACACTGGTTCCTACTGGCAATATCAGAATTTTCTCCCTTTGAGCCCTAAAACACTCAGATTTTTTCTAGTCACCAATATTGCCAAGTTCATGTTGAGCACCAAATATTAAAGAAAAATATGTCATTCTGTTCATCCTGCCACTAGATCAGTTCAGTTCAATCACTCAGTCGTGTCAGACTCTTTGTGACCCCATGGACTCCAGCACACCAGGCATCCCGGTCCATCACCAACTGCTGGAGTTTACTCAAATTCATGTCCATTGAGTCGGTGATGCCATCCAACCATCTCATCCTCTGTCATCCCCTTCTCCTCGCACCTTCAATCTTTCCCAGCATCAAGGTCTTTTCAAATGAGTCAACTCTTTGCATCGGGTGGCCAAAGTGTTGGAGTTTCAGCTTCAACATCAGTCCTTCCAGTGAATATTCAGGACTGATCTCCTTTAGGATGGACTGGTTGGATCTCCTTGCTATCCAAGGGACTCTCAAGAGTCTTCTCCAACACCACAGTTCAAAAGCATCAATTCTGCAACACTCAGCTCTCTTTATAGTCCAACTCTCACATCCATACATAACTACTAGAAAAACCATAGCTTTGACTAGACAGACCTTTGTTGGTAAGGAAATGTCTCTGCTTTTTAATATGCTGTCTAGGTTGGTCATAGCTTTCCTTCCAAGGACCAAGTGTCTTTTAATTTCATGGCTGCAGTCACCATCTGCAGTGATTTTGAAGCTCCCAAAAAAATAAGTCCGTCACCATTTCCACTGTTTCCCCATCTACTTCCCATGAAGTGATGGGACCGGATGCCATGATCTTAGTTTTCTGAATGTTGAGCTTTAAGCCAACTTTTTCACTCTCCTCTTGCACTTTCATCAAGAGGCTCTTTAGTTCTTCTTCCCTTTTGCCATAAGTGTGGTGTCATCTGCCTATCTGAGGTTATTGATATTTCTCCCAGAAACCATGATTCCAGCTTGTGCTTCATCCAGCCCAATGTTTCTCATGATGTACTCTGCATATATGTTAAATAAGCAGGGTGACAATATACAGCCTTGACGTACTCCTTTCCCGATTTGCAACCAGTCTGTTGTTCCATGTCCAGTTCTAACTGTTGCTTCCTGACCTGCATACAGGTTTCTCAGGAGGCAGGTCAGGTGGTCTGGTATTCCCATCTCTTGAAAAATTTTCCACAGTTCCTTGTGATCCACACAATCAAAGGCTTTGACATAGTCAATAAAGCAGAAGTACATGTTTTTCTGAACTCTCTTGCTTTTTCGATGATCCAACAGATGTTGGCAATTTTGATCTCCGGTTCCTCTGTCTTTTCTAAATCCATCTTGAACATCTGGAAGTTCACAGTTCACATACTGTTGAAGCCTGATTTGGAGAATTTTGAGCATTACTTTACTAGCATGTGAGATGAGTGCAATTGTGTGGTAGTTTGAGCATTCTCTGGCACTGCCTTTCTTAGGGATTAGAATGAAAACTGACCTTTTCCAGCCCTGTGGCCACTGCTAAGTTTTCCAAATTTGCTGGTATATTGAGTGCAGCACTTTCATAGCATCATCTTTGAGGATTTGAAAGAGCTCAACTGGAATTCCATCACCTACACTAGCTTTGTTTGTAGTGATGCTTGCTAAGGCCCACTCGACTTTGCACTCCAGGGTATCTGGCTCTAGGTTAGTGATCACACCATCGTGATGATCTGGGTCATGAAGATTTTTCTGCCACTAGTTAGCTGTGGAATTTTGATCAACCTTCCTGCTCTTACTCGGCTTCAGCTCTCCCTGGGGTCTATATGATAGGGACCATGTGTACTCAGATCAGCTCAAGGATGGCAGATACAGAGCATCAGTACATTTCTCTTCTTGCTTCCTCCAACAGATACAACCAATCACTCATGCCATTCTTTCCTACAGATGCTCTGAATCCTTCCTGATACAGAAGGGTTATATGATCAGTTCACTCACAGTTAATACAAGTTGATATAAAAGGCAAGGCTTAATCACCTTCTCCAGACTAGACGATCTCTGAAGTTTATTCCAGATTTGATATTCTGTTTCCATAATTCACAGATTTATTTGAATCCTAGCTCATTCGTGACATCAACCTAGATTGTTAAAACTCAGTTTAGTTTTTCCCACTTCTGAGTTAAAGAAACTAGTTCATATTAGTCAATGTGAACTTGACCTCTGGCTGCTCTGCACTCCTGTCTTATTGTTGACATCTCTACAACCATGCTGCTTCTCTGGGGAGACTGAATATAATTATAGAAAACATATCTTACATAGAAATTTTCAAACTGCTATGCAGTATACTGTCAGAGGTACCCAAGGATTTTCCAAGGGCTCTAGTTGGGTTTAAGGACATTTTCAGATTATCAACTTCCATTTTCACTCCCTGTCAAGAATCTGAGGATAAGGATTTTCCTTCTCATAAATGCCTTTTTCCCACTATACAAAAGGAAGTCATAAGTTTCACTCATCTTGAGTCGTCTTGGGGTTTCAAAAACCCAGGGGACCAAACAAAGGTACAATTCAAAATCCTGTTGTAACTATTGAAAATGAATGACTCATGACCCAGTAACATTTTGCAAATCAGATGACTTCCAATGCTTTGGTTAAAACGAAACTGAATGAAAATCTAATTAAAATATCAGTTGAGAAATCATTTAAAAATGCTTTTTTGATGATTATCCTTATTCAGTTTGGGCACATCACCTGCTTGGTGGTTATAACTCTGCTCTAACAAAAATCCTCCTTTCTCTTTTATTTACTTTGGTGAATAGGTTTCTTAGTGGTTACCACCAAAAAATGAAAACTAGGAGTAGAATTTGTATAATACCATCTCGTGCTAGCAAAAGTATTTAACAGATAAATGATCTAATTGAAAAAATTTATCTCTTGGAAAAGCATTTCCAATAAAATTTTGTTTCATGTCATAAGCATTTATCAAAATTTCAATAAATATAGCAAATTGATCAACTGAGTACTTCTAATAATTGTTAAGACAATTCAATCCAAGAGAAATAATTTTTTGCTAGGACCTTTTATAGAACATTAAAGAAATTTTAATATTGATCTATATGCATTTTATTTCAGAGAAATATAATAAAATGGTCAGCGAAAGACTTTCAAGTATGAAAATATACTACATTAGGATCAATTCCTGTGGAGGAAATGGAATCGCAATACATATTTACTGAGAAAAAGGAAATACATAAATGTTTAATTATTAAAGAAGATCTTACTCATATATTTTTAACGAGTAAATGATAGCATCAAATCACCATGGAATTTAGATTTCATTAAGTCTATTTAAAACAGTGATATGACAGTTTTATTTTTAAATGACCGTATTTTTAATATATTTGAAGCTCTATCCTTTGCAACTATTTAAATGTACAATAAAAACATCTGTCAACTTTAAAAGGTACATAGTTTTCACAAACTCCTAAAGACCATTGTATTTTACCAGAGTGAATTCTCTTCATTAATTATAATAGGGTCAAATCAAATGTTAGGTGTTCAAGGGGATATGATTTGCTAGTGAACTAGCCTGTGTAAAGAGGGTGAGGATGTCACATTTTCTAAGTATAAATGTTATTTGTCAAGTTGGGCTGAGATTGGACTCAATCTGAGCCTATTTGTCCATCCCAGTCCAGTGTTCCTAACTCTGGACGCATGTCACCCTTTGTAACTGGGTGCACTGGAAAAGGTCAGTTTTCATTCCAACCCCAAAGAAGGGCAATGCCAAAGAATGTTCAAACTACTGCAAAATTGCATTCATTTTACATGCTAGCAAACTAACGCTCAAAATTCTCCAAGCCAGGATTCAACAGTACATGAACTGAGAAATTCCAGATGTTCAAGATGAATTTAGAAACAGCAGACAAATCAGTGATCAAATTGCCAACATCCACTGGATCATAGAAAAAGCAAGAGAATTCCAGAAACACATCTACTTCTGCTTCATTGACTAGGTGAAAGCCTTTGACTGTGTGGATAAAAACAAACTGGAAAATTCTTCAAGAGATGGGAATACCAGACCGTCTTACCTGCTTCCTGAGAAACCTATATGCAGGTCAAGAAGCAACAGTTAGAACTGGACATGGAACAATGGACTGGTTCCAAATTGGGAAAGGAGTATGTCAAGGCTGTATATTGTCACCCTGCTTATTTAACTTATACTCAGAGTATATCATGCAAAATGCCGGGCTGGATGAAGCACAAGCTGGAATCAACATTGCTGGGAGAAATACCAATTACCTCAGATATGCAGATGACACCACCCTTATGGCAGAAAGCTAAGAAAAACTAAAGAGCCTCTTGATGAAAGTGAAAGAGGAGCATGAAAAAGCTGGCTTAAAACTCAACATTCAGAAAACTAAGATCATGGCATCTGGTCCCATCACTTCATGGCAAATAGATGGGGAAACAATGGAAACAATGAGAGACTATTTTCTTGGGCTCCAAAATCACTGTAGTCAGTGATTGCAGCCCTGAAATTAAAAGATGCTTGCTCCTTGGAAGAAAAGCTATAACAAACTCAGACAACGTATTAAAAAGCAGAGACATTACTTTGCCAACAAAGGTCTGTATAGTCAAAGCTATGGTTTTCCCAGCAGTCATGTATGGATGTGAGAGTTGAACCATTAAGAAGGCTGAACACGGAAGAATTGATGCTTTTGAACTGTGGTGTTGGAGAAGACTCTTGAGAGTCCCTTGGACTGCAAGGAGATCCAACCAGTCCATCCTAAAGGAAATCAATTCTGAATATTCATTAGAATGACTGATGCTGAAGCTAACGCTCCAATACTTTGGCCACCTGATGGGAAGAACGGACTAATTAGAAAAGACGCTGATGCTGGGAAATATTGAAGGCAGGAGGAGAAGGGGATGACAGAGGACGAGATGGTTGGATGGCATCACCGACTCAATGGACACGAATTCAAGTAAGCTCCAGGAGTTGATGATGGACAAGGAAGCCCGGCGTGCTGTAGTCCATGGGGTCGCAGAGTCAGACATGACTGAGCAACTGAATGCCAACAACAACTCGCATTAGAAAAATTAGGATTTTTAAGCCCTGGGTCTTTGTTGAGAGATTAAAAAATATCTCTTTAGTTACAGTAAATAATGTCGGTGTCTTAGATTCAATGCCTTATCTGGAAACACAAGTAAAGCAGTAAATATCTGTACTATATCTTAGGATCTCCTTTCCTTCTTAGGTCAGTTCCAGATACTCTCCTTTTCTTGGCAGATTGTAGAGCTGGGGTAAAGGCAAAGTAAGATCTTCTCTTCTAAAATGGGGTTTATTTATCCTTCGCTCATATTCAGTAAGCTTACCCCGACAGTCACTTTGTACCGAGTTTTAGGTTAGGATATGGGACTTCAAGGCCAAGCAGACTTAGGTTCTGCCCTTGAAGTGCTAATGTTTACTTAGGGGAAGACAAACCCGTGAACAAATTAAGATACTCTGTATGCACATGCTTAGTTGCTAAGTCATGTCTGACTCTTTGCGACCCGGTGGACTGTAGCCCACCAGGCTCCTCTGTCTATGGGATTGTCCAGGCAAGAATACTCGAGTGGGTTGCCATACCCTCCTCCAAGGGGATCTTCATGACCTAGGAATTGCAACCAAGTCTCTTTCATTGCAGGCAGGTTCTTTACCATCTGAGCCACCAGGGAAGCCCCAAGATATTCTTAGTAAACATTATATTAGGAGAATTATCAAAATGCTGGGGATCAGAGGAGATGAGGTGATTAATTCAACAAGAGGTGGTTGATATCTGAGCAGGATCTTAATTAAGAAGTGAGAAGTAAGGGCAGTCCTGGCATACAGCACGGAACACATTTTGACATGAAAGCCTGTAGGGTCGTGACATTTGAAGAATGGAGATTATACCATGGCTAACGTAGAGAGTAGAATACGCATGTAGGAGGCAAGAACAGGAGATGAAGAACAAGAAACACACTGACAATAGGTCACAAATGGTGCTGAAAGCCCTGCTAAGGCATCTGGAGTTTGGATTTGATCTTTCGAGCCCACCCGGGCTCGACTAGCTCATGAATTTCTGTGTGATAACTCTAGGTGACCATGGGTTGGAAGATGTGAACAATGGCCTAACCCAGCACTGCATACAAGCAGATTCTCTGGAAAAAAAAAAAAACCCTTAGTTGACCTCTCAACTCCTTTCCCTCTCTTAAAAAAAAGCAGAACTCTGAATACATGAAATGCCATGTATCCAGTATAAAATAAAATATTCATGTTTTATACTGAGAAGAGAAAATGAGCCAAGAATAGTTTAGAACTATTTATCTGTTTCATCAATGTTTATCAGGTACCTACTCCCTTATATGTGCTTCTAAATATTTTTTTTTCCTCTACAATTAATCTGCCAAGTAGAAACTAGATCCCCACATTAATGATGTGGACCCTGAGTTACAGATGGGTTGAGTAACTTGCCTGAGGTCACATAGCAATAAGAACTAGATAAGAATTCGACTGTTTACAAACCCAAGCAGTCTGGCTTACATGCACTTAACCACCAAAGTGTCTCTCTGTGACTATCAGGATGCCTGTTACATACTGTGAGAAAAAAAAAACACACCAAACCAGTGGGGAGAGTGAGTGTCTCTAGAGATCAATGTGGTTTATCGTTGGCTCCAGGTCAAGTGAAGCAGTTCTATGCGTCTGTTCTCACAGGCCTCTTCTGGAGAAGAATGGAGCATGGGCATGTGTCTGGCTCACCGAGAAGCCCTTTGCCACCACTGACCTGAAATGACCAGACCCACACAGAGGTCATCCTTGCTCTTCCCCTGATCCCATCGTGGTGAATGGCATCACCATCCGCTGGGACCCCAATCCAGGATGCTGCTTCTCTCTACTCCATCCCCCACATCCATTCAGTCACCAAGTCCTGATAAGCATGTCTTTAGCATAAATAATAGCTGACTTGGTAAAGAATCTGCCTGCAGTGCAGGAGACCCGGGTTCAATACCTGGGTCAGGAGGATCCCCTGGAGAAGGAAATGGAAACCCACTCCAGTATTCTTGCCTGAAGAATCCCATGGACAGAGGAGCCTGGCAGGCTACAGTCCATGCGGTCACAAGTGTCGGACACAACTGAGCGACTAAAGAAAGAGAGCATAAATAAAATCTTCCCAATGTCCTCCATCTCCACAGCCCCCACTCTGGTCCAGACAGCCATCAGCTCTTCTTACTTGACTATGACTGCCCCTCACTGGTCTCCCTTTACTCTGTAGCCAGGATGATGTTTCTAAAGTCTGACGCTCCCCTTGTCCTTGTCCTGTTGACACCCTGGAATGGCCTGTCATCAACCCCTGGAGAGGGGAACGGCTACCCACTCCAGTATTCTGGCCTAGAGAATTACATGGACTGTATAGTCCATGGAGTCGCAAAGAGATGGACATGACTGAGTGAATTTCACTTGTAGGAGAAGAGTTAGAAATCCTTCACTTGGCTCTCAAGGGCCCTGCATGAGAACCTGCCAACTAGCCTCCCCACCAGACCTCCCCATACCCTCACTCGACTAAGATTCCTAGAAGGTGTTGCTGTTTCTCAGCTCCACACCTGGTAGGGCCCATCCCTCTGCCTTCTTCCCCTCTCCTCCATACTCTAAAGCATATTCAAGATTCTGTTCAGGTGTCACCCCCTCTAATAAGACTTCTCCTCCTTGCATCTACAACCTCTACTTGCTCTCTCATGGTGCCCTGTCCCATGAATTACAATTGTTACTTATTTGTCTCCTATTCTGGGCTAGATGCCTGTAAAGGACAAGCCCCTTCATTCATCTAAATTCTCTACTGCCTAGAACAACGCTAAACACACCACCTGTGATCAGTAAATATGAATTAAATAAATGGATACATACCTTCATTGTCAAGTTCACCTCATAATGGATGCTACATGTCCTCTGTCACCCAGTCGTGTCCAGTTCTTTGTGACCCCATGTACTGTAGCCCACCAGGCTCCTCTGTCCATGGAATTGTCCAGGCAAGAATACTGGAGTGGGTTGCCTTTTCCTCCTGCAGGGGATCTTCCTGATCCAGAGATCAAACCCTCGTCTCCTGTGTCTCTTGCAGTGGCAGGCAGATTCTTTACTGCTGAGCCCCTTGGGTAGCCCAATGGATGCTCTATGTTCTCACAGTAGATGCTGTGTGCTTGCATTGTTAAACTTGCATTGGGCTTCCTTGGTGGCTCAGCTGGTAAAGAATCTGCCTGCAATGTGGGAGACCTGGGTTCAATTCCTGTGTTGAGAAGATACCCCGGAGAAGGGAACAGCTACCTACTCCAGCATTCTGGCCTGGAGAATTCCATGGACTGTATAGTCCACGGAGTCGCAAAGAGATGGACATGATTGAGTGAATTTCACTTTCACTTTCAACTCATCAGGGCCACCCCAGCCTCCCTCTCGCAGGGATGGTAAAAGCAGCTTCATCTCCTCTATGGGAACACATTCCCTTAGCAGGGGAACTAGCTCATCTAATTGAAAACAGGGGCTAACAAACACTCCCTCTGCAGTTTTAAAGGTCTGAGCAGGCCTTCTGACTGTGGATGAGAACATGATGGATTTTTCACACCCGCTTTTCCAAATCCCGATAGGAATCTACTCCAAACTCCGCAAAAGAAGAGTTCTTGCAATCCTTCTTTTTTTTTCGGTGGTGGGGGGGAAGTTTTCCAATACACTGGACCCCAGACTACTGAGTGGAAATCATTTCCTCACTCTTCCCTCCCTTTCCCGAAAATACACATACACACACAGACACTCACGCACTTAGAAGCAGATGTTTGAGGATTTTCCGAAATTGGGGAGGGCTTGTGTTTCATGAGCCATTTCATCAAGAGAAAGACACACTGGGCTCACTAAAGGTCAGGAAAGAAGATGAAAAGGGGCAGAGCACAAGGTGGTCCAGATGTCCAGGCCCTTCCTACACTGTGACACACAGCTGTTTGGAAGAAGTTTTGCAAATCTGATTCTAAAATACATCATGATGTCACTGAAGGTTCTTTCTATCATGATGAAGCACAGAACAATGCATCTCCTGTGGGAAAGGCCCTGGCAGAGATCCAAGATGCTGAGTGTTCTGACTCCTTGATTACCCCACTGTTGAGCTTTCCTAGTACCATTTTCTAAATATAAAATGAGCCTTGATGGATGTTGTAAGACTAGGGAGTAAGGAAAGGAAGAACTCCAAGGATTTCAGGAAAACATATTTTGTTCCTACCATTTTGAGGACCTAAGTTATGCCATACTGATAAAGTATGCAGATCTAGATGAAGACATACTTTTTTAAGTCTTCGTAGAGTTTAACACCTAGGAACTTCCATTTACTTATTTTTAATATGGATCTAGTAACGTCTGTGGTGGTGGTTTAGTCTGTAAGTCGTGTCTGACTCTTGCAACCCCATGGACTGTAGACCACCAGGCTCCTCTGTCCATGGGATTTCCATGGGCAAAAATACTGGAGTGGGTTGCCATTTCCTTCTCCAGGGGATCTTCCCCAACCAGGGATTGAACCCAAGTCTCCTATATTACAGGCAGATTCTTTACCACTGAGCCACCATGGAAGCTTCTACTGTTTATCCACAATCAATTTGAGAAGATTCCATGAAACAGAATGTGTAGAACAATTATCTCAGTGCCTGACACCTGTGGGCTCATAATAAATGTTATCTTATTTTATAATCTCATGAGAGACACACATCTGGAAATAATCACTGAGGATCCAGGTGTATTCTTGGGCTTCTCTGGTGGCTCAGACAGTAAAGAATCTGCCTGCAATGCGGGAGAGCTGGGTTCAATCCCTGGATTGGAAAGATCCCCTGGAGGAGGGCATGGCACCTCACTCCAGCGTTCTTGCTTGAAGAAACCTCATCAAAGAATAGAGACAAGTTAAATAGGGAGAGATGTTCTGAACTGAATACTGAGGAATAATTTACAGAGCAAGTGGCCTTTGCCCTGAGCATCAGAAGATGAAATGACGTTTTAGATACGGTGAGAAAGCCGTTTTCCCTGAAGTCTGTGTAACTGAAGCACATCACTTGAGCGTGGAAAGAAACACTTGCTGGCTCATCTAGTTGCTATTGTGTCATTTGTTAACATTATCAAATCTTTTCCATGTGGCTCTGCTTCCTGTCCAAAAATAGATTACAAACGAGAACCTGAGATTCTAGTTCCCAACACATCTTCATATTCGATCTCTTCTGTGAATGCTGAAAGCTAGAGGGAGGTAAGTCAGGAAGGGCCACTATGGGGACTCAGTCTCCTTCTGTGAAGAGTGGAAACAGCCCATCAATAGGTTCTCCTCGGATGGAGGGAGGCAAGACAGACATTCTTGTATCAGAGAGCCTGTGGGAAACAGAGAGTGGTCCTCACGAGGGCAGGGCTCAGAGCCCTCTGTGGCTCCCATTTTTCTGTGAGAACAGGTGGCAGAGATCATATGCAGACTGCAGCCAGGAGGGCACGTGATTAGGGGAAGTGCCTGGTGACACACACAGGGGTGCCGGTGGCCCTGCAGTCACCGTGGACAAACAGCGTGTTCTCACCAAGGCCAGTCATGGGTGGTGCCGTGACGTGCCATGAAACGCCCAGCTCCCAAGTGGACAATGCCATTTTGGGGAGGTCAGAAGCTCTGAATAAATGCAGGCTCCATAGTGAGCACACAGTTGTCACTGTTGTGTAGTTGCTGAGTCTTGTCCGACTCTTCGGCGACCCCATTGACTGTAGCCCGCCAGGCTCCTCTATCCAGGGTCAGACTCTTCTGTCCATGGAGTTTTTCAGGCCAGGATACTGGAGCAGGTTGCCATTTCCTTCTTTAGGGGACCTCCCCAACCCAGGGCTCGAACCCACGTCTCATGCATCTCCTGCATTAGTAGGCAGGTTCCTTACCACCTGGATTAGCCATGTTTTCTTCCAGAGATCAGCTCTCTCCTCATTAAAGAGCAGCATCTAGCTAAGTGGTTAACACCCAGGCCTCGAAGGAAGTGAGGTTGGAATCCAGGCTTTGCCTCTTGGTAGCTCCTGGATTTCTGCCTATTTTATCAGCTCTCAAGTGCAGATGCTAATCTGCACATCACTGTCTTAGAATTACAGGAGAATGATATTTGTTAAACACATAACACAGCTCTTGGAATATTATAAATGCTCGTAACTAGTACCCATTCATACTGTTTCCTATGAAATACAAATACCTTCAGGATTTCTATCTTTTATATACTTCTTTTTTAAAAGTTACTGAATACTTCCCTGTAAATACACAGACAGAAATATCCTGCCCTTCAAAAGAGTATAATGATACTTTTTGACTTGCTTCTATTTCTCAGCTTTCTTCCTTTCAATAGATGGAGTTGCAAAGGAACTCGTCTCCTAGCCTGTCTTGGGATGAGTTCGGACCTTGGAAGGTGAAAGGCCAGCCTGGAGAGCATCAGGCAACTGTGGGTGTCTGAGCCAGAGCTGCTGTTGATGTAATTGGATCTGGCCACAGAGAATGTGACTAAGCGAAACCCCATCTGCTGTGAGGTTTCCCTCTGGTCCCACATGGGACCAGAGCAGGATATGAGGCGGCGGCGACGGCGAGGTGAGGGGTCTGCACGGAAATGGTGAGGTTCCCCACATGCACTGTGTCTCACCACAGGTTCGCGTGGGTCTCCCCGGCATGACATCATCCTGGAGCTCCCAAGCAGGGACGTGGGTGTGTGTAAGCGTGCATATGGTGGGGCATGTGTATGTGTGTGTATGCTGCTGGAGAGCATAAACCAGGATTCCTCAGTCTCTCCAGTACTGACATATTTGCATTGGATAATTTGTGTTGGGTAATCCTTTGCTATTAGTTGGGGGCTGTCCTGTACCTTGCAAGATACTCACTAGCATCTCCGGTTTCTGCCCATTTATTTCCAGTAGCACTTTCCCCACAAGGTGTGACAGCGAAATGTGTCTCCAGTTATTTCCAAATGCCCCCTGGGTGCAAGATCACCCCCCTACAGAAAACCACTGGCATAAGCTGAAGAATGAAACAAATTGGACCTCTTCTTATTAAAGGCAGGGATAAGAATTCAGGGAAAAAGTGAAATACAGTAAGTCTCCAACTCCTTATCTAGTTTTAGAAGTGAAGTAAAAAGCTGGGAGTTAGCTTTGTTTGTTCGTTCAGATGATACTTGTTCAATAAATAGACAAATACAAGCGTAATGATCATCGCCAACTCTTTAGCAGTTCTATATCCTAACGTGTCTAAGCAGTGCATCTCATGGACTCCTAACGACAGACCTGAGCGTAGGTGTTCTTATCTCCGCTTTACACATGAAGACGCTGGGACCTGGCGAGGTGAAAAGTCTTTCCCAGGAGCATACAGCTTACAAGTAACTGAGCTGGGATTTGAACCCAGGTCTGCATGATTTAAAGTCCAAACTCAGAGCCATTGTGTTATCTCAGTCCATTATGGTAGAGTCTGTATGCAACGTTATAAAAATTCCAAAGCCTGTGATTTAAACCAATGAGTATTTAATGAGACTGTCTACATTCAACATCAGCCTAGACAGAAGGTGGGTGGATTTGAGTGAAAGAATCAGAGTTTCCATGCTCTTACTTAAACAAATCCCACTTATAAATCAACACGAGAAAAGTACATAATTAACCCCTTAATTGGTGGCACATGTTAAAGGCATATAACAGCATGCTGAAGAAAAAGAATACGCTTTAATGACTCTGTTTCCAATTATCTGTCCCCGAGTGAGGTGGCCCATATACCATGAGGCTCCTCAGTGAAGACTTGGAGTTAAAAGCATGTACTTGACATTGGACAGTCCTGGGTTCTAATCCCTGCTCTGACACTTATCAGTTGTGTGGTTTGGGGCAAGGCAATTTACAGCTGGGATCCTCAGCTAACTCCTCAGCAGGATAGAGGTTAAGACACTCACCTCTCAACAGTGATCTGAGACCAGGTAACGGGAACCAACTTAGAGTGTCCTACAGCCACCTGACTTTTCTTTCATCACAGTCACAACTGTTTTAAGTTTGTGCTTATTTGTATATTTACATGTTTAATGGAGCTCTTACCCATGATTTTGAAAGCCCTATAAGAGTGGGAGCTGTATCTCTCTTATTCACCCCATGGACTGTAGTCCACCACGCTCCTCTGTCCAAGGGATTCTCCAGGCAAGAATACTGATGCCGGTTGCCATGCCCTCCTCCAGGGATCTTCCTGACCCAAGGATTGAACCCATGTCTCTTCCATCTCTCGTCCTGGCAAGCAGGTTCTTTACCACTAGCACTCCCTGGGAAGCCCAGCACATAGTAGACACTCATTGTAAAAATGTTGAGTGAATCACAGACATCAACGCATTCTTTCTACTTTCTTCTAAGATAATGAGTTTCCTGACACTGGAGATATTCAGGCAATGGAACGATTAGATTTTCTATTCTGTGTCCCTATCATTGTCTCTTAGGGGGTCTTTCACCCTAAGCATGCATCACACTATTTTGCAACTACCCATTTCTGTACCTGTCTTCCCTGTGAGTCTATAAACTACTTAAGAGCTGAATGGATCACCTTTTAATCCCCATGAATGGTCCCAAAGGGGGATACATGCCCAAGTCTGATAAATAAAATGTGTAAAATAAAGATATCAAGGCCCTAGAAGGCATCCATCAGCCAGATTAGAACTCAGACAAAGTCGCCACTCAGTTATCTTCCATGTCACAAGTTCTAAGCCTCAGAAACCCTAGTGGTTGCCAACTCTGCTCACAACATCCAACCATCAGAAACAGAAGATTCAAGTTGTTACTTCTGCTGTTTCAGACAAACGCAGGCAATCAATAACTGTATTAAGTTAAATTGGCCACATTTACAAAGAAAAATTGTGAGCCAGATTTTCCATTTCTAACTTTGCACTTCAAAGATAATTAAATTCAACCTTTCATAAAATAAATATCTATGGAGTGCCAGCCACTGTTCAAGTTCAGTTCAGTTCAGTCCCTCAATCGTGTCCAACTCCTTGTGACCCCATGGACTACAGCATGCTAGGCCTCTCTGTCCATCACCAGCTTCCAGAGTTTACTCAAACTCATGTCCATTGAGTCGGTGATGCCATCCAACCATCTCATCCTCTGTCGTCCCCTTCTCCTCCTACCCTCAATCTTTCCCAACATCAGGGTCTTTTCAAATGAGTCAGCTCTTCACATCAGGTGGCCAAAGTATTGGAGTTTCAGCTTCAACATCAGTCCTTCCAGTGAATATTCAGGACTGATTTCCTTTCTGGTTAAATACGGTGGTTAAATCCTGTTGGGTCATTTAAGACTGAAAGAATGATTTTGACACTGGGCATTCTTCTCAGTTTCCCAAAGGAAGCCAGATGTTCCTATTGGATTCTTTGGGTTAGAGAGACAAAAAAGAGGGGCTCAGAAATCTTGGAGATAAACTCTTCATCTTCTGGTCTCAGCACCTGTGAAGAAGGGAACTGGTGCTTAAAGGAAATAGTAAATTAAGCAACAAATACTTGCTAGCTAAAGAGAAAGATGCTTCAAAGCAGAATTTTCAGGCATTGGAAAGGATGGCATACCCATAGGTTTTCTCTCTCTAATTATCATGTGACCTCCCTGAAAACAGGAAGAGTCTATTACATCATCTGTGATTATTCTCCATGGGAAGAAACTAGAAAACTAGCATTTCTGTGGCTGGCCATAAGTTGATAGGTTTACGTATATAACCCAGTAGCAGGAGCAATATAGTACTGGAGCATAATAAACATTTCTCTATTTCTCTTCATGTCTCTCAAGCACGCCTTTCTGTGCTAAGTTCTCACCAAAGTAACTGACAAAATATAAAACCCAAATAACTGGCAAAACTTAATTTCAGCTGTGTTGGACATTATTTCTCTTACCTGCTGGCTTATTCAGGAGTTAAGGGGCTCTTACATGGCCCAGAACATCTGGGAACCAGTTACATGCCTCATTCCTCTCTGGCCATGACAGGTATCCTTACTGTGCAAGCCCACAGCCCTAGAAGTGAGTGGCTCTGCTCTTTCCATACCCCATCATGGTGCAGAGATCTTAGCAAGGTCTGAGCTCATTAGTTGAACGAATATGTAACTGCCATTTTTGTAGATAAAACGTCATCAAATACCAGTAATTTTATATGAATCACCTACTGATGAAGTGTGCAGACAAGATTGCAACTTGCCAGAGAGCCAAAGCACTTCTACTTCTTTGGAAAACAATCGTGTACTACTAATTTCTGCTCACTACACCAGGCTCCCAGAAGAATCTGCACTGGCAGTACTATACTACATTAGAGGAGCTACTGGCAGAACAGACTTCAGGGTAAGCACCCCTCAGCTGGTCTGCTACAATACAGCTGTCTCACTGATTCATCCCAGCCCCCGCTCCCTCCTGTCCATGGGGATTATCAAGTCTTCACCGTAATTTCCTTATAAAGTATTTTTATGGAGGAAATTGTCTATCATCTGCCTCAAGCTATGAGTCATGTATCTATACTCTCAGAAGAACACTCCTGTATACCACTCATCTGCAAGCCAAGTCAATCCTAGCCTGGGCAGGTATTCCAAGTCCTTTAGAAAGCCTTTGAACTTCCCCTACAGAGGCCACTCTTTGAGGCAGTGTCGGAAAGACTTGCTTGACATCTCACTACAGGGAGACTGTGGTCCCAACACACCAAAACTCCCTTGGATGAGATCACTGAGCCAAATGAAAACCAGAGGGAAACAGGAGAGAGAGAGAGATACAGAGCTTGTAGATCATGTGTCTGCTTGCCCCTCCCAAGCACCTTTTGAGTCTTTCCTAAGGAGAAAACTCTGATCTATGTGAAGAATTTTTTAAGCTATAAACTTCTTTGATGTTTGTGGGTCTTACAGAAATCTCAACAAGTTGCTACCACTATGAGAAACAGTACAGAATGAGCAGACCTAGAGTTTAGCCTCAGCTAACCACAATTCATAGTGTGTGGGCAGAGAAGGCAACACTCTGGGCCTCCGTTTCTTATCTCTGATTCGAGCAGGATGATCTCTTAGCTCTTTTCAACTTGACAAAGTGTGCTGTGGATGAATCCTGAGTTATAGACGAGCAGCTACTCAGATAAGCTTGACATTTATTAGAGTCAGGCTGACTGTGGAATGATAAGGATGCAGTGTTTTAAGTCCAGTTTCACTCTTCTCCCTGGGCTAAATCACTCAACACTGCAGAGCTTCCATATCAAGAGGCCACTTCAAAACTGTCAGGCTGATGGTGGAGGTTGCAGCTCCCTCCGACTTCCCTTTCCCTGCCTATCTTCCAGCGAACACCTAAAAGTCGTATTAAAGGAGATAAAACCAGAAGGTATTTTTGATATCTTTGTCTGGCTTTGGTATCAGGTGATGGTGGCCTCATGGAATGTGACTGGGAGTGTTCCTTCCTCTGCAGTTTTTTGGAATAGTTTCAGAAGGATAGGTGTTCAGATCAGATCAGTTGCTCAGTCGTGTCCGACTCTTTGCGACCCCATGAATCACAGCACGCCAGGCCTCCCTGTCCATCACCAACTCCTGGAGTTCACTCAGACTCACGTCCATCGAGTCAGTGATGCCATCCAGCCATCTCATCCTCTGTCATCCCCTTCTCCTCCTGCCCCCAATCCCTCCCAGCATCAGAGTCTTTTCCAATGAGTCAACTCTTCTCATGAGGTGGCCAAAGTACTGGAGTTTCAGCTTCAGCATCATTCCTTCTAAAGAAATCCCAGGGCTGATCTCCTTCAGAATGGACTGGTTGGCTCTCCTTGCAGTCCAAGGGACTCTCAAGAGTCTTCTCCAACACCACAGTTCAAAAGCATCAATTCTTCGGCGCTCAGCCTTCTTCACAGTCCAACTCTCACATCCATACATGACCACAGGAAAAACCATAGCCTTGACTAGACAGACCTTAGTTAGCAAAGTAATGTCTCTGCTTTTGAATATGCTATCTAGGTTGGTCATAACTTTCCTTCCAAGGAGTAAGTGTCTTAATTTCATGGCTGCAGTCACCATCTGCAGTGATTTTGGAGCTCCAAAAAATAAAATGGAAGATCTGGACTGACACATACATACAACCACATACAAAACAGATAGCTAATAAAGACCTACTGTACAGCACAAGGAACTCTACCCAATACTCTGCAATAGCCTATACAGGGACAGAATCTGAAACTGAGTGGCTGTATATATATGCACAGCTGATTCACTTTGTTGGACACTTGAAACTAACACAACGTTGTAAATCAACTATTGGAGTAAGTCAACTCCAGTAAAATGTTTTAAAATAAACAAAAGAAAATTCAGTTTAAAAAAAATACAAGAAAGAAAGGAAGGAAGGAAGAATTGGCAGACAAGACAGAATTTGGTCTCACTAATGAGGATTCTGAGTTTCAGGGAAGAGACATGATTTTCTCAAGATAATTCACCTTGAAAATGGTTAAGATGGCTGGAATCCAAAACTGTTGTGCCAGTCCTATGCCTTTTCCACCTTTTCCATCGTTCAACTCATCATTCAGTCTTTTCACAGGAACATTAATTGACTTCTCAGTGCTTCAAGATGGAAGGCACAATTCTTGACCACGGGGAACTCTCACAGTGCCTTTGAGGAAATGGACGAGTAAGTCAGTGATAACAATAAAGGCAAAGGCTCTCATCACCTAGGAAATCATTTCAAGAAAGCTTTATGGTTTACCTAAAAATTCTGTCACAGATCAGAAGCCATTCTGAAAACCATGATATGCAGGAGCAATATTCAAAATAATTAACTAGTGGTATGGCATAGGTCAGAGAAGGCAATGGCACCCCACTCTAGTACTCTTGCCTGGAAAATCCCATGGACGGAGGAGCCTGGGGACCTGCAGTCCATGGGGTCGAGAAGAGTCGGACACGACTGAGCGACTTCACTTTTACTTTTCACTTTCCTACACTGGAGAAGGAAATGGCAACCCACTCCAGTGTCCTTGCCTGGAGAATCCCAGGGACAGCGGAGCCTGGTAGGCTGTGGTCTATGTGGTCGCACAGAGTCAGACACGACTGAAGTGACTTAGCAGCATGGCATAGGTGCCAACAATAAACAGATGCTGGCTACAGACAGATCTGTTGTAAGCATGTGAAAAGGTATGGTGCCTACCCTCAAAGTGTTTATGACCTAATGAGCTAAAAAAGGCCAGTATACAATGTGCTAAAAATAAAAAAATATAAGCCTAGATGAGCATGGATGAGGCATCCTTCTCTCTGAAGGTAAGGTCATGGAAACTGTCTTAGAAGTAAATCTTGAAAAATAATATAGGAACTTGCCATGAAGCTAAAGTCCAGGGCAGGTTATTTAAGGGACTGGGAATGTACAAAGGCTTAGAGGCCTCTAAATTATTTTTTGAATTTTTTACTTAACATTTTTAAGTTGCTAATATCCTCAGGGATCTCTCATTTGGTAACCCATACCCTGAGAGCTATAAAAGAGAGGAGATTTGCTCAGAATCACACATTAAGGTCTGCAGCTTCAGGACTCAAACTTACTCTACACCAAAGCTCTTTCCACTTTGCTCTGCTGACCAGACAACCTACTTTGGGTTGATTCACTGTATTCCAGCAGGCAGGGAAGCTCTCCTCTGTCCGTGCACTCATTCACTGATCAATGATGTCTTTGAGCTCTTCTGTCTTTAGTTGTCTAAGAAGTGAGAAGAGATGGAGAGGAAGAACTCTGAACAAAGCCTCGCAGACAGCAAGTCAGGGAACCCTGACCCTGAACAGGAGCATCTAACTGAATGACTAGCCCACTGTCCAGGACCCGAGCTCCTTCACTGCTTCGGGAGAGATTTCTGGCAGATACAGAGTCACGTGGGACTTTTGGAAGGAGTTAACGCATTAGATGAATCCCCAGAAGGAGGAGGAGGAGGTTGAGAGCAGTAGAGGAGCCAAGGGGTCCTATGGGAAGTGAATGCTAGACTTCTCAAAGAAATGGACACTCAGCTTCCTCAGACAGTACTGGTTCTGGCCTTTATTCCACTCACTGGATGTTTTATCTCAGGGGGGAAAAAATGTATTACATCTAACAGACCTTCAAATAAGTGAGAATGATTTCACCTGAGGTGAACCCCTACAACCCTCAGCCTCCAAACCACATCCTCCATCCACTGGCTACCTGTGAATGAATGTAGCAGACAAACAACAAAACCAGGCTTGGGCTGTGGACTCCGTGCAGAGGTGATGTGTACACGCATTCACTCTACCCTCTAACGTGGGAAAAAGTGCTTAGTGTAGGGAGAAGAATGCAGCCATAAGAGGTGGGACGCTGAGAGGCGCTGCCTCTGCCAGCAGGAGGCTGAATGGCTATGAATTCCATTAACATCTTCTGCTGTAATGTCTAACACGGTTTGGTTGCTCAACTCTGACCTTGATGACCATCTACATGGAACGCAGCCCAGATGGCCTTGGGTAAGTCATTTAGCCTCCCTAGGTCCCCTCTCCTCACCTGTGAAATGGACGTGTTGGGCAATCTAGTTCCCTCTTCTGTTCTGAGTGAAACAAGAAGAATTGAATTATAAGACACAGCATGTCAAACATTCACTGGTTCCTCCATTGCTTCTTTCATTCAATAAACATTTACTGAGCTTCTACAATCCCCAAGATTCTCTGCTAGGCAAGGAAGAGCAGGTGTCACTACTGTCCTCTGGAAGCCTAGTGAGTAGGAAAAGAAACTAGATGTATACACATATAGTTATACCATGTACAGGCAATGAATGCCCTAACAGAGCTGTAACAGGCTATGGTGCATAGAAGCATTTCTTGTGGAAGACATCTAGAAAGCTGGTGAAGTTTGGCTTCTCCATTGGCTCAGATGGTAAAGAATCTGCCTGGAATGTGGAAGACCTGGGTTTCATCCCTGGGTCAAGAAGATCCCCTGGAGAAGGAAATGGCAACCCACTCCAGTATTCTTGCCTGGAGAATTCCATGGACAGAGGAGCCTGGAGGGCTAGAGTCCAAGGGGTCACAAAGTCAGACATGACCTAGCAATAAACACTTTCTTACACTTTCATGGTGAAGTTAGATCCAAATTGGATGCCAAGGGGATGTGCGAAGGTAGAGGTGAAGACTCCAGGCAGAGTGTACCATTAGCAACAGTACCAGTAGTGTACTGTCTCCAGGTATCGGAGAGCATATGGTGTGTGCAGACCCATTTTCCCGGAAGGGAGGCCGCAAAAGCCCCAGAGAAAGATGAAAACAAGTGTCTTGTCTGGGTTCCTCGCTTAAGATACCACAAAGGTTTTGGAGAAAACTCCTTTTATAAGTAGCCTCTTTCTAAAAATACACAAATAAAGCTAAACATCTCATTTTTATGTTACTGGAATATAGTTCTATGACAGCTAACTATTATATTATATTATATTATATTATAAAGTTATGCTTTATAATGTTATTTGTTTTTCCACCGGCCTGTTTCCTGCCTTGAGGACCAGTCTGATTACACTTGGCTTTGTTTTTTTTTCTCCCTGCAATTGCAGGAGCCACTTGTAATGCGTGCCAAGTCGCTTTGGTTGAGTCAGACTCTTTGCGACCCCATGGAGCCTGCCAGGCTCCTCTGTCCATGGAATTCTCCAGGCAAGAATACTGAAGCAGTTGCCACTTCCTTCTCCAGGGGATCTTCCCAACCCAGGGATCAAATGCACATCTCCTGTATTGGCAGGTGGGATTCTTTACTGCCGAGCCACCGGGAAAGTCACTGCAAGGATGGGGGCAAGGCTTGGGAGTTTCCCAGAAGAAGCCATAGGTATCACCCAGCTTTACAGCACACACTCTTATCCCATTTAAATATACACACGGTGACAAATATGTATTGATTATTTATTACATGTAAATATAGTCTTTATGCCATATAACGTGTATAATATACTATTCTAATATTGTATTCCCTACCCCAGGGGATAAAGTGAGCAGACATTGGAAAGCTAAGAGAAACGGAAGCACTCACTAATGGTAAGAAGACATGGCCTCATGCTACAACAATATGCTTTGGCTAAAACGCAGAATTAAAAACTTCCAAAACAACCAACATTTGAATCAGCCAAAATAGTTCAAAAGTTCAAATGAACTGTTTAATGACATGACTAGTTATGGGCTTTCTTGCCATCTGGGAAGGTCACTAAAGCAAAAAAATCCTAGAATACCAGGGCCAGAGAGACCATAGGAATGACCTTCATCTTGTCCCACTTTGTTCAGATGGGGAAACTGAGGCCCACAGCAATAATGATAGGTGTGGGGTGATATCTTCAGTACTGGAAACAGCTGAATTATTGAAATCTCTGTTATTAGTGATTAATTCTAAAAAAAATTAAGGATCTCTGAATTAGCCCTGCAGAACAAAGACACAGCTTCCATATACAAATACAGCATGATTTTTACACAAGCAGTGTTACGATCTACCAGGGCATAAAGCATTGTCTACATGTCGTCTGAACAATGTTCTGGGCTGTGACGTGCACTAGAACTGTGGATCCCAGGGCTGTCATTAAATGCTCCCAGGGTGTCTTCCAGTACTTCTCTGAACCTCAGTTTCTTTGTCTGTAAAAAGGGGACAGCAGGCATGCCTATTACACTTTCTGGTTAGAGGATGTAATGAGACAACGTCCATAAAGCACTTTGCGTGACACCTAATAGCGACTTCATAAAGGAGGGTCTGGCAGTAGCTGCAGGTTAAGTGATACCTCATTTCCCTCCAGGATCCCCCAAAGTACTAAGAGCTGTGACAAGCTCAAGCCTGGGTGCCCCGGCCTGGCCGCTTCCCCGCTCCCTCCCATGCCTGTGTGTGCCCTGAGGATTCCCACTGCATGCTAACCACCAAACTCACCGATGACTCAGAGCCTGGAAAGAATCCACAGCAGGCTGGAGAGCAAAGGCACAGCTTATGTTTCAAAGAGTAACTAGCTATTTTTTTTTTCCTTATGATGGATACCTTTCAGCAATTGAGAAGAAACCTCAGGGAACTCTCTTAGAAGACGCAGCTTAGAAGACAGGATCACTGCACAGGGCATGAATGGCGTCAAAAAGCTACTCCCCTGTAGGATACCAGGGCTGGGACAATACTGCCTGTAAGCAGCTGGGCAAGGCTGCCTCCCCCTACAAAAGACACTGGGAACTGATCCGTGTGCCCAGCGCTGTTCCCACCTGCTGACAACTAATCCCTTATCTCTCTGCTGGCCCCAGAAACCCCAAACACCCCAGGCTTTTGAAAGGCTTTATTTATCTCCTCTTTCCAGGAATTCGGCTCAGGCCTTCCGCTCTCTCCAAGGTGCCACTGAGCAGCTGCTGCCCAGTGAGCACCCGGGGCTGGCTAGCCTGGGTCTCGGGTCTCGTTTCCGCGTTTCCAGCCTGCCTGGGGAGAGAGCCAGAGTTCCCCCCGCTCCCTGCGCTGCTGTCTCACAATTAGAAAATCCTTTTGGGGAGCAAAGCAAAAGTCACACTTTACTAACAGCTGCTCCCGGTCGGGGGCAGGAGAAGAGGGAAGAGGGAATTCCTACTTTTGCAATAAATTGTATGCAAATAGGTTCTTTCCCTGGCAGAGAGCAGAGCCCGTCTTTCATGAGCTAACGCTGTTCCGCTGGGAGGGCTGTTCCTTTAATTCACCAACTGAAAAAGTGGGAAAGGATGTCTGGAGGCGAGGCGTCCCATTTCAGAGGAAGGAGCTCGCTATATAAGCCAGCCAAAGCTGGCTGCACCGGCCACAGTCTGCCTACTGTCACAAGCTCTCCCGCGCGCAGGCACACACTCCGCGCCGCCGGTCCGCGCCGCCGGCCCTCTGCACAAAGACAGCGGGCGCTCGGTGACACTGGGGGGCCGCGCACTGGGAGCCCCGCTGCTCACATCCAGGTACTTGTTCCATGGAGCTGGTTCACTCAAGAATCTAGGGCTTTCCCAACTCCAGAAAGGTAAGTCTGTTTCACCCCATTACCAAAGATCACTATGATAGACTGCTTGCATTTCCGATACAAAGTGGGTTGTGGTTTCCTAAATGATAAAACTTTGGCTTTATTTTGGCTGCTGGCAGAAAGTATTTGCTATGATCAGATGCACCTTGACTTGTCTTCTACTTGCCCTCTTCCAGTCTTTGAGATTTCTGTCTGCTTGTTTTAGTTCTATGAAGAGTTCCACGTGCAGGAAACTTTTTAGGAAGTTGTTATCGCTGCCATTCTTCAGAGGGAGAGTGAGAATTCACTCTTAACTTGCCACCTGGCTGACTCACCTGTGAATATTTCTGTTTAAGGGTTAAGGTAGCAGAGTTTTACAGTGGAGTTTCCTCGTGGCCTTTCCATGGAGTAGGTTAGGAGGAGATTCGTAGAAGATGGTAGAAGAACAATAAGATTTTACATCTCAGCAACCCTTACTTTACAGTTTACAAAGAGTTGTGTACTATCCGCTTGTCCCTATGACATCCACCCTGTGGTCAGACTTGGCAAGGGATGCGGGCTGGGTGAACAGAGAAGGTAACTCCTAGGGTCAGGTGGACAAGTACAGACTACAGGACGGGAGTGGTAGACACGGGCTTCTGTTCTGAAGGGTGGTGGGGTGGGGGGGGGGGGGGGACACTCCCTAAGGATGCCTCCTGACTCATTGATCCCTGGGCTGGGCACCTGGGTATATTTGAGGTGCTCAGAGTCAGCAGCATCCTATATCTTTCTAAAATCACCTCTCCCTTCTCACCTCTCATTGCAGAAAGCCCTGAGAAACAACTGCCCCTGGGGATGGGAAGCACAGCTCCCCTGGCAGACTGGAAAGAACATAGGGGGATTTCTCGGTCCCAGCAGTGTTGTAAGGGGATTAGGAACTTGGGTTTTGAAGCCAAGGATCCCTTTTGTATCCCCATAACCACCACACCACACACAGGACCCTGGTAAAAATATGTAACCTCTCCAAGCCTCAGTTTTCACTTCTTTAAAATGGGGACAATACAGTCTGTTGTTATTATGAGGAAATGAAATATAAAGAGATTGGAGGAGCAAGAGCTCCAGAACTGGAAGTCTGGGTAATCACTGTCATTGCCCCCAACTTAGAGGAACTGAGGCACTAAGTCAATCTTGGAGTGTTTCTTGTGCGTTCCTCACCCCACCCCGACTTCTACTCCCTGACTTTCTGTCCCACCAGGTCTGAAGGCACCTCTCTAGCTGGCAGGTCAGACTCTTGGCTGTATTTTACAAGCTGGAGGTTATGTTGGCACAGCTTGGGAGAAAAGGGAGCAGCCTAGGTTGGACATAAAATGTCGAGCACTGATGCCAGAAGGCACAGGTTTTGAGTTTGGGCCTTTGCGGATTCTGAAGCTCTCCGTTATAAAGTACCATGCTGCTGCCGAGGGAGTCCTTGGAATGTGTTCCGTCCAGAGGGAGAGCAGGACAGGGAGCCTCCCTTGAAGAATGAATGCCTCTTTTTCATGTTTTTGTGAACTTCCCCCCTTTTGATGGTGTTTTCCCATCTGTGCTTTAGAAATAAAACCTGCTGCCTCCCCCGACCGGCTTCCTGCCTTGTCCTGAGATGTGGTGAGGCTAACTTAGGAGTGGGGGAAAGCTTTGCTGGGTGCTGTTGAAACCTGTGGGAAGTCTGCTGGCATTGTGGGCATCCAGCCCTTTGCAGCAGACACAAGTGAGTGTGCGTTGAAACTGTGTGTCGCTGGGAGGTGATGGCGTTTGGGGGAAGAAAACGAATATGCCTATTCTCTGATTTGCACAAGCAGTGTGAACTGGATAAGGATTGAGAAGGGTGTTGCCAAGCTCTTTAGGTGTTAACTTTTTTTTTCCCTATGCTTTGAAAAACCTAGCTCCCCTTCTCCTTTCACCAACTCCCTCCCTCACCCAAAGGAACCAGCCTTGCAAACACTGGCTTTATCATCTATAGAGAGGAGGACCATCTGTATCTCACAGGGCTCTTGTGACCCTCGGTGAGATCATATATATCAAACTTGGCACAGAACCTGGCATGTAGTAAGAGCTCAATAAATGGAGATTTTCCTTGGTTTTCCTGTTTATGAGTTTGCAAGGACTTGGCCAAGATTAGTGTTCTGAGACAGTGGTTATCAAAAGGCAGTGGAAATATTCATCAAGTGAAATGGAAATGAACCAGGCAAAATCCTGCTATACGGCAGGTAAATGTGGGCCGATTTGATTGCAGCAGGGTTGGAGGTTCCAAAACTCACCCCAGGGCCCTCTGCCTCTGGGACATTTCCACAAAATCTTGAACACGCAGAATATAGTTAAAAATTAGGAAGCTGGGTAGTGTGTGTTCAGGCTGCAGTTTTGCACTTTGACAAGGATGTGTGCCCCTCATGATCCAGTGGAATTCCAAGAAGTTTCCCAGGTAACACAGTAGATAGACATATATTCCCCGGGCAGGGCGGGGGGGTGGGGGCAGGGGGAGCGTGTTAAATGTTTAGTAAAGTACGAGTTTTTAATTAACAGTCATGACAGCAACAGCCAAAACACAAGGAAAGCCCACTCTCTAAATCTTTGTATACCTCATCTCACTGAAGATCCGCATGTGTCAGAAAGGGACCATTCCTACTGGACAAAGCTCGAAAAGCAGAGAGAATGAGTAACAGAGCTCAGAGGGATGGAGCCTTGTTTCAGACCCAGGTCCCCACGACCCTCAAATCAGGACCCGTTCTGCCACATTCCTGCTGAATGCTGTTGCTTCTTGAACTGCCTTTAGAAGGAAAAAAAAAAAATTCTTTCTGACTAAATCTGCCCCTCCAGCCAGACTGTGGCCACCCATAAATACAGCGGTAGCCTGATCATATAACCAGAATGGAATTTGGAAAGGGAATTCAAGCTGACAGAATGAAAAACATATCCCCCTTAATCCTACCCTTTCTAATGCTCACAATGGACTGTGAACACCTATTCTCACCTCCCCCTGGATTTCTACAAACAGCCGTGCTTTCTTAGAGGAAAAAGTATCCAGCTGGCTTAATACACAAGTCACGCTGAAGTCACAGTGGTTTGGAATGCAGAGTAGGAAACAGACGTTTAAGTTAACTCCATATACAAGCCCTCTGTGATGATAACACACACACACACTCAAAAAAGTTAATGCAGAACTACATATTACATATGTGATAGGATGGTTTGCCTCTGGTTCCTCATCAATTTTTCACTCCAACACTGCACGTTCTGAATTACTGGCCCCATTTCATGGCCAGAGAAATCGAGACCCAAGGAAGTTGAAATGATGCATCTGAGGGTTTCCATAAGTGAGGGCAGAGCTGGCTTTGAACCCAGACTTTTGGACCAACACCCTACTATTCTTTCCACTAGGCTGTATCACCTCCAGCAGTCAGGCTGGGCAGACTTCCATGAAACCCTGAAGGATGTCTCTTAGTGGTTGGCCAAGGTGGCAGAGAAGCCCTCTGCTGGCTTTGGTGTCTATTGATTTTGCAGAATAGCCCTGTGTATATCATTTTTCATGGTGCTCAGAAAAGGTCAGCTCCTGGTGTTGAAATGCTCTGCCTGGAGACAGAAACGTTCAAATTTCATGGCTGGGAGAGAGAAGGATGACCCTAGAGGCAGCGGTCAGGTCATTATTGCTGAGTTTCATTCTAGAAAAGTAGGCACGCCCTTTGCCTTGTTGGACAGGTGGGAGCTCTGACGGGGAAAGCAGGGCTGTACCTGTGCCTGGATCCTCTCTGAGAGCCAGGTATTTGAGAGCATGTTTTTAAAAGGGCTGATTGGAAGATGAAGTGAAGTCAGTGTGGCCAGCCTTGGGGCAGTGAATCCCAGGAGATCAGGAGATAGTTGTAAGCTCTAAGCCACACATTCCCCTGGTATGGTTCAGCTCAGACGCCCTGCTGTCTCACATGGAGCAGCTGCTCCAAGCCTTCATCCTGAAGACCAGTGTGTGTGATGCTGTCCTGGACCATAACCCCTCAGGCGTGCTCCTGCCCGACCCCTCTTCCCCGGGCGTTTCCATCGCTACCTATGTTGGTCTATGTCCTCAGGTCCTCGTTGGCTGCACCAAGCCTCCTCTGTTTCTTCCTGACTTTTAGAACCCCTCTAAAAGCCCTCCAGGCTTCCCTGGTTGCTCAGTGGTAAGGGATCCACCTGCAATGCAGGACACGCACGTTTGATCCCCAGGTCGGGAAGATCCCCTGGAAAAGGAAATGGCAATCCACTTCAGTTTTCTTGTCTAAGGAGCCTGGCAGGCTATAGTCCACGGGGTCAAAAAAGAATAGAATGCAATTTAGGGACTAAAAAACAGCATGGTTCAATCACATCTCACTTTGAGAAGATCACAGGGAATCCCCTTGAATCTAATCCCAGGCTAGTATACACACCTTTGACATGTGGGAAACATTAGATGAAGGTTCGTTTCCAAGAAGGAAAGCCCCTCTAAACTCCCATAAATTCTAGGCAATAATTCCATCCAAAGCAAAGAGCAATGGCCTTACTATCAAAAGGGACTGTACACACCTACATGCCTACCTGATTCTCACCCCGGTGACCAGACTGCTTATTTTAGTTATGCCCTGAAGCCTAGAAATCCTTTTGTGTTCCCTCCTCTGTTGTCTCATTTTTCTGGTATCTCCTTAACTTTAGCAGCCACATAAGTTCAACACGTCATCACTACCTTTGACCCTCCATCATGGAAAAAAAGTCAGATGCCCACAGTGAAAGCAGATCGGGAATGGAAAATCCCTTTCATGTGTATTTTTAGTCTATTTGTGAGTGAAAATGAAAAAAAAAAAAAAAGATCATTTCATGCCAAGTTGTTTCAGATTTTTTAAATATCCTGAAATTCACAGGCCCTTAATTATGCAGCCATGGTAACTCGAATAGCTTTGGATGGTCCTTTAACCTCCCCTCTGTCAAGAGCCAGAAATATTTCATAAGCTCTGAAAGTAGACAGCTTGTTTCAGAATTAACCATTGATCAACTGTTACCCTGGAGAAGGTGAGTTGGCAGCTACGAATTTCTACATGAACGTGTCCAAAAAGTTCTTCTAGGAGGGACTGACAATGGCAATAACTAATATTTACTGAGGACGCTACAGGCATTGTGCCATTTAATCTGCAACAATTGCTTCCAGCAAGCAGAAATGCCTCTCAATTCAAACCTAGGGGACCCGAGGCTGGAAAAGTTTAAGTGGCTTCCCCAAGGCCATGCAGATAATGATTGCCGAAGTCAGAACTCAAAGGCAGTTCCAAGTCCTGAGCATGTGGTTATAACTGTCACACTCCACACTGAAATTCTATTCATCTCTGATAACAGACGAGGCTGGACAGAAAGCAGGGCTCAGAAAGAGTCAGAGATGTGTCTTTCAGACCTCAGTGTTCTCTTCAGCAGGTGGCTGCGGCTGCTCTCTCCAGCTCATTCCTTCAGGCCCCACTCCCTGCAGAAACTGTCAGGAAATAAGTAGTGTGTTATTTCTAGCACAATATGGTTCCCCAGGGGCTTCCCAGGTGGCGCTAGTGGTAAAGAACCAGCCTGCCAATGCAGGAAACAAGAGACTTGGGTTTGATCCCTGGGTCAGGAAGATCCCCTGGAGAAGGAAATGGCAACCCACTCCAGTATTCTTGCCTGGAGAATTCCATGGACAGGGGAGCCTGGTGGGCTACAGTGCATGGGGTCACAAGAGTCAGATACGACGGAACAACTACACCACCACCACCTTCCCTGTAGTCTACAGTCATTTCTTAGGGCCTATTACTAGTGGCGAGGGGCTTTCCCGGGGGCTCAGTGGTAAAGAACACACCTGCCAATGCAGGAGCCTCAGGAGACACGGGTTTGATCCATGGGTTGCAAAGATCCCCTGGAGGAGGGCATGGCAACTCACTCCAGTATTTCTGGCCTGGAGAATCCCATGGATAGAGGAGCCTGGCGGGCTACAGAGGCCTCAAAGAGTCGGACACAACTGGAGTGACTTGGTGAGCGTGCACGCGCATGTTTCCCCTACCAGGATGGAAATGGCAGGAGGTGAAGCCTGATCCAGGCCTCAGCCCTGATGCCAGTCTGACATGACGCAGGGACACGCACAGGTAAGCAAATGCTCACCCTGCTGGCGGGCTCACACACCACTCTGACAGTTCCCGCAGAGCTCTGCACTTCCCCCACACACCTCTGTGCATCATAACTGCCCCAATGATCTCCTCCCCCCCACCACCTGACTCACAGCATTGAGTACAAAGTCATCAGAGGCGGGAACCCTGTCTGCTGGAAGCTCATTCTCCCCAGAGCTTAGCCACCTGCTGGCAGGTGGCAGGCCCTCAGTAAAGTATTGCTGAAGAAACTCTGCTGTCCTAATGGAAATGAACAAAAAGCACAACATGGCTTGGCTTCCAAACTGGTTCCTACGGTGACAGAAGCATTTTCACATGCCAGACACAGTTTCAAGAACACAGAATTCTCATACGTTTACAAAGGTATAAAATAAGTTTTCTCTGTGTCACTCTCAGATTTCCCAGCAACCAAATATTATTTCATAGTTAAGTAAACTGAGGCCACAAAAGGTTATCACCTGCACAGAGTAGAAAGTGGTGGCGATGGGATTCTTCTCCAGGAACTCCCAAAACTGCGCTTCTCGCACTGTGTTGTTGGACATTCAGGTATTATTTCCATTTTCCAGATGAGAAAAGAGGCTAGAGGTAACAGGATACTTGCTAGAGGAACAGTCACATTTTACAAGAGTATTCAATAGAGAGAGTAATGCTTAATACAAATACAAGAATTTCCAATGGTAGGCTTTAGATAAAGAGATATATCAGACAACTTAAATTTAATCTCCCAGGGGTGTGTTCAGGATAAAACCGCACTTGGAGGTAGGCAGGAAAAAATGAGGCTTCTCATGCTGGCCAATGCAGGAGATGTGGGATTGATCCCTGGATTGGGAAGATCCCCTAGAGGAGGAAATGGCAACCCCTCCAGTATTCTTGCCTAGGAAATCCCATGGGTGGAGAAGCATTCAGTCCTCCAGGGCTGAAGCAGGCTACAGTCCATGGGGTTGCAAAGAGTCGGTCACGACTGAGCATGTACACACACACAAGAAAAAAAAGAGATGGGACATTGAATATTGAGTGCAAGTCAGTATATTTTGGTTCAAAGCAGATTGAATATTGAGTGCAAGTGCAAGTATATTTTGGATCTAGCTCTATGCCTATGGATGCCATGTAGGGAAAGCCTGGCTAATAGCAGTGCCCTGGGGAATTCTGCTAAGCATGCCATGCAGTAAGCATATGCATAACCTTGCTGCAGAAAGCGACACACCACAGCCAGCACAAGAGACCTTAGAGCAACACTGGACTCCCTGCCAGCCAGAGACCCTCAGCAGAGACCCTCAGGAAGAGGACCAGAGACCCTCAGGAATACTGCGTCCAGGATAGGCTGGCACCAAGAAACCAACCAACCAACCAACAACAATAGCAATAAAGCTTGTGAGGACCTCGGGCCAAGGACGCCATGACTGTCCACCGGAGGAAGAGACAGCTGCAGGGAGCACATACCTAATGAACTCTGAGGGCACAGGAGAAACGCACCTGCGGGGGAGGTGGCTCGCAGTGGGCAGAGATACCTGCAGTGCCACCCCCAAGGAAGTGGTCTGCTCTCTGAGGTCCTTATGTCCTGGGTCCTAGGGTGGATGCACAGAGGTAGCTCTATGCAGAGATGTCACAGAAGGATGTTCCAACTGATAGGTGGGGGCGGGGGCTGGGAGTAAAAAGAATTTCCCTTGAGCCCATTGAATGTTGAAACTCAAAGGGCTTGTTGGTAGCCTCCAAGCCAGGGTCCTGGACAATAGACCTGAGAGGCTCCTCCGAGGTGTTCTGGGGGCTGCCGGGTAGAGGTGGAAAGGCCAAGCACTCAGCCTTATTTCAACCAAAGCCTTTCCACTCTTTTTTTAAAAAAATTATTTTATATTAGAGTGTAGCTGATTAACAGTGTTGTGATAGGTTCAGGTGAACAGCAAAGGGATTCAGCCATACATACACATGTATCCATTCTCCTCTAAACACCCCTCCCATCCAGGCTGGCACATAACGTTGAATAGAGTGCCCTGTGCTATACAGTAGGTCTTTGTTGGTTATCCATTTTAAATAAGCACTGTGTACATGTCCATCCCAAACTCTCTATCTCTTTCCCCAATTCGTCTCCCCGGCAACCATAAGTTTTTCTCTAAGTCTGTGAGTCTGTTTCTGTCTCGTAAATAAGTTCATTTGTAACATTTCCTTTTATATTCTGCATATAAGGATATCATATGATATTTCTCCTTCTCTGTCTGACTTACCTTCCCTCAGTAAGACAATCTCTAGGTTTGAGAGAGTCATTTCCTAGGCAGGTTGATAGGGAGTCTAGGGGTCCCCAAGGAGAGAGGGGTCTGGAATTCTCAAGGAGGAAGAAAGGACAAATTTTTTTCTTTCTCCACATTCCTTAGGATTATATAACAATAATGTATCCTGCCTAAGGACAGTCTCTGGATTAAACCTTCTGTTATCTTAAAATGTAAATTATAGGAGTAGGTCTGATGAGGTCTTTACAACCTCCAGACATTCTTTGGATTATATAACTTCATTGTTAACTCTAGCAAGCGGGTACTCTTTCTGCCCCCTTCTGATGCCTATGTCAGAAGCTTTCTCTATCTCCTTTATACTTTAATAAAACTTTATTACACAAAAGCTCTGAGCGATCAAGCCTCGTCTCTGGCCCCGGATTGAATTCTTCTCCTCCGGGGGCCAAGAATCCTGGTGTCTTTGCGTGATTCAACAACAACCTTTCAGATTCATCCAGGTTGCTGCAAATGGCATTATTTCATTCTAAAACCCTTCCACTTATCTCTTTGGGGCACTAGCTTCCTCATGAAATGTCATTGGATGAAACAGTTCCATGGCCAAGGAAAAGCAAAAGGTTTTGGAAATTGCTGGCATAATTTATCTTCCCTCATTTTAAAGATGCTGAAACGGAGACATGGAAAAGGAAAAAGTCCTTCTAAGACCTCATGCCAGTTGGCAACAGGGTCAGCACTGAATCTGAGGTCTTCTAACTCATGCTCTTGGAAGACGGGGGCAATATAAAAAGTGTCAGAGCTAATACATTCTTTAGAAAGGAAAAATCAGCAGGGTTTTATTCCCTGAACAGCTTTAGCGCACATGGGCTGAGCCAAGGAGTCCTCTGTATTAGCGATCTATCATTACATAACAAATTCCCACAAAATTTGATCGTTTAGAACAACACACATTAATTATCCTGCAAGTTGTTGTAGGTCAGGATTTCAAGAACAGCTTAGATGGACATCCTGCATCATGGTCTCTCATGAGGCTGCAATCACAGGGTTGGCCAGGATTGGGGTCTCGTCTGAAGGGTCAACTGGGGAATGATTAAAGCTCACTTTTGTGGTTGTTGGCTAGATTCATTTCCTTTCTAGCTGTTGGTCTGAGGCCACCCTGACTTTATTGCCACGTGGGCCTCTCCAGCATAGCCTCCAGCATAGCTGCTTCATCAAAGCCAGCAAGAGAGAGAACTTGCAAACAAGATAAATATTACAATCTTGAGTAGCCTAATGGTGGATGTGATATCACTTTATCTTAGCCATGTTCTATTGGTTCAAAGGAAGCCTCTAGCCACCCCACACGCAGCAAGGAATTACACAAGAATGTAAACAGCAGGAGGTAGAAACTGGAGCCAATCCTTTACCTGCTATTCACCTGCTACTGCCTCCATCATGCCAATGTCACCAATGTCTAACAACTTCTTATCAGTAAGTTCATCCAACCCACTTGCTGTCATATGGATGAGCAGTCAGTACTTACAGTAAACACTAGTGTGGACTTCGTCTTATTTAAACTTCTTATCCATTCAGTACCAGGTAGAGCCTGGTATGTTGCATCAGATGTCATAGGAGAGCCATGAGTCCTCTTGAATATAACCCCAGGGTAGGATCTTCCAAGGAATGACTTCAAAATGCATTTTACTAAAGGGCAAGACAATTCAAAGTGACCCAAATTGAAACTCACCCATCATCCCCCTTCCCTGACCTGTTTCTCTCTTAGCAGATATTATAATGAAAACTTAACTCTAGGATTAACTCCTTCTCTTTTCCACATTTTTGTCACTATCCCATCATACACCAATTCTGTGAACTCTACTGCCTTGACCTGGAAATCAGTTCACTGCCTCCCACCCTCCCCATCATCACGCTAGCTCAGACTGTGATGTCTCACAGATGGATGACTGCAGCGTTTCCCTATTACTTCCCAGCCTTCCCTTCAATCTGTCCCTCAATATTGGATTATAGAAATCAAGATTCCCAGGCATAAAGCTTTTGCCAAATGATTCTCTTTTGGCCACAAAAGAATCCCTAGGAAGGCATCAGTTTTCCCCATGATCTGGCCCAGGTCTCCAAATGAACCTTGTAACTTCAGCTGTAATCTGTGCTTTCCACACCAACCATTTTGTGCTTTTCATGTTTTTCCAAAAGCCATTCCTTCTTTCCCAGAATGTCCTTCCCTCTGTTTGTCACCTACTCATATTCTTTTGTCAAAATTCAGTTCAGGACCCACCTCCTCTAGGCAGAGTGAATGTCCCTTTGCTGTCATCCCATTCATGGCATCTTTCTATCATCACTTTATCATTATGGAATTCTCGTCTGCTCATAGGTCAACTCTTCCTTTAAAGTTTAAAAATAAGGATCTGTCTATCTAGTTTTTCTAAAATCAGATACAACTGGAATAAAATCCATTGTGTTCCAGATTTGGATTTTCCTATCTCACTAGAGCATGTTCAGAAAGCCTACAACCTGAACTTGTTTTCATGCTTAGCCCTCTAGGCTCTCAACTGTGCAAAGTGATGTCATAATACAGGACAGGGGGAAGTCAGCCCAGCCCTGAGACAGGAAACCATCTCAGGATGCAGACTTAGGGAATGTCCTTGCTTTCAGAGGTGGCCCCCAGGATCAAAGTTTGCATTGCCTGGGATTTTGAAAAACCAGTACCAAGGACAGAGGAGGCCCATCTAGGGATCTGAGGCTGAGTCACTAGAGACAGCGGAAAATCTGGCAGCTATAGCAAGGACCTGTCCACAGCTAGTGGGAGGAAGGAGAGGGCAGAGAATGAAGATAAGAAGTTTCTCTGTTTTAGGGCATGGAGCAATTCATAGCCCAGGGAAAGTGCTGGGTTAGGGTGAAGAGTATGGTTCTGGCATCAGAAAGCTCCAGGTCTGAGAGTTTGCTATTTGCTCTAAGCCTCATTTTTTTTCATCTGTATTAAAGGCAAAACATTAGTAACACCTACTCCATAAAGTTATTGTGATGATTAAATGATATAGTACAACTGCATTGCTTAGCCCAGAAATGCACTCAGTATCAACACCCTATTGTTATTGCTGCTCTTGTTATCTATCACTGAAGTAGTTCTTGGCAATAAAACTGCACTAGAGGAGTAGTTCCCCAAAGTGTGTCCTGTGGGAGAGTCTCCCCATGAGGTGCACCTCAAAAAAGTGTTCCATACAACTCAGGCTGAGAGAATGAACTTATGCTGGGGGAAGGGTAGGGGGGTGGGAGAAGGGGTAGTTAGGGAGTTTGGGGTGGACGTGTATACACTGCTACATTTAAGATGGATAACCAGCAAGGACCTATTCACAGGGAACTCAGCTCAATATTATGCGGTAGCCTGGATGGAAGGGGAATCTGGGGGAGAAAGGATACATGTATAGGTATGGCTGAGTCCCTTTGCTCTCCAACAGAAACTATCACAACACTGTTAATAGTCTATACTCCAGGATTTAAAAAAAAAAAAAAAGTTAAAAAAATAAGTTTAAAAAGTGTCTGTGGCCAAGAGTGGAGAACACTTGACACTGTCCTGTTCTTGGAAATTCATAGTTCACATATTCATTCAATACGTAATTCCAAGGGCTAGAAATACAACAGAAGACAAGACACAGAGGTGCTTTTATTCGTGGAACTTATGGTGAAAGAGGTAGGCGAAAAAAAGGAAATCAAACTTACAGGATGGTCTCCAGAAGATACTTGCTGCTGCTGATGCTAAGTCGCTTCAGTCGTGTCCGACTCTGTGCGACCCCATAGACGGCAGCCCACCAGGCTCCCCCGTCCCTGGGATTCTCCAGGCAAGAACACTGGAGTGGGTTGCCATTTCCTTCTCCAATGCATCAAAGTGAAAAGTGAAAGTGAAGACGCTCAGTAGTGTCTGACTGTTAGCGACCCCATGGACTGCAGCCTACCAGGCTCCTCCGCCCATAGGATTTTCCAGGCAAGAGTACTGGAGTGGGGTGCCATTGCCTTCTCTGAGATACTTGCTAAGAAGTCTAAAACAGTGCAAGGGATCAGACAACAGCTGGTGGTGAGGGGGCTTGTTCTTTTAACTAGGATGAGACATGGAGATGATCTTTGAGTAGAGATCTGAATGCACTGAGGAAATGAGCTCTGTAGGCAGTGGTGAAGAGTTAGGATTTTATTCATTGTGACAGGAAGCCAGTGGGAGATTTGAGGTAGAAGAGTGTATGAGGTGAGACATTTTGTAGCAGTTAATGTTCAGCTTCATTTAACCCAGTACCTTCAGACATATATGAACACAAACACCCTTTCCCACTCTCAGACCTGGAGCTTTCTGATGCCAAAGCCATACTCTTAACCCTTACCGAGCCCTTAAACCTCAGCCCAGCTACCGAAGAACGTCTTGGAACATAGTCTGGTAAACATTGCATTGGCGTACCAGGCTTCATAGGTTTTAAAAGGGCTGTAAATTTAGATCTATAGTAAAAAGCCAAACAAACTCAGGCTGAAACAGGCAAGCTCAGAGTGGGAAAACCTAGCTCCAGAGGTAGAAAGAGACAAGCAGAGCGTCACTCTAATTAGCAGCTCTTCTTGGCTAAAATGGTCAGTGAGCACAGCCAGGCTTCAGCAGACTCTGGAACTCCATCTCAGGCCAAATAAAACTTGCCAACATCTGTCTAGCATCTAATAAGCATTTGCAAACAATACACCTTGGCTTAAGCATTCTCCAAGGCGGGTGGGGAGGGGGGTTATGAAACTTGAGGTCCAGCCAGACGCTCTGAAAGAAAGACAGGTCAAATATTTCTGCGCTTACACATGGACAGCCACCAGCTTGCTGTTGAAGCTCTGGGAAATGGAAGCTGACGGTGTCTGCTCCCCTTATCAAGAAGTGCTAATTTCAGTTTTCACCTTATATGAACTGCAGGACGTTTCTGAGTGCGTCACCCCAGTGTAGTGGTTGGAAACACGTATTTCAGACTTGCAAATCAGGGTCCAAAAGGGCCTTTGCCTCTTTTGTCAGTCGCTGAGCCTCCCTGAGTCTAGATTTAATTTCTAAATAGGTCTATTAATACCTGTCTCACCAGGTTGTCATGACAAAGGATAAGATAAATGATAACATGTTTTTAAAAAGCAGCTGGGATACGGCTTGGAACAAAATAGGTATATAGTTGGCTTCCCCAGTGGCTCAGTGGTAAAGAATCTGCCAAGGAAATGGCAACCCACTCAAGTATTCTTGCCTGGAGAGTCCCATGGACGGAGGAGCCTGGAGGGAAGCAGTCCATGGGTTCGCACAGAGTCGGACACGACTGAAGTGGCTAAGCAGCAGCAGCAGCAGGCTTCCCCAATGGCTCAGCGGTAAAGAATCCGCCTGCTAATGCAGGAGATGCAGGTTCGATCCCTCGGTCAGGAAGACCCCCTGGAGGCGAGCATGGCAACCACTCCAGTATTCTTGCTGGGAAAATCCCATGGACAGAGGAGCCTGGCAGGTTAGGTTACAGTCCATCGTGTCGCAAAGAGTTGGACACAGCTGAAGCTATTGAACATGCATGCATGCAGGCTTTCAACAAAATGTTAGTTTCCTTCCTGCCCATTTCAATCTGTATTTGCTTTTATAATAAGGTCATCACTTATTAACTAATTACTATATTCCAGCAAGCATCAGGAAAGTATGGGGTGACAGCCTATTTTGTAAATAAAGTTTTACTTGAACACATCCACGCTCACTCATTTATGTCATGATTAGGGCTACTTTACTACTGTAGAGTTGAATAGTTGTGACAGGCCATCTGCCTGCAAAGCCAAACATATTTACTGTCTACTCAAACATATTTACTTAAGAAAAAGTTTATTGACTAGTCAGTGTGTTAAATTTATACATGTAATTTCCAATCACTACAATGCTGAAAATTGGATATATTATATTTATACGAATGAAGGAATTGAAGCACAAATAAAGGTTCATCTAGTAAGTCTTCATCCAAGAACATGAACCCAAATCCTATACCTAAAGGATGCTTAAAAAATGATAGAACAGTTATTCATTTGTATGATCCAGCCTTGATTTGCTCCTGACTACCTCTGACTTTTATGTCTCTCAGGCTAAATTTCTTGACCTTTTGGCTACTGTTGTTGCTCAGCTGCTAAGTCGTCTCTGACTCTTTGCCACCCCATGGACTGCAGCACGCCAGGCTTCCCTGTCCTTCACTAGTGCCTGGAGTTTGTTCAAACTCATGTCCATTGAGTTGGTGATGCCATCCCACCATCTCATCCTCTGTCGCCCCCATCTCCTTCTGCCCTCAATGTCTCCCAGCATCAGGGTCTTTTTCCAATGAGCTGGCTCTTCACATCAAGTGGCCAAAGTATATGCTGAACTAAATGATCCTGTATGGAAAGGTCCCCACCCCATCTGTTTCCTTATTTATCTATCGGTCCGTTTGTTCATATAAGTCCACTCTTTCAAAAATGAAAGCTGCAATTTCTAGACCCTCTAAAATGCTCTCGTGTCTTAACTAATATCTTAGAAGTCATACTTTTTTTTTTTTTGGAAAGCGCATAGCATGAGGCCCAAGCTTCCATCCAGGAGAGATTTTTAAGCTCCCCTGTCTGCTACTTCTCACTTTATCTCCCTCTCACTTACTCACTTTCTCTCCAGGCCAGACACATGGAGAATAGGCTGTTTCCAGGGACTTTAGAGATTTGCCTGAGATATAGATACTACAGTGCATTTGGCTTTGTGCCTCCCCTTCAAGTTCAAAACTGTGTAAGAGTTATGTGCGCCCCAAGCCCCAGTATCACCTTCCCAAGCGGTCCCATTTTAGAATTTCAGTAACTCTATATCAACGATGGTGGATATCCTGCTGATATTTATTGCATGAATACTAAATCATCAAACTGAACAATGAATCTTGTTGCGAAAGATAGCACAGTATGGCATAAAAAGCCTAGGCTTTGGAATTATAAGACTCAGCTCTTTATTCCGAGTCAACTGATTACTGACCGGGCAACTTGTTTAACCTTCTCAAATCTTCAGTTCTCTCTCTTGTTTTTCAAAGTTGACTTATTATTTACTCATGGCTTCACTGTCGCATGTGGGCTTCTCTCTAGGTGTGGTGCGCAGGCTCCAGAGCCTGTGGGCTCATTATGTGGTGCACGGGCTTAGATGCTCTACAGCATGTGGGATCTTAGTGCTCTGACCAGGGGTCAAACGTGCATACCCTGCATTGGAAAGCCAGTTCTTAACCACTGGATCACCAGGGAAGTCCTTAAACCTTCAATTCTCTTCACAGTAAAATACGAACAGTGCTTCCTAAGTCATAAGGTTGGTGTCAAAGTTAAATGGCCTCACTAATGTTCCCAGCACAGGACAAATGTTCAGTTGCTAGAGAGGCTCCATCCTGGAGCTACACAGTTATCATGGACGAGCCATTATTGGGGTGTCATTACTCTCACCTAACATGCAAGGAAATGAAAGAGGAGAAGGTTTAGGATTGCTTCCAAATCTGCACTTTCTCCACTCTGTGCCATCAAACTTATGACACACTTCAAACAGAATAATCAAATAAGTTTGGGAAACACTATGGATGTTCCCTTTCTTGGAGATTTCAGATAAACACAAACATATGAAAGACCCTAGAAGATCCTGAAGTAAAGAAGCCGGGGGTAATTTGTTTGGTTTAAAATAACATTTTCCAAGTAAGTTGAATTAGGAATCTCTTCTCTTTGCGTTAATAACTGTCAACATGTTGTAAATAGCACTCTAGAAAAGGCTGCTTAAAGTTGCCCAGCTAGATTAAACTCAAGGCAAGGGTTGGAAATAATCTCTATTTTTCAGGCTATGTGAAGCTTCTCCTGTTCTCTGTGTAAGTCATAAAGCTCTTTCATTGCCAGTAATTATTCTGGACCTTTATCACTGGGTCCTTTTGCAATTGGTCCTTTTAACTCAGTCATGCAAACCACTCCTGGACATCATTAAAGGAAGGCTGCAGAGCCAAGGGTTAGGAATGGAGCCTCTGACTCATGAGTCAGTCTACCCAAATTAAACTCCAGTTTCCCCTTTTTTGCTTTGTGACCTTGAGCTGTGCAAGCCTCTGTTTCCTTATCTATAAACTGAGGAAAATAAAGTCAGTCACCTCAAAGGTCTTGGAGAAGATTCAATAAGATAATCCACATAAGACACCTTATGCAGTTCCTGGCTCAAATGTGTTCAATCAATCTTAGTTATTATTGCAGCATTTAAATCACCCCTTTTTTGAGAAAGAAAAAGTAGACAATGAAGGTATGTCTGCCTTGCCTGGGATCATACTCATTAATTACTACAGTAGTTTGAGTTTTTTTCTGACAATCTAGTTTCCTGCTTCTAGTCTTAGAGGCATATTTCCATTTTAGGAGTCAACTTTCATCAAAATGTATCAAACATTATTGAAGTTGATTCATACAGGCTTTTATAATCGTCAGTGACTCCATCTGGCTCCCTCTGACACAGGCATCAGTCAAGCCGCATTCCATCCATTTAAATATCAGCACATAGAGTCGGAAAAGACGGCCAAAGCTAGGTAGTCTTGCTATGCCAAATATTTGCACACATACTAACACCAGCCCCCACCATGGAAGACATTGCTAATCCATCACAACACCTTTTTCCCTTGAGTTCAAACACAGCCATAGAATCTTTCTCAAAGTGGCTCCAGGCAGCCATTATCAGCTGATTGAAATTGACACATAAACTGAAAGTTGTCACCTCAAACCAGATTCAGCCTCTTAACCAACACTTGAGTGACCTCTACAGTATTATGATTTGTTTAAAAAAATATATATGTTCAGTGCTGTAGAGCTTCCTAATAGGGGAGGACAAGAAGGAAAAGGAGAGACAAGGAGAATACTAACATCTAGGTAGCACTTATTATTAATACACCAGGCATTTATAACTCCTTATCACACTCTGTCTCCAAAAACCCTGGGAAAATCTTTATGTTACACTGAAGAAGCCACAATTCAGAAAAGTTAGAGGACTTTGTCAAGGGCTCCCAGCAGGTAAACAATTTGATTTCAGGTCTTCCTAACTGAGAAGACAATTTCCTTCTCTCTCCCAACATAATTCCTCTTAAGAGTTTCCATATCCCCTCCCAAGACTCCATCTCTGGCCTTGGGTGGCTGATAATGAGTTGACAAAGGCTACCGTGTTATGCAGCTCTTTTTAGAAAAGTCTCTTTTTTTTAGGGTTGAGTTATGAGTCCATCTATAACCTGCCCTTCCTAAATAAACCTCTTTATTTTTGTACCTTGCTCAAGAGTTCAGGAACCCATTTTCCAATACTTGTGCAAGAGCCAACGAGATTTCTTAAAATTCTGGATGAGAGCCGAAACAGAGGAGGTCATTGTTCCACTGGGAAATGAATTCAAATCTATTTTTGAAACAGTTTTCCAGAATTTTATAGGAACCTATATTGTTGCCACGTGGTCAGACCCACTTTTTTTTTTTATTTTCTTTTCTGTCTAGGTAAAGAAATAGGACAGAGAAAGCAAGTGCTCTGCAGAATTTTTATTTCAAAAATTGAAACCAGACCATACCAGGGCAGTTTGTGGTCTGAATGTATCAATGGATCTAGTCATATTTCATCTGAGCTTTTCTTAGGTATACTAAACCACAAGTATGAATCTCATTATTGTGTCTGGGTGGAACTACTTTATGGATTAAGATTTGTGGGCTTAACTTGGTTGGTAATGAAATGTATGTTCAAGGGATGGGAGGGAGGAAGCCACGAAGCACTTCCAGTGCTTAGGCCAAACTCTAAAGAAAGAAACACTCAGGATTGGGCAGGGATGGGGGGGTGGGAGGTATTCTTAAAATTGGCCGTGTGACTTGGGTCTAAAAAAATGAAATCCAAAATTAGGTTCAGCAGAAATATTGCCGAATCAGCAGCGGACCACGCGTCACTAGAACAAAAGAGACTCTAGAATTGAAACCATACATGACTCCTTGCAGCCCCAAGAGCGGCTGTGACTTGCCCACAGCAATTGGCAGAAGCGTGGCTCTCAGCTCACTGTGTAGCTTTTCAGTCTATGGCATGTGCTTCTATGTGGCCCCATGAGAGCCTCCAATCTCTAGGAGCTTAAAAATAAATAATGAAAATTCAAAATACAAAAGGAGAGAGAGTGTGACCTAAATTTAATAAATAACACTGCAATGAAACTGGAAGGATTCCCAGTAACCAAGGATGCTGCCTTTGCATTGAAATCAGAGTTTTACGCTATCTTACATGCCTGGTGAAGTCCAGCTCCTGCCAAAGGTCCAGCTGAGTATACTTCAGTCAGACAGAAAGCAGGCAGTACTGGGGCCTCCAGAACTCGAGGTATTGATTAGAATCTTATAGGAAAGAGTCAGGTCTGTCTTGGATATTTTTTGTAACACTTGTGCTTATGGCATCTGGCCCATAGAACTGATACAAACTCAGTGAATAGCCAAATGAGCAAAATGAACTAATTCCAGGAGTGGAGCTATAATGAATTCCTCAATACGTCGTGCCTTAAAAGAGATCACAGGAGAGCCAATTACATTAAGGCCATTATGAAACAAAGATTATTTGTTCATCAATTCCACGAAAATAAGCATCAGCTAACTGTAGGTAAGCTCAAATCAAGAAATATATTTAGCTACATTTTATTCAAATATAGTGTGCATTTATGATATTCAGAACACAATAGTTGGTGTTGGGTATTAAGAGATGAATGACACAGATGTGGTTCCTGCCCTCGTGGGGCTTGCAGTATACATACAGTCTAGTTGTATGGAGATGAACTGCTAAGTTGAATATAAGTACAAGACAGAATTCGCTTATTGCTCTAAGAGAGGAAGATATACATATGTGATAAAGCTACCCAAATCATTTTTAGAATGACATGTGACGGAAATAATATCAGATCAATACTCAGAGAATTCAGAAGAGGAAAAAAAGTTACCTGAGAAAGCTTCTAATAATAGATGATTTTTTTTGGAGCTGGATGTTGAAGGATAGAGAAATGTGCCTGCTCAGATGGGAACAGGACTACTGAAGAGACTTCAAGACATCTGAAATTCTTCCTCGGTGACAACTGAGCTCAACAGCGTCTCCAACGTGTCTGTCAGCATGCTTCGTTTCTACAGAACTGGCAGGTCATGTGGCATCTTAAGGCCCCAATCCCAGGATACTGATAGTATTACCCCCTTGAGCCAGGTGTTTGGCAGTTATATAGACAGAGCTTGGGTTTGGTCTTGAATCATAACTCCTTTCCTTGGCCCAGCACAAAAGACTTTATAAGATGGTGGCTCAGAGCACTTACGTTGGACTTGGATGGACCCATGTTCAAGTCCTAACTCCACTACTTAATGAATATCTGAACTGGCAGAGACGCTTACTTGTCCTCTGACTCAGTTTCCTCACCTGCAAAGTGAGGACAAAGATACCACCTCATATCACTTTGTAAGAGTTTAAACTGGAGATTTAAAATGCTTGGCACAAGCTCTGGCAATTAAGCACTCAGTGAATGATAGTTTATTACATTTTATTATCATTGTCATCATTTCAATTTTGTCTTGATCATACAAGGCCTCTTCAATTGGTATTTGGGGATCCTAAGCACTTCCTCCTCCAGGAAGTCGTCTGTGAACTTCCAAGCTCAGAGTGACACCTCTTCTCTCAATGCCTGCATCCATACTCTCGCTGCTACTGGACTTTGTGTGTGTTCTAACTTCTGAGATTTCTGGAAACAGAGAAGAGGTCCTTACGCTGCTTAGTTTTCCCAGCACCTAACAACACATCAGGAGGCACATTATAAGTAAACTGCAGGTAGCTCCTGAAAGAGGCTTAACATTTCTACTCCTGCTCCTGGCTTAGAGTGTGCTGGGACACTTAGGAATATCACATATATTCAATCCACAGTACAAGGATTTAAAGTCAGTTCTTCCAATGAAATGTGACTATCGATAAATAATCATTGTAAATGCATAAAAAATAAAGTTGATTCTATTTCATGACCTTTCCAGAGGAAACTACAAGCTTTTTGATAATAGAGACTGTGCTTATCTTCTTCACTTTTATATCCCTCATGCTTAACTCAGGGCTTGGCATATGGTAGTCACTTAATAAAGGCATACTAAAAAGATATATAATTGGATGGATGAATGGATGGATGGCAATTGAAGAAATCCTATAGGACCAAGAAATCTAAACATGTCAACACAGATGCTCTCTAAGATCCCATTGCAGATCTTTCTTTCTGGGGACCATTATAGTGACCTCAGACTAAGAATTACTAGAAGTCTTTGTTGATGCCCTCCCAAGGGTCTCAGCAAATAGGTAAACCTTAATCAAATTCATTGAAAAAATAGGTAGGATATCCGGGATTTAATGTTTGCCTTATACTAATAGCCAATGAAACTCCCAATACTTTGGCCACCTCATGCAAAGAGTTGACTCATTTGAAAAGACTCTGTTGCTGGGAGGGATTGGGGGCAGGAGGAGAAGGGGATGACAGAGGATGAGATGGCTGGATGGCATCACTGACTCGATGGACATGAGTTTGGGTGAACTCCGGGAGTTGGTGATGGACAGGGAGGCCTGGCGTGCTGCAATTTATGGGGTTGCAAAGAGTTGGACACGACTGAGCGACTGAACTGAACTAAACTGAAGAGCCAGTGATCCTCTTTGGGTGTTTAGGTCCAGGCATTCTCTTTCATGGCATGTGTTACTTTTACTCAATTCCTTCTGGCTGCCTGAAGTGTCTAGTCCCCTAACTGTGAAGTGGAGCCCCAAGGAATTGTGCAGGCATCGATTAGCAATGTCTGCCACATACATGCTAAGGATGCACGTGGGTGCCTCAGATTTGCCACCAAGGACGCGGTGATTTTCTCAGTTGCCTCTAACCCTTCTGAAGTCTGATTTAGATTCTCTAATCCAATGTCTGTTTGTGTCTATGGAAAGTACTGAAAATCTGAGCCAAACGTTTCCCGTCAGAAGCAGTGTCTTGAAAAACTAAACCGCAGGCAGTCTGTTGTGGAGAAAGCCCTGGCTGAGCAGCATGGACAGCCATCCCAGTAGCAGCACCGCCTCTTGGCCAAGACCTGCCCAAAAGAGCCCCACCCTGGGGTCATGGGCTTGCTTTTCTTGCTACTGAATGAGAATACGTAGGTAAGGAGGAAAACCAGGACTATAGACCCAGCCTCCTCTTCTCCTAAGGATTTCAGAGTGTCTCTGTCACTTGACAACTGAAATATTACAAATTATGCGTCTCCATGGAAAAAGCAAACAGTGGGCATGAAGTGGCTCCCCAAAATTCTCTCAGGAATCCCTCATCCTTCAGAAACTAGCCTTCCACAACTGCCTTCTCCAAACAAAAGACACAAGTCACCACACAATAACAGTACACCAGCTACTAAGACCTTCTTCCTGTCGCCCACTGTCCTACATATTTCCAAGTGTGATCCCTTTTGATCTCACTTTTTTCTCACTTTCAGTTGAAAGAACTTTATTGTGGGGTTCTTATGAGTATTGCCATCTTACAGGCAAGAAAGTTGAGGCTCGTGTGTGTGTGTGTGTGTGTGTGTTCAGTCATGTCCAACTCTTTGCCATCCCATGGACTGGCATCCCAACAGGCGCCTCTGTGTAGGGAATTCTCCAGGCAAGAACACTGGAGTGGTTTGCTGTTTCCTACTTCAGGGGATCTTCCTGACCCAGGGATTGAACCTGTGTCTCTTGCCTCTCCTCCATTGGCATTCTCTACCACTGTGCCACTTGGGAAGCCCCAAGTTGAGGCTCACAGAGGCAGTGCTACACATCTAAGGTCAAAGCCACTAGATGGAGCCATATGAGGTTGCCTCTATCCAACCATATTTGACCTTGAAACTGACAGTTCCATTAGATTCAAATTAATAGCCATTGGCAGGACCAGAATCCATAGCACTTGGCTGATTCTAGAGCAGATACTCTGGAAAGCTGCACAGACTCTCCTTGGAGATTTGTCAGTTTTAGCATCTATCATTCTTCCCTGTGAGTATCTGTTTTCCTGCCTGTTTCCTTTCCTGAGCTGTGAGCTCTCTGAGAACAGGAACTATCCATCACTGGCCTCTGAAACACCTGACTACCTCTTGAGCTGTCCCACAGCCTGGTCTTAATCATCATTCAACTCCTCTCTGTTGATGCAAGAATGAATGATTTTAAGAGCAATTTAATTCCCAGGGCTGTGAAATGACTGCTAGCTCCACAAGCCTCCTAACTGGGTACCAGCTACGCGCCACCGTACTACCCAAATGGCTAAGTGCTTCTCAGTGCTGGAGCTCCTACACCTAGGGCTTGGAGGGCTTTTGGTTTTGGCAGGAAGTGTCTGCTCAATTCCTTTAAGACACAGGTTGTACTGGACTCCCTCAAGTGGAAGGATCAGATGTCCTCGGAAAAAATCCACACTTCAGGCTGTTTCTTGGCTCCTCTCTCTTCCTGACACAGTCCAAGAAGGAATTTATGGATGTTGGGAAGGACAAGGGGTGAGAATTTCTAGAACCTTTAAGAACACCCATGTAAGCAGCTCCATGCTTTACTGGCTGTGCACAATAAAATTCTCTTTCCTGTAAGCAGGAAGAAAAATGTGATCTGCCTCAGGTGTTGCCAAAATGATGTGGAAAGAAATTCATCTGGATTTTTAAACCATCAGGAATCTTCCTGGTTCCCCCAAGCCCAGACTATTTGACGTAAATGCCTAAGTCAACAAGATAAATATATTCTGTGAGTTACTAAGAGTGAAGTCATAAGTATTCTGAAATATGATTCTAGCCAGTTGGAAGTTTTATCTTTATCTAGAAATGAAACTGTTTATTCTCCAGCTGTGACCCGGAAAAAATTCAGAGATTGTTGACTCCTTCATCTAAGCAGTGGTCTTTGTCCTGTGATGAAGTGCCTAAAAATAACCGTTAGTTTATTTCATGCTGCTTCCAAAAGGTTAACTATCAAACAGCTCTGCTGAGGCACCTCAGAATATACAATTATAAACCAAAAAAGTCTTGGGATGTGGCTGCCATGACCACACCGTGGTTTCTGCATCTACTGGATGAAGTGGTACCTCAGAGTAATGCTCCAAATAAAAACCTATAATGCCAAAATTTGGAAATATCATCCTATACTGGCAACATCTAATAATGAAGAGACTGAAACAAGAACTAATTTTTATCTTCTATAAATGATAAAATCCTGACATATTAACACTCACTCCCTCAAAAAAAAAGAAAAAAAAAAAAAGAGCCTTTAAGACCATTGTTTTCATCTTTTTTTTTCTTCAATAGCAGGCACCGTAAGTGTGCCAGGAATTTGCAGACCAAGGGACCAAATACAGAAGCCTATGTTTTGCCTAATCTGCATAGATGACACTGAGCAGTTAGGCACCTGGCCTTAAAAAGATACAGCAGTGCTCATCCAGCTCAGTACCAGCCCTTCACATTGACCATTACTGCTCTCCTTACTGGTTCTGTCAACTCCACATGCCCTCTTCTTTCCACTCCTGTGCACATCTTACACACCCCCCTGGAACCAGGATGTCGGTATTCCGTACGTGTGATCGCACTTTGGCCCACATCAGGGAGTCACAAAGGGAAGCTGCTGCTACTGCTGTCATCTCCCTTCATCTCCTCCTCACCCACACGTTCCTTGCCTTTTCTCATGCTTCTCCCACTTTCTAGACACCTAAGCAGGAGAAGGCAATGGCACCCCACTCCAGTACTCTTGCCTGGAAAATCCCGTGGATGGAGGAGCCTGGTGGGCTTGCAGTCCATGGGGTCGCTAGGAGTCAGACACGACTGAGCGACTTCACTTTCACTTTTCACTTTTCACTTTCATGCATTGGAGAAGGAAATGGCAACCCACTCCAGTGTTCTTGCCTGGAGAATCCCAGGGACGGGGGAGCCTGGTGGGCTGCCGTCTATGGGGTCGCACAGAGTCGGACACGACTGAAGCGATGTAGCAGCAGCAGCAAGCAAGAAAGGTAGCTGGGTGAGGAGCAAATTCAATCCACCTACTCAACTGCATCCAACCACTTTTTAGAATCCCACCCAACCTTCAGGCTCAGGTCAGGTGCTACCCCTTTTAAGGTGTCTTTTTTCAGCCCCTCAAAAAAATGTAGTCACCCTCCACTTTGAAACTTAACAGACTTAGGTTAACAATCTCCTTTATTACCATTATATCGTAATCATAGCCATGCTGTAACTCCCTGATTCTCCCCGCCTTCTGAATGCAAGCTTTCTAATCTACTATCTACTTGACCAGTGTCGTTATTGTTGTTTCTGTTACCATTAGGTACCATATTAAGTACCTACTATGTGCCAGGCACATGCTAGTAGCTTTAAGTACACCTTTTCATCTTATCCCATCTTCTCATAACTCTATGAAATAGGCACATATATGGGGGCTTCCCTGGTGGCTCAGAGGGGAAAGCATCTGCCTGCAATGCAGGAGACCTGGGTTCGATTCCTGGGTCAGGAAGATCCCCTGGAGAAGGAAACGGCAACCCACTCCAGTACCCTTGCCTGGAAAATCCATAGCCTTGTAGGAGATGAGGCAAGTGATACTTAGAGGGGGAAGTGAATGGCCACAGGTATCAGCTACTAAGTGGAAGATTTGGATTCTAACATAGGTCTATTTCTCTGCAAAGACCAGACTCTTTCTCCCATACTAGCTGCTTCATTGATAGAACTCTCCAGAAAGCTGAAGGAAATGGACTGAGTCCCCTCAAAAAGTCTGGAGCAAGGCATTGCAGAGTCAACAGAAGCAGGAGAGCCATGAGTTGATCTTGACCAGGTCTACCAGCTCCCAAGAGAAGGGTGAGGCTGGGCCGGACAAGATGTTAGACATAGTCAGAGTGGTTCCTGGGCAAGTTATCTTTGGTTTGATTTTAGAAGAATCTCATGGAGCACTTGGAGCTGTAACATATGCAGAAAGAAAAAGAAAAAATACCTTGTATTGCAAGTGTAGGAGGGGGATAGGATGATAACCTGGGGCAAGGTCTATGTCCTTTCAGATTTAAGGAGAACAATAGCCATAAAGACCACACATGTATCCAGGTACATATACTTGTACCTGGATATGTTTGAATATAGAAGGTATGAAATTAGTACACACATGTACTTGTTTATGTTACTGAAAAGGAGTCATCTTCTCTAGTCTCCTGGTACCTGGATGTGAGGTACACACAACTGTATTATAATAATATAGGAGACTTAACAGCTGTCCTAACTTTCTTTTTAGACTTTCTTTGACCTCTCTAAGCTCCAGTTTCCTCATTTGTACTATGGGCTTGATATTACCAAGCAGACTTCTAAACTAGTACTGGTGAATAGAACTTCCTACAATGATGGAATTGTTCCTTAGCCACAATATCTGATATCATGGCCACTCATCACATTGCTCTTAAGCACTTGAAATGTGAGTAGTACCACTGAGGATGGAATCTTCAGTTGTATTTGATTTTAATAACCACCTGTGACTAGTGACCTCCATACTGCACAGTGCAGCTCTAGACCAGTGAACTCAAAGACTTTTCTTCCTCTTAAGCCTTTTCTCTCATGAAGAAATCTTTAAGGTTTTGTTGTTACTGTTGTCATTATTCTCCAGATGAATCATGCTTAAGAAGTTAACAGGAAAGAAGGCATCTAAAGAATCACCAGCACAATCACAAGAGTTAATCTGGCTCTAACATTTTCTTTTGATAAAAATAGAAAGCAGAGTATGATCCACAGGTGTATTTTTCTGCATTTAGCATATATGCCAAGACAGGTTACAGAGCATGGCAACCTGCATGGCTTGGATAGAGCACTTTGTCCTGGATGTGTGACCCCAAGAATCTATGTATTGAGCCAATACAAAGGCTGTGTGTCTTCCTGCAGCCCTCCTGGGCAAACATTGACAAACAGCTCCTTTAGTCTTTAGGCCATAGAAGACAGAACATAGATGACTTGACAGATGGGAGATAGACAAGAGTTTTAGGTATAGGCATAGAGATATAGACTTAGGTATAGGTGTAGGTGTGGGTATAGATGTAGACATAAAGATGAAGATGTAGATGTATGGATATAAAGGTAGAGAGACAATCTCCCAGGACATATTCGCCTGGGAGTTCTGAGAAAGAGAGAGCTTCACTTCACTGCAGAACCCATCCTTGCTTAAAAAACAAAAACAACACAAAGACAGACTTACATATGCCAAGATAGGATTTTCAAGAGTTGGAAAAAGAAAATCCTGGAAAAAAATGCTCACTGAAGTCCATATTGTTCACTACAAAAGCTCTCACTGCTGCCAAAGACTGTCCTGTTCCTTCTACACACAGCATCTCACACAGACTCCACAGCAGTCCTACAAGAACACTCATAGCATGTTTTATTGATGCCATGACTCTGGCTTGCATTATAGCTAACAGTTTGTCCAAGGAAGTGGTTGAACAATGACTCAAACTCCAGGCGGTTTGTCTATATATCTGTGCTCTTCAACACTCTTCATTTTATATACCAGTGACTTGGAGTTTGCTATATTATCCAAAGCCCTTCTATTGGGTAATTCCAATTAGAAGTGTATCTCTCAAGTCCTTTCTCTACATCTGCATCTCTATTCCTGCTGGACTTGTGGACACAGTGGGAGAAGAAAAGGATGGGATGAACTGAGAAAGTAGCATTGACGTATATACACCATCATGTATAAAACGGAGAGCTAATGGGAAGCTGCTGTATAACACAGGGAGCCTAGCCTGGTGCTCTACGATGACCTAGAGTGGTGGGAGTCAGGCTCAAGAGGGAGTGGACACACACACACACACATATAGTTATGATTATTACTGATTTGAGTTGCTGTATGCAGAAACCAATGCAACATTGTAAAACAGTTATCCTTCAATTTTAAAAATTTAGCAAAAGAAATGTATTTCTCCTATTGTGCTGAAGTTTGCCTTCTTATAACCAATCCTCCTCTCCTCCTGCGATGCACACACATACTGGCTTATTCTGTCCTTTGAGGCCACAGGGGACGAGCCAGCTCCTGGTTCCCCAGGGTTTATACAGAGTGATCCTGTTCCTCTCCACCTTGGCTTTCTCAACTACCGAATAAATATGCACAGGTCTGCATTCTTTCCTCCTGAGAGATCTTTTCCAGACCTTCCATCACCTGATCCCTGCCTAGGAAGATAAGAAGTGCTTCTGCTTGCGCTTTCTAAAGACTCATTCTCTGATTTTAAAAGCCATACTATCAGAACACGATCCTTCCTGTCTAATTATATGTAACAAACTGCAACCTAAAGTAATTTTCCCCAGGTCTGTCCTCAGAGAAGGCATGAATCAGTCAGCTATCTGTATGAGAATATTTTACATTTTTAAAGGTTGTTATTTGCTTTGTATGTTTGCTTCTCTGGTGTAAATATTTCCAGTTCTAGTATATTTATCTTCATAAGGTTTACCCCCTTACACATCAGTGATTTCTGCAGCTCCTCTTTGATCTAGATCCAAGTTGCTGCTGGGCTTAGGACTGGATTCAATGAGGAGGTTAAACTGAAGCAAAAGTAGGCTATTAGCTTGGACTCGTGCTAGGTTTTGTTCCTCAGAGTACAAAAAAATAGCAGCTATTTTTTAATGTGTGCCTACTATGGCCTCGATACCATTTTGGGTGTTTTCTGTGCAGATCTTTAATTCATAATTCCCTCTGGAAGGATTTTGATCCCTCATTGTACAAGTGAGGTCATGGTTTAGAGAGGATTAATAGTTTGCCCAGGCTTCCCAGGTGGCGCTAATGGTAAAGAACCCGCCCACCAGTGCAGGAGACCTAAGAGACGCAGGTTCAATCCCTGAGTCGGGAAGATCCCCTGGAGAAGAAAATGGCAACCCACTACAGTATTCTTGCCTGGAGAACTCCATGGACAGAGGAGCCTGGTGGGCTGTAATCCACAGGGTCTCAAAGAGTAGGACACAACTGAAGTGACTGAGGATGGACAGACAAGTAGTTTGCCCAAGTCAGAGTTAGTGAGTGGCATTTGTACTCTGGTATGTCTAGCTCCAAAGTCTAGACATTTTCCACCATGTTGAAGCTATAATGAGTCTTTCCTGAAGTGCAAAAACATCCCCCTGCCCTCAGACCACCAGGAGCCAATATGGGAAATACACAACCCTCAAGAATCACATTTCCTTCCTCCAAACAACAGAGCATTTGGCTTTGCCAGTGCACGTCTCTTACATACAGAGTGAGAAATCCTCACTCAACCCATACTCTGGTCAGTATTTCCCTAGACTCGTTGCCTTTAAGTCTCAACCAATGATTCTAACAGCCTTTTAGATGGAAATTTAAGTCATTTAGCAACACAAAAGTCTTGGGTAAAAGTCCAAAAGCATTTCAAACTTGGCCCTTGGCCCTTCCTCATAAAAAAAAAAAAAAAGGCAAAGAATTGATGGGAAGAGGGTGAGAAAGAAGGACTCTGTGGAAGGCTAAGAGAGTTCAAACAATTGCAATAGAATACCCAATCAATAAATATTTGTCCAGTAAACAACTAAGATGGGCTATGGTAGCTTGAAAGAAGACAACTTGCCAAGTTCTCCTCTTCATAATAATTTTCATCCAGTGGGCTTGCCTACATCAAAGATCCACAAATTCTTCTTAGGAACCTAATTTGAATAATAAAGCATACTGACAGCCACCTTCTCTCCGTGTCCTCGTACGGCCTTTCCTCTGTGCACAAGACAGAAAAGCCAAGTCAGAGAGAAATGTGGAGTCTCTTCCTCTTCTAAAGGACATCCTAATCTTCATCAGATTAGGATGCAGCCCTCGTGACCTTCAGTTAACCTTGATTACCTCCCTAAGAGCCTTATCTCCAAATATAGTCACACTGAGGGTTAAGGCTTCAATTATGAGTGTGAGGGGAGGGGAAGAAAAAACACTCAGTAAGAATAGTTTAAGTACTTGTTGATTGCAGAAGACAGCAAGGGCTCATGGATACCATTTCTGAGTCATCTCTTGCCCTTGGTCATAGCTTGGATAACTGGTCCTGGAACATTCTGTCAAGTTCTTCTAAAAACCTGATATTTTAAAGTTTTAGAAATAAAAAGGAAGAGAAACTAAAGTTCAAAGATATAGAATATTGTTTCAACCATCATATTACAAGATGTTAAGCTGGAATAAAAACTCAATTTGCCTTCTAAAGTCTTGGATTTTAAACTTTGCTTCCCACAGGAGAGGCAAACAGCAGATAGAGTTAATTTCAGATTGGAGAATCAATAATGAAGGGAGAAATTCCTCAACATCTATTCGACTGTGACCCTCACATCACTCAGTGTGCTCACTCAGCAAATATTGAAGGGATTCGGGATTATATGAGTGATTTCCTCAATGTTTTCACTTACATCATTACTTTGACTCTGATATTATGATCTTCACTGTACAGAAGTAAAATAAGACAAATGAAAGTTATATAACTCACCCAAAGGCCCAGAGTTAGGGCTTAGATCCAAACCACATCTGATCTGTCTTATTCCAAAGTTTTGTCCTTTCTCCTTATATTTCCAAATACTGAATTGTGAGTAAAATCATTCCTTCATGATTGCAAAATTCTTTTAGAGACCATTTTATGACCACACTACAGCACATACTGAAGGAATAAAAGGAGATCTTCAAACACAGGAAACAGAACATCAAAATTAACTAAGAACTGCAGATATTCAACAGACTCAATTAGCAACAGATACTAACAAGCTTTGGCTTTCCTTTGTTTACTCGTAGGAGAGGACTCCTTCAAGAAGATCAGGAGCAACTGATTTGGATTCTGCTCTCTGCTTCCGAATCTCCGATTCTACCTAAGAGTGAGGTACCCTAGGACCACAAGCACCCTGAGACATTCAGCCAAACTCACCTCCACCATGGGGGTCATGACTCGGCTATGGGCAGGCCTCTTCCTAGCACTGCTTGCCCTTCCGGCCGAAGGTGGCGTCCTCAAGAAAGTCATCCGGCACAAGCAGCAGAGCGGGATGAACGTCACCCTGCCAGAGGAAAACCAGCCGGTGGTGTTCAATCACGTCTACAATATCAAGCTGCCCGTGGGGTCCCAGTGTTCGGTGGATCTGGAATCTGCCAGCGGGGAGAAAGACTTGGCCGCACCGTCAGAGCCCCGGGAAAGCTTCCAGGAGCACACGGTGGACGGGGAAAACCAGATCGTCTTCACTCACCGCATCAACATCCCCCGCCGGGCCTGTGGCTGTGCAGCTGCTCCTGATGTCAAGGAGCTTCTGAGCAGACTGGAGGAGCTGGAGAACCTGGTGTCTTCCCTGCGGGAACAGTGCACCTCGGGAGCGGGCTGCTGCCTGCAATCTGCCGAAGGTAGGAGCTGGTGACGGGTCCAGCCCCTCACTGTATGGATGGGAGGAACGGTGAGCCAGGCAGGATCCTCAGTTGTTTCCAGAGTGGGTTCCCTGGGGAACCAGCCTCAGAAGGTGTTCATTCAAAAGAGATTTAATGGACCCACGACTGTGGAGAATGTAACCATATCTAATAGGCTCTGGGAGAGTCATGGTGACAAATGTTTCAGAGGAATTTTCAGGCCTCTGAGAAATCTTGCTTTGAAAAACCCTATCTTACTTTTAAGTACTAGTTTTTAAAACTAGGGCTTCCCTGGTGGCTCAGCTGGTAAAGAATCCACCTGCAAGGCCAGAGACCTGGGTTTGATCCCTGGGTTGAGAAGATCCACTGGAGAAGGGAAAGGCTATCCACTCCAGTATTCTGGCCTGGAGAATTCCATGGACTGTATAGTCCATGGGGTCACAAAGAGTCAGACATGACTGAGCGACTTTCACTTCACTTCTAAAACTTCTTTGACAATGACATCTGCTCATGCCATACCCTGAAACCCTAATAATGTATTTTGAAATTTCTCACCCAAAGATCATTCTCTGAAAGGTAGTAATGTACCCCCATCACCCTGCTGTATAAATAAGGAAACTAAGGCCAAAAAGGAAGTTGGGATTCCCCAAGGTCCTGACCTAAGTGGCCAAGTTAGGACTTAAATGACAGTATTCCATACCCTGGTGTTCTCACAAAGTTACAACCTACAGTGATGTAAAATTTGGGGGAAATAGGAAAAAATGTTCCAGTTTAAAGGCAACAATGATGATGATCACATGTGAACTAAGTCCTTTATATATTGGGTTGGCTTGTAGCCTACAGAAAACCCAAATGAACTTTTTGGCCAATTCAATACCAGGCACTATAATTCACTGTCTCATTTAATCCTCCCAACAACCCTTTGAGATAAAGTTTAATACCCCCATTCTACAGATCTAAGAAATGAGACTCAAAAAAAGTTAAGCAACTGGCACGAGAAGACACAAAGAGTGATGAGAAACAGGAGCTTTGGCGGTGCCTGTGTTTCCCAGAACTCTGCCTGCCTCCAGGTGCATCTTTTTTTTAAGGAATTTTGCCACTTTGGAATTCTGTCTTCATTTCCATTCCCTAAAGTTGATAAAAATACACGGGTCTCAACAACGCTAAATCAGAGGTGAAAATATCTATTTCTGCCACTCATAAAACAAACAAACAAAATACTAGAAAGTATTTTGACAGATTATTTCAAGAGCAGCTCCAATCAAGAGCAACCCGAATCATCATAAATTGAGGCTACTGTAACTGCATGGACACCAGGCCCTTCTGCAGCGGCCAGGGCAACTTCAGCACTGAAGGCTGTGGCTGCATGTGGGAACCCAGCTGGAAAGGCTAATCAGCATAATAATAAGCCCTAATCATCATAAATTGAGAGTACCGTAGGACATCCTTTAGGTTTCCAAGGCAAAAAAAAAGTTTATGTACAAATTAGTTCATCTTCCACTTCTTTCAACCCCTAGTAAAATGCAGAGGGGATTTACAGAATAGGACTAATAGAACCCAAAGGAATTGCTTAAAAAACTCATTAATGTAGTGCTATCCATTAGAACTATGAGCCACTTATATAATTAATCATAACTTTTCCAGTAGTCATACTAATTAAATGAAAAAGGAACAGGTAAAATGATTTTAATCATTCATCCAATATAAGTAAATAATCTTTCAGCTTGGAAACTATACAAAAATTATTAATGGATATTTTACATTCTTTTCCTGTATGCTTTCTTTGAAATCCAGAGTGTTTCTAGTTCACATTTAGAGCACATCAAAATTCAGGCTCAGTTCAGTTCAGTTCACTTCAGTCGCTCAGTCATGTCCGACTCTTTGTGACCCCATGAATCGCAGCACACCAGGCCTCCCTGTCCATCACCAACTCCCGGAGTTCACCCAGACTCACGTCCATCGAGTCAGTGATGCCATCCAGCCATCTCATCCTCTGTCATCCCCTTCTCCTCCTGCCCCCAACCCCTCCCAGCATCAGTCTTTTCCAATGAGTCAACTCTTTGCATGAGGTGGCCAAAGTACTGGAGTTTCAGCTCAGGCTAGCCACAGTTTAATGGTTTAGAGGCCAAATGTGTCTAACAGCTACCATACTAGATGACATAGTTTTAGATTCTCACTTTTCAAGCCAACTTTTTTCTTAAAATTTACTTCCTTCCTGCTGTCAGGAAGGAGATACAATGTATTAATGCAACTGTATTTAGATGCAGATAAAATGGAGCAAGTTTTTTTGTTTCTTTCCCTTGATTGCATGGAGGCCATACCGCCCACTGCTGCAACTTCAGCCAAGACATTGTGGGAAAAGATGGATGCACATGAGCTCTGTGGGGGCTGAGTCTAACGGAAAGCTGTCCTAGCAGAATCAGAAAGCCACTACTTAGCTGCCTCATTTCAGTTACTGAAAATTTAGAAAACTTTGGTCACCTAAGCACATATACCGACTTAAGTGAACCAAGACCCTCTGCAAGAGGAAATCAGAATCAGCACAACGGTGGGTCCTTAATGTCCTCATTTAACCCAATCAACCCCAGGTGAGTGGGCCATGGGTCCCACCTGACGGATGGAGAATCTGAGCTCCAGAGTGTCTAAGTCATTTTGCAAATGCGGCACAGTTATTGAATCAAGGCATCAGAACTAAGTTCAGTTCAACAATTATTTCTTGGTGAAACACTTATTTTCTTACATGGCTAACCTCGGCTAACTATGGGAGAAGTAAAAACACAGCCCAGCAAGATGCATTCCACAGGCAATGGTTCGTAACCCTTGGAGTCACAGGAATACCTGAAAATCTGATGAAAACGAGTCTTCTCCCCAGGGATGGAAACACACACACACACACACACACACACACACACACACACACACACACACACGTACACACATAATTTCAGAGAGTATAGCTTAAGAATGCCTGCCTAGTGTCATTGGTTGTGAAAGTGTTAGTCACTCAGTCATGTCCAACTCTTTGCAACTGTATGGACTGTAGCCTACCAGGCTCTTCTGTCCGTGGAATTCTCCAGGCCAGAATACTGGAGTGGCTTGCCATTCCCTTTCTCCAGGGGATCTTCCTGATCCAGGTATCGAACCCAGGTCTCCTGCATTGCAGGCAGATCCTTTACTATCTGAGCCACCAGGGAAACCCAAAATAGAAGACCAGCCCAAGGTGGGGCTCCAACCCATGACCCTGAGATTAAGAGTCTCATGCTCTTAACAGACTGAGCTAGCCAGGCAGCCTCACCTGATTCCACACAATAACCAATTGATTTTCAAGCCAGACGGAGCCTGAGAGGCCACCTTGCTCTAATGGAATTTGAATCTGGGTTTTGTGGGTAGAAGCCAAGAAAGTGAGCTGCCCCTGCTCAGAGAGAGACTCTGTTCTCTTCCCTGCAGGCCGCGTGGACACCAGGCCCTTCTGCAGTGGCAGGGGCAACTTCAGCACAGAAGGCTGCGGTTGCGTGTGTGAACCCGGCTGGAAAGGCCCCAACTGCTCTGAGCCCGAGTGCCCAGGCAACTGTCACCTGCATGGCCAGTGTCTGGACGGCCAGTGCGTGTGCCACGAGGGCTTCACCGGCGAGGACTGCGGCCAGCTGGCCTGTCCCAGCGACTGCAACGACCAGGGCAAGTGCGTGGACGGGGCCTGCGTCTGCTTTGAAGGCTACTCTGGGCTCGACTGCAGCCAGGAGACATGCCCGGTGCCCTGCAGCGAGGAGCACGGCCGCTGCGTGGACGGCCGCTGCGTGTGCCAGGAGGGCTTCGCGGGAGAGGACTGCAGGGAGCCCCTGTGTCTGCACAACTGCCACGGCCGCGGGCGCTGTGTGGAGAATGAGTGTGTGTGCGACGAGGGCTTCACGGGTGACGACTGCGGGGAACTCGTCTGCCCCAATGACTGCTTTGACCGCGGCCGCTGCCTCAACGGCACCTGCTCCTGCGACGAGGGCTTCACGGGCGAGGACTGCGGCCAGCTCGCCTGTCCCCACGCCTGCCACGGCCACGGCCGCTGTGATGAAGGCCAGTGCGTGTGCGACGAGGGCTTTGCGGGCCCAGACTGCAGCGAGCGGCGCTGCCCCTCCGACTGCCATGAGCGCGGCCGCTGCGTGGACGGGCGTTGCGAGTGCAATGATGGCTTCACCGGCGCAGACTGCGGAGAGCTGCAGTGTCCCCGCGACTGCAGCGGCCATGGACGCTGCGTGAACGGGCAGTGCGTGTGCGACGAGGGCTACACTGGTGAGGACTGCGGGCAGCGGCGGTGCCCCTCCGACTGCCACGGCCGTGGGCGCTGCGTGGACGGGCGCTGTGAGTGCCAGCCTGGCTTCCAGGGTGATGACTGCGGCGAGATGAGCTGCCCGCACGATTGCCACCAGCACGGGCGCTGCGTGAACGGCATGTGTGTGTGTGACGACGCCTACACGGGCGAGGACTGCCGCGAACTCCGCTGCCCCGGGGACTGCAGCCAGCGCGGCCGCTGCGTGGACGGGCGCTGCGTGTGCGAGGACGGCTTCGCCGGCCCCGACTGCGCGGACCTCGCCTGTCCTGGCAACTGCCACGGCCGCGGGCGCTGCGTGGACGGCCAGTGCGTGTGCCTCGAGGGCTTCACCGGGCCCGACTGCGCGCAGCGCAGGTGTCCCGGCGACTGTCACGGCCAGGGCCGCTGCGTGGACGGCCAGTGCGTGTGCCACGAGGGCTTCACCGGACCCGACTGTGCACAGCGCTCCTGTCCCAACGACTGCAGCAACTGGGGGCAGTGCGTCTCTGGCCGCTGCGTTTGCAATGAGGGATACACCGGGGAAGACTGCTCCCAGGGTGAGTAGCAGCCTCCAGCGAACTGGCGTCAGGTGCTGGCACGTGCTGTAGATCTCTGTGTTACCCTAAACACACAAGCACACACAGAAGCACACGCTCTTTGAAGGAGCCCTGGTCTCTCACCCTGGTCTCTCAGAGCTTCCATTTGGGGGTCAGAGGCTCAGAGAGGTTCTGGAATTGTCCCAAGGACACACAGCTTATAGATCACACAGCTGGTACCTGAATCTGGGTAACTCCTCTATACTGAGTTTCATAACCGGTGCCCGAGATAAGGTAGATGAAATGATTATCTACCTTTTGCTAAACATCAACCTTCTTTCCTACTCTACACACTGACATGTAAAACTGATATGACATCATAAACTAAATCCCTCTGTTTGGATGGAATTAAAATTCAACTCAATTGAATGGACAGTGAGATTACATAAAACAAACTATTTTAAATGCATGCTCAGCTAAAGACCAATGTTGATCACCTATGAAGCAGACTTGTCTCTTAAATCATCTTTTTGTTGCTGTCCTTGATCCCAAGGACTCTGAGTGCCTTAGAGGAGTATTAGCCCAGCAGTTAGCACAGGGCATGTATTCAAGTCAAGAGAAACACACAAAGACCAATAATGTTCGTGTTTAATGAGGGTCTTTGTACTTCCCTTATCCACCATATATACTTGTAATGGAGAATATCAGCTTGATTAAAGCCATCAGCACATGAGAATAAACACGTGGCTCTGTGTGTGACATGGCCAAGCCAGGGAGGCCTGTATGGAAGGAACACCAGTCTGGCAGGGAGAAGTAAGTTCCAAATCTGATGAGTCAGCGAAGTAGAGCAAGTCCCACTCACCTCTAAGAAAAGGAAAGAGTTGGACTAGATGAGCCTACAACACCCTTCAAGGGCTAAGGATATATGACTTGAAGTTCAGAGCAGAAAGCCAAGCTCAGGCTGCACTTTCTCCTGCAGATGGCCTGAATCTGAACTAAGGTCCAAAGAATAGAAACAAGTTGAAAGCCACACTGCAGACCTGGAACTTGACCCTGAAGGCAAGGGGTGGCCCCCAAAAGTTTTGAAGATGAGACACAGTAGACTGGACCTGTCTCTTCCCCTGCCAATCACAGAGGCCCCAAATCTCCTTAAATGCAGACTCATCAAGTACGCCCCTGCTGTGACCCATAGAGTGTGTTACTGACACCATCTGACCCAAGCTGTCCTTCCTTTTTCCTGCCAGTGTCCCCTCCCAAAGACCTTGTCGTGACAGAAGTGACAGAAGAGACCGTAAACCTGGCCTGGGACAATGAGATGCGGGTCACGGAGTACCTCATCGTGTACACACCCACCCACGAGGATGGCCTGGAAATGCAGTTCCGGGTCCCTGGAGACCAGACGTCCGCCACCATCCGGGAGCTGGAGCCTGGAGTGGAGTACTTCATCCGTGTGTTCGCCATCCTGGAGAACAAGAAGAGCATTCCAGTCAGCGCCAGGGTGGCCACATGTGAGTGCACAGAACCCCTCTTGGCAGTCTCAACTGCCCCCTGCCTGCCCAGTGCATAACCTACCCCCACCGGCATGTTACTGCCTCACCTTTGCCCCACAGGCCAGTGGCTGACTTCATACAGTTACACCAGCTAAAACTCTGGAATCCAGTGACGTCCACTGAATTTAAAAAAAAAAAAAGTTAAATATAGTTGATTTACAATGTTGATTTCTGCCATATGGCAAAGTGATTCAGCTATACACACATACACGCACATATATATATACATTTTTTTACAGCTTACTGAATATTTTTAAAGACACTCATCACATGCTAACTCCTATAACTCACAATAACCCTGTGAGACAGGAGCTATTGTTAACCCATTTTACAGATGAGGAAACTGAGACCCCCAAATGGCTAAGCCTCTTGTTCCAAACCAAACAGTTAATAAGTGGTCGAGATGGAATTTGAACCCTGGCAGTCTTAAATACTCTGTTCTACTGTTACTTTTCTGTGGAACTCACTGTACAAATATTTAAAATATACAAAAGTGGAAACATTAAGTTTCAAGTTATTCTTCCTTTAAGAGTTCAACATCAGAAAAATTACCTCCACTCTTAAAAAGCAAGTTGTGGTTAGAAATTGGTCCTTTTTTGCTTCCTAAGAATAACCTTGGCAGCTTTTTATTAAACTTGTGCTTTAGGCCAGGAACCATGGCTAGCAGTCATTGTGGAATACATCATTTAGTCTCAAAACATTCTCCAGGGGCAGGCATACTTACCCTCCTTCTCTTGGGTGAAGAAACTAAGGTTCAGGGCATTGTGTTCAACTCAACCAAGCACACAAAAGTTGTAATGATCGAGCTTATGATCATTACATACAATCAGCCCATATGTCTGATTCTAACGTCTATGCTCATATTAAGTTTAAGCATATGAAATTACAAATATTCAATCATATGGCTGGCCCTTATATTAATTTTCATGATGCCTCAAAGTCAACAGCATCCCAGAAGAACCCTTAAAAAGACTCCAGCTCTGACGATCAGCCCCGTGGGGTTTGGTGGAATGATGTCTGTCCCTCCCCATCACACATGGACTCATTCTTACCTCCTCTCTGTGCTCTTCCTGACAGACCTGCCTACACCTGAAGGTCTAAAATTCAAGTCCATCAAGGAGACATCTGTGGAAGTGGAGTGGGATCCTCTGGACATTGCTTTTGAAACATGGGAGGTCATCTTCCGGAATATGGTAAGGAGCACAGAAGAGAAGCAGGCATGTTTGTCCATGAGAACCAGAAAGATGCTCATGGGGTTCTGCAGACTTTTCCATCAACTCTGCTTCCCTGGCTTTGGGTGGGGGACAAGGCTCTAACTAAAAGGGCTTCCCTGGTGGCGCAGTGGTAAAGAATCTTCCTGCGAATGCAAGAGACACAAGAGATGTGGGTTCTATCCCTGGGCCCGGAAGGTTCCCTGGAGAAGGAAATGGCAACCCATTCCAGTGTTCTTGCCTGGGATATACCATAGACAGAGGAGCCAGGTGGGCTACAGTCCACGGGATTGCAAAGAGTTAGACATGACCAAGCACATATGCACTCAAGGCTCTAATTATACCCTGCATATTTGCATATATTTCACTTGATTTTAAGAAATCAAAAAGCATGGCATTTAGGACTGAGTGCCTAGACAAACAGATGGCAAGTCATCTCTAGGTTCTGATTGCCTGTTACAGTCTTGCAAATCTCCACTCAGAGGCAATAATGTGTATATAATAATGGTATATGTAGTAACTGATTCTATACAACAGAAACTAACACAACATCGTAAATCAACTATACTCCAATAATGTTTTAAACAAAGAAAATAAAATGGTCTCTGTCTCAAATGCCTCCAAGCATATCTGAGATTGAGCATCCTTTCTCTCTGTGACTAAAAGCACATATGAGACAGGAAAGTGGGTCCCTGAGTTCAAAGCCAGGCTCTGCCACTTACAACTATGTGACGATGGGACAATCACCCGACTTTTAGGATGCCAGTTTCTTCATCTATGAAAGGAAGGACTGATTTTGTGGCTCCAGAGTGCCTGTGCTTCTCACACCTCTCAGTTTTCTTGAGTGTCAAAGGGGTGAGTAGAGAGGTCTATGGGAGGGCGTCTTTATTGTCTCTCTATCCTCAGCACCCACCATACTGATCAGGTGCTTAGTAAGTGCCTAGTGAACAGATGGAAGAGTGAAAGAGGAAAGAAGGAACACAAAATGAATGAATCATATAAACGAGGGGTCTGGCATTGCCTTAGGTCTTATGAAGGTGCCTCTATATTTCAGAATAAAGACGATGAGGAAGAGATCACCAAGAGCCTGCGGAGGCCGGAGACCACGTACCGGCAAACTGGCCTGGCTCCCGGGCAGGAGTATGAGATATCCTTGCACATTGTGAAAAACAATACCCGGGGCCCTGGCCTGAAGAGAGTGACAACTACCCGTGAGTATTACCTTTAATACCACTGTAAAGCTTATTGGACTGCAAAGCACCTCTAGTTGATAGCATGCTCTCTTACAGAGCTGCTGCTAAGTCACTTCAGTTGTGTCCAACTCTGTGCGACCCCACAGACGGCAGCCCACCAGGCTCCCCCGTCCCTGGGACTCTCCAGGCAAGAACACTGGAGTGGGTTGCCATTTCCTTCTCCAATGCATGAAAGTGAAAAGTGAAAGTGAAGTCGCTCAGTTGTATCTGACTCTTAGCAACCCCATGGACTGCAGCCCACCAGTCTCCTCCATCCATGCGATTTTCCAGGCAAGAGTACTGGAATAGGGTGCCATCGCCTTCTCTGCTCTTACAGAGCAGCAGTGTCAATTCACTTTTGCTACCTAAAAAACAAACTCCAAACTTAGTAGCTTAAAACGATTGCACGTTTGTGATCAGGGGTTGGACAATCTTCCTCTTCTCCACTGGACTCACTTAAAGCATCTGTGTGGGCTGGTTGACCTGGGATGGCCTCAGCCAGGATGGTGTCCTTCTGCCCCACACAGTCCCCCAGCCTCCCACAGGCTAGCCTGGACCTGGCCTCACAGCAGCTGAGCAAGTTCACAACCAGCACTGGGTCACTTCCACCAAAGCCAATCTCAGGGCTAGTCCAGATGGAAAGGGTGGGGAAACAGACCCATCTCTTTACGAGAGACGCTTCAGTGTGACATTTCAAAGGGGGCGCTGATACAGGAAAATACCGGAGATTCTAGTAAATGAGCCACCACACTATCCGATTTAATATTAGTAACCAGTCTTAATGAAAGAGGTAGGGCAAATATTAATGCTGTTCTTATTCAAGAGTAGAAACTGAGGCTTAGGGAAGCGGAATCAGTTTGACTAACACCATGTGGTTAATCCTATAAGGGCAAGAATTTTTAAGCCCGGGTTTAGTTTTATGACTTTAACCCCATTACCAATAACACTGACTAGCCTCTGGGTTATATAGTGTTAATTCTTCAACAGGAACCCAAATAAAATGTAGCTCAGCACTAAAGATGCCAGAACTGCTTGGGGGTCAATGTGGCACTGTTAGATCGTTTGGTGGGCGGACTAAAAATCCTGAATTTGGAATTGTTCTACAGAGAAGCAAAATTTTATAAATAAATAAATAAAATTATTCTGTGCTGACATTTGGGAAAATCTCTTTATCTTCTTCAAGATAACACGTATGCCAACTGCTTAAGGAATTGACTCTTCTTGGCAGGGAGTGATTGGAAAATTTACATCTGTTGACTAATGACAAGAAAGAACATCTTGCATTTAAATATTTGCACATTTTGCTTAACTCAGATCCAACAATTCAATTCATAAGACTGTCTTTTTTTATAAGCAAGTGTTTTCCATCATCTTGACAACATCCCACTGTGGTAGGTAGAAGACGGGCACCAACAAGAAAAAACATCATTAGATCACCAGAAAGGCAGAGAAAAGATCAAACACAGAGACAGCACACTGAAACACAAAAGGCGTTTCTTTCATCTGCCCTTTGCTTTTTAATCTGAATTTGGGGACTGGTTGCTTTATTTTCTTCTTCTTGCAGGACAAACACCCCAACATCTGACGTTTCATAATCACATTAATACTAACACTGAGAGGCAGATTCTTACCTGTTTATTTTGCTGATACCTGGTCTTTTTCCAAATTTAAAGAAAGGATCTTAATGTTTTCATTTTCAGCTCCTTCCCTCTCGGCTCTATACAGAGATTGTATAACAACCATTTCTGATGTGTAAATGTTTTTGAAAGGCATTGACATTTAAGGAGAAGGAACATGGGTTTTGGATCCAAACAGTCCTGAGTTTGAATTCTAGCTTCAGCACTCACCACCACTTTAGGCACATTCACTTCTTTAAGCCTCAGACTCACCATCTGGAAACTGGGTTCATAGTATCTTCCTATGGCATAGTCATGAGAGTTAAGACTTAAAGTGACAAAGCACTGTGATTGGCACACAGTACCTCAAGACCATGTTAACCTCCTGGATTGAAGGGATCCCAAGCTAGGAGAAGATCAGCGTCCTTAATTGAATCTCTGTTTCTTTAATGAAAGGGCTGTTAAGAAAGACAGTAGGTATGGCTTGGGTGTTTCCCAGCACCTCAAAGAACATAGAACACGCGCTTCACTGCTGAATTGCAGCATCGGTTTCACTATGCACTTTATACTTTCATCGTCTGTGAGCTGAGACTTACGTATCAACGCCTAGGGTTCAAAAAATAGACACTGCAGGTTTCTCACAATCGACTCTGAATTATTCCTTCTCATGCCTTTTATAAAACCGAGTCCCCTTCACTCAATATTGTTATCTCATGAATGCTGAAAACACAAACCTAACTATGTTTAAAAAAATGAAGAAAGAAACATTGACTGGATGCCTTAATGTCTTAATTTTATGCTTGGTATGTTTTAATGCATTAAAATTTTTACATAATTAGAAAAAAGTTAAAACATAGATGACAAAGCCTGATGGTATGCTGTGGATTCAGAAAGGTCAAAGACCCACTCTCTAAATGAATGAATGACTATATAGATGGCATGATGCAGTTTGAATAAACTGTAGAGAAATCTGTTTTGGAATAGTTAGAAAAGTACAGTATTCAAAAGCTCTTCTTTTTTATTTTGGTAAGAACACTAATCCTGAGCTCTATCCTCTTAATCCTGATGCTGGGAAAAATTGAGGGCAAGAGTAGAAGGGGATGACAGAGGATGAGATGGTCAGATGGCATCACTGACTCAATGGAAACACGCTTTCAAGAGTGTAATACAGTATTGTCGACTAGAGGTACAATGGTGTACAACACATCTCTAGAGTTCAGTCATCCTGCAGACTGAAATTTTTTACCCATAGGGGAGGGAGTGTGTGTTTATCTGTTTGCAACAGAGTCAGAGAAGGGTTTGTGTTAGAAAGTGACCTAGAAGAGGGATTTTGAAGGATGAAGAGGAGATTTCTAGGGAGAGGAGCAATCTCAGGAAGAAGAAACAGGGGAACCAAAAGTTCAGAGGCATCAATGCACTCTTGGAGGAGAGGTACGCTGTCGGAGCAGGAAGCACAAGGCCTTTGGGGCAGGAGGAAGACCGAGATGAGGACTTGGAGACTGACAAGGCTTGAGATAGCCATGACCTTCTTGCTTTAGTTATTTCCATCAAAGCTAACTTTCCATACATTATCAAGATAGTCATTGCCTCAGTTTTCTGCTCCATTATTCTGATAGAGAAGTCACCAATTAGGGAGTTTTGTCTCACTGGAAAACCAGAGAGACTGAGTCAATGTTTTTCAAGTGAAACACCTGCTGTGTGTTTCTTAAACTTATGATAATGATGATAGTCATAATAATAACAATAATCATGACTATTTATCATATAACTACTATGTAGCAGGCTCTGTGCTAGATGCTTGGCATGCATTATTTCCATTAACATTTGAAAAACCAAACAAAAAAAACCCTACCAGTTAGCAGTCATCCTCTGTGCTTAGTGCCGCAGAGACTCCGATGATACTTATAGCTTATCAGATGGGAAACTGAGATTCCAAAAGACAAAATAAGTCAACTGGCCAGCATACAGCTAAATGTACACTCATGCACTTGGAAGACTGCAAGCCCCCTCTCTGCTCAGCCCTTGGCACTGGCCCTGGTCTCTAAAACTGCTGTCTCCTCTGCCTGTCACAGGCTTGGACGCCCCCAGCCAGATTGAAGTGAAAGATGTCACAGACACCACCGCTCTGATCACTTGGTCCAAGCCCCTGGCCGAGATCGATAGCATCGAGCTCATGTACGGGATCAAAGACGTGCCAGGAGATCGCACCAGCATCGATCTCACACACGAGGAGAACCAGTACTCCATTGGGAACTTGAAGCCGGACACCGAGTACGAGGTGGCCCTCATCTCCCGCAGGGCCGACATGTCCAGCAACCCCGCCAAAGAGACCTTCACAACAGGTAATACGCCCACTCCCGGCTGCTAACAGCCCCAGAAAAGGAAGGATCACCAGACTCCTCCCCATTCCATGGCAGTGTGTCTCCCAGGCGCCTTTTACAATAGAAAAAAATGGAAAGAGGATTTTTATTTTAGAATACTGTAGCAATTGATTGATTTTTCAAAGAAAAAAACTTACCCCCAATAACCTTCTAAGGATAAAGAAAGTTTTTTGCCTGCATAGAAGATGCTGGTCTGAGATTCTTAGACATTTTGGTCAAAATAAAATTCAAATAAATATTATAAGAGTAAAATGTAGTATACGGAAAGTATGAATGGCAAAGATGCCTTCTAAGCTCTTAGACTAGGGCGCTATTTTCAAGGTACCAGAGTGTCAATCATTCATTCACTAAATATTTTTTCAGAGCTCGGTAAGCTCTCTGTAGATCATTAAAAATCCAGTGATGAAGGCAGCACACCCATCCTTACAGTCACAGAGCCAATTTGCAAGCTTTTGCATAGTTTTTATTAAGTACAAAATCATTGGCAAACATGAACGATTGAGGTATCACAGCGATTTAATAAAGAAGTGTCCAGTGTTGTCCAGATGTGTGCTTCAGCTATTGAGCCAGAGGGGTGAGTGGGTCTTTTCTCTCCAATGGCAGACACTTTTCGCGTCTCACCATGAACTATCAAGGACTCCCAGTCTCCTGTGCCTGGCGCTCTCAGTACCAGTGCCCTTTCCTCTCCCAAACAGGCCTGGATGCGCCCAGGAATCTCCGCCGCATCTCCCAGACAGACAACAGCATCACCCTGGAGTGGAGGAACGTCAAGGCAGCCGCCGACAGTTACAGAATTAAGTATGCACCCATCTCTGGAGGCGACCACGCGGAAGTAGAAGTCCCCAGGAGCCAACAGACCACAACCAGAACCACGCTCACAGGTGAGCTCCATACCCCTACCCGCCGGGACCCGGGGGCATATCCCCACCTTGCAGCCCTCCAGAGAGAGAAAAATAGCCAGTTCCCCATTGTCCCTCTCCCTCGGGCGTCAGTGAGTCAGGCCGTGGAACAGGCCAGCCGTTGAGAAACCGTAGCCTTCAGGGCCTAGCTCAGGGGCCTTTTTATGGTCCTCTGAAAGTTTGTCCAGTTTTGTACTGAATCTCAACCTGCTCATTCTCTCCTAGGGCTGAGGCCAGGAACTGAATATGGGATTGGGGTGTCTGCTGTGAAGGGAGACAAGGAGAGTGACCCAGCCACCATCAATGCGGCCACAGGTGAGCCGGCCTGGCTTCCCACCACCACGGGACAGGCACTAACAGACACGACGGGGCCAGGAGGCAGGAAACCGCCTAAAAAGAAGTGTAGATGCCCAGAGGAAAACAAGGCTTCAAGGATCACCCAGCCCAGATGTTCACATTCAAAAGGAGCATAAGGACCCAGGATCCAAGGCAGACCACTTATACATATCCTTTTTTTATCTTTTTATTTGGAGGTAATTGTAGGTTCACATGCACTCTAAGAAAGAATACAGAGAGATCTGTGCCCTTTGTCTAGTTCCTCCCAGTGTAACATTTGTGTAACTTAAGAACACTATCACAATCAGGAAATTGACACTGATATAATCTATCAAGTTTGTTCAGATTTCGCTACACTGTGTGTGTGTTTGTACGTGTATATTTAGTTCTATGAACTTGGAGCATGAACTTGGGTGAATTCCGGGAGATGGTAAGGGACAGGGAGGCCTGGCATGCTGCAGTCCATAGGGTCTCAAAGGGCCGGAATGACTTAGTGACTGAATGACATTTAGTTCGATGTGATTTATCACCTGTAAATTTGGAATCCACCACTTCAGTCAAGAACGAATAGTTGCATCACACTGAGTCCTCCGTGCTACACTTTCCCATCCCCATGGTCACCACCCTCCCTCCACTTAACCCTAACCCTTGGCGTCACTGATCTGGTCTTTGTCCAGTTTCAAGAATGCTACATAAAAGGAATCATGCAGCACACGAACTTTAGAGACTGGCTTGTTCACTCAGAATAATTCTCTTTAGCCACCAGGGAAGCCCCATAATTCTCAGCATGAGTGTGAGAGAGTATGAAGGTCCCTCAGTTGTGTCTGATTCTTTGTGATCCCATGAACTGTAACTGACTAGACTCCTCTGTCCATGGAATTTTCCAGGCAAGAATACTGGGGTGGGTTTCCATTTCCTTCTCTAGGGGATCTTTCCGATCCAGTGATTGAACCTGGATCTCCTGCGTTAGAGGCAGATTCTTTACCATCTGAGCAACCAGGGAAAGAAAGGAAAGGAAAGGAAAGTCACTCAGTCATGTCCAAATCTCTGCAACCCCATGGAATGTAGCCTACCAGGCTCGTTGGTCCTTGGGATTTTCCAGGCAAGAGTACTGGAATGGGTTTCCATTTCCTTCTCCAGGAGATCTTCCCAACCCAGGAATTGAGCCTGGGTCTCCCACATTGTAGGCAGATGCTTTATCATCTGAGCCACCAGGGAAGCCCCACTAACTCTCTTGAGATCCATCCAAATTGTGCCTTCTATCAGTAATCAGCTCCTTCTAAATGCTTTTGCATATCATCTCAGTATGGATTTATCACTATAATCTTTTTAATCTTCCCAAACACAATGAGGTACCGTACAATGGCATTTCATACAGGTGAAAACTGAGACTCAGGTGAGATGCCTGAAGCCACACATCTCTACAGCAGACCTAGGACTGTGGCCCACAGCCACCCTTCAGTCCCAGAAGCAGCCCTGCCCTGAAGCCTGAAGGGTGTTCAACTCTCTGTTTTCCTCCCAGAGCTGGACACACCCAAGGACCTTCGGATTTCTGACCCTACGGAGACCAGCCTGACCCTCGTCTGGCAGACGCCGGTGGCCAAGTTTGACCGTTACCGCCTCAACTACAGTCTTCCCTCGGGCCAGCCAAAGGAGGTGCAGCTCACCAGAGACACTACCTCCTTCGTCCTGAGAGGCCTGGAACCTGGGCAGGAATACAGCATCCTGCTCACAGCAGAGAAAGGCAGACACAAAAGCAAGCCGGCACGGGTGCAGGCGTCCACAGGTGAGGTGGATGTGCTCTGAGCTCTCTCCAGACCCTCTGATGACCCTGAGGCTGGCAGACCCATCAGCCAGATTGTCTTCAAATAAGAAGATCAGATGGGAAGACAGGGACTTTCTCTACTCATGAATCCTCTAAATGCCGTTTGAGTCACTTACAGATCTTTTCCTCTTGTCCACTGACATGTCCACAGCAAAGTTCCCTAGCTGGGCAATCAATAATGGCTTTTAAATATTTCTTCCTAGGAGAACTTAAAGCATGAGAGTTTGTGCTTGTCTTTGGTTCTTTATATTTTAATTTCGTGTTTTCATGGAAATGAATGTTTTTTTTTTTTTTCTTGTTTTCCCCCTCTTTAGCACAGTCCATTAACTTTTCATTTTATTTCTTTTCAAGATGACCAAGAGGTTCAGAGTAATTCTTTGGTTATGACCCATTAAATATTTTTATTCCAGGTCTTTTGCCCTCCTCTCAGGTTACCTGAAATGCTGCACACAGTCCTGTGAGCCTGTCACAGAGCCCTTCTCCTTTTTCTCTTACTCGTTAAGTGATGAACTTTGTTTATCCGTGACAGCTTAATCCTGACCTCCAGTATCCCTTCTAGCCCAAGTATCCTGTTCTTTGTACCTGCCCCCATGTTTCTTTAATGGCTAAATTGGGGGGAAAAAATCAGTTCTTCTTTTATGAATATGCATATTTAATTTTGGCTCCCAAATAGTCAAGAGGTATAGGTGGAAAATGTTAATTCTTCAGAATGTGATAAAAGCTTAGTTTCAGTTTAATTAGTATTTATTGAGAACCCATTGAATACATGGTATCATGCTGATATTTGAAGAAAAATTGATCGTGTACTTACTTAGCACTGTTATTTTGGCTCCTGTGCTCCTGCTCTTAGTCTGTGGGGAAGACCAGATAGTCTGAGTGTTAGATGGAACTCACCCAAAGAAAGGAAGTAGTGGGGTAATCAGGATAAGCCAGAGAAAGTGTCTTGACAGAGACACTATTCCAGCTGAATCTCCATAAGCAGAAAAGGGGTTGCTGTGATGGGAAACCCTTTGGAAATGCCTTGAAAAGTCTTAGTCATTTATAAATACTTTCACCTACACATAACGGAAATCTCAAGTTACAGAACTCTAGCAAGACACAGGGTGGTTTCCTCTCTCATAAAGTAAGTCGGAGGTTAGGTGGTTCGGTGCTGGCCCAGCAAGTCCAATTCTCAGGGATTCGGGCTCCTTCTCTCCTTCTCTTCCACTAGTCTTAGTCTTTGGCCTGCATTCTCAAAGCCACCCCCATGTCACAATATGGCTGCTTCAGTGCAGCCTTCACCTCGGTGTTATAGGCGGCATGAAGGAGGAAAAAACAGGAACAACAGATAGTGCCTCCCAGACGAGTCTGTCTGGAATCCTCCCCAATGACTTCTTACATTTTACTGGCCACTTCTAGCTATAAGTCAGTCTAGGAAAGGTAGTCTTTGAGCTGTGTGCATTGCTGCCCACAGAGTTTGTAAGGAAGAGGGGGTGGGTATTTGGTAGACAAAGAACAGCCTCTTCAGAAAAGACTTCAGCCTGCAGGCTCCTCTGCTCGTGAATTTCCCAGGCAAGAATACTGGAGTGGGTTGTCATTTCTTCCTCCAGCAGATCTCCCTGACGCAGGGACTGAACCTGTGTCTTCAGTGTCTGCTGCACTGGCAGGAGAGTTGTTTTTGTTTGTTTGTGTTTTTTACCAGCTGAGCTATAGATCCGTTTGCTAAAGTGAACTTAGGTGGTCACTTCTATTGACTCTATGCATGGACTGCTTCCAGCCAGCTATGAGATGAGCATCAAGGATCCTTGGATGGGGCAGGGGTAGCCTAATCATAGACGAGGTGGGGAGAATAAATTGGGAAGAAATAAATCAATGGTAGATATTTGAATGGTTCAGCTTGTAAAACATGAGCTTGTTGTAAGATGTGAAGGGGCCACAAATGAATCAGAGAAATAAGAGAATAATTTCTTCTTCTTTCCCTCCTCCTCTTCTTCTCCCTCCTCTTCTTCCTATTCTTCCTCTTCCTCCTTCCTTCCTCGCTCTCTGTCTCCCTCTCTCTTTCCTTTTCCCTCAGTTTCACAAATGCTAGATTATAGAGGATTTCCTGGCTCCTCTCAGTCATCTTACCCTCTGGCCATGACCACTTTATCTCGTATCTCCAGCAGGGAATCCCCAGGCTTCAGCAGCTCAGGGAGATGAAAGCTTTCAAGTGAATCACAGGCTGGAATTACTTTGCCTCTGACTAAGAGCCCAGTTTGGCATCCCAGAGGCTCAGTGGTTTCATTTTCCCAGCCGTGCCTTTTTTAACACCATTTAAAGAAATCACGTTGTATATTTAAAGACATTCCTCACTCATTACAGGAAAAAGTGTGCAAAGTTCCTTGTATGGGTTCTTCCTCCACTGTCTCTGAAATATTTCTTTCTATGGCTTTCTCCATAGAATTATTTTATTTCATTAAGAGTGAGGTGGACATTTCTGTCTGTCTCCTGAAGTCTATCTTCCCAATAAGCATCTCGTACATTATCTTCCCAGTAAGTATCTCCTACATTTACTCAGTCGGTAATGCACTACAGCCATGTTCCATGCTAAGTTCTGGGGATACTAGGGCAATGGAGATAGGTCTGTGTTTCCAGGGAGCTCACTAGCAAACAGACACTTTCATTGCTGTAACTGGGGGTGTGGGGGTGCAGTGGGAGCAGAGGATACCTTCTAAGTATCAAGACAGGCTTAATACGGGACAAAGCCTTTGGGTAGACACAGAGGAGGCAGGCAGGACTGTGTTGTGGGATACATAAGGAAGTAGAAGTCCAAGCACCTGGCCTTGCTAAATACAGGGAGAAAAATGAAACAGGAAAAGTGGAAGCCCTCAGGGGAATGTACCATGTGGCTATGAGCCTTGAAATGTCAAAGGGCTGTAGGTTCAAACTCAGAAGAAAGGGCTTCCCAGCTCTGCATCTAGATTCTTAATAGCAGAAGTCTGAAAAACACTGCTCACTATCTGTGAGCTTTACAGAGAAAATGAGAAATCGGCTGCCCCAAAGCATCTTCCCCAGAGAATTCCAGGACTCTAGTCATAGCACTGAGCCAAAGCACAAGCCTTTTCCTGGATGCAGCATCAAGTTAAAAGTATGCATTACCTGACTGCCCATCATACCTGAAATATAATGCAGGGACCCTACCACAGGCTACACAGCCCTAAATAATTTGGTCGCTCCCGTCGCCCTGACTTGTCGCCCCCACCACTTGTCCGCTTGCTCGTTTTACTGTGGGCGCCCTGGCCCTTCTGCTGTTCCTTACATACGCCAAGCAGAAGCCTTTGCACATGCTTCTGCTGCTGCCTATATACCCTCCTCTCCCAGGTCTTCACCCAGCATCTCCCTCATTTCACTCAGCTCAAGGGTCATCTCAAAAGACATCTCTGTCTGCCAGTCTAAAAGGATGCCCTGTCCTCATTCACCCCTTCAGACTGCTCCAGAGTTCCTCAGGACACTTGCCTGGCCTGATAGCACTCACTCTTTGGTTTACTTATCTATGGCCTGCCTCCTGTGTGCATGTGTGCCAAGTCGCTTCAGTCATCTCCGACTCTTTGAGACCCTATGGTGGACTGTAGCCCGCCAGGCTCCTCTGTCCATGGGATTCTCCAGGCAAGATTCCTGGAGTGGGTTGCCACGCCTTGCTCCATGGCCTGCCTCCTACTTCCGACCAGAATGTAAGGACTGTCTCTTACTCAGTGCTGCAACCCCAGCGCCTTGAATACGTGGCACAGGCTTCAGGAGCCTCTGGGGACCCCAGCTCCTCCAGAGGCAGTATTTCCACTGAATCTTCTGGTCTTTTGCTTTCACCCCTGCAGTAACAGCCCAAATTCTCTCCCTTAAGAGTTAAGGGAAGGGAAGCCGTTCTCCTGGAGTCTTTAATTAAGCTTGTGCTCAGTCGTGTCCGACTCTTCACAACCCCATGAACTGCAGCCCACCAGGCTCCTCTGTTTACAGGATATTCCAGGCAAGAATACTGGAATGGGCTACCGTTTCCCGCTCCATAATTAATCTTACTCTGAATAAAACTGGGAGGAAAGAAAGAAGGAAAGATAGGAGGGAGGGAGAAAGAAAGAGGGAATAAAGGAAGGAAAGAAAAAAGGCACTAGTGGTAAAGAACCTGCCTGCCAACGCAGGAGACCTAAGAGATGCAGATCCAATCCCTGCGTTGGGAGGATCCCCTGGAGGAGGGCATGGCAACCCACTCCAGGATTCTTGCCTGGAGAATCCCGTGGAAAGAGGAACCTGGCGGGCTACAGTCCATAGGGTCGCACAGAGTCAGACGCGACTGGAGCATCTCAGCATGCACACATCCCTGTTAGCACAAATGAGTGTGTGCCAAGTGTGTGTCCCATACCCAGCATCTGTAGTCTAACAGACTCAACAAAACCCTGCTTGAAGTGGAGGCCATGATTTGCTGTGAGCAGTAAGGGACATAAAGCCAGGAGAATATGCAGATACACAAGGCCAATAAAGCATCTTTCCACACCATGTAAAACTCAACAGCGATACCCCCATAATTCTCAAGGGTCTGGGGGAGCAGAGAGGTGGAATTTTGTTTTTAGCAACAGCTGGAAGTAACAGAGAACACTCTGCTCTAATTGGCCTCTTTGATTTTTCTCATGGAGCAAACTGAAATTTAGTCAAATATTTATCCATCCAACAAATATTTATTTCTTACCTGCCATGGGTCAGGCAGCACTGGCATAAAGAACGGAAGGACACAACCCCTCCCCTCAGGAAATGATGCATACTGCAATGAGAATGAGAGAATGGAAACCAAAATTATAAGACTGTGACTAGTTTGTTTAGAGGCAAGTGTGGGAAGCTACAGGAGCACGGAGGCAAATACCCATCCCAGACTTGAGCAAAGTGAAGGCAGGGTATCAGAGGAGGCTTCTTGGGAGAGCTGGTACTTCACCGAGTCCTCAAAAAGAAACAAAAATTGGGCAAGTGGAGTGATGACATTTCCAGCTAGAGGAATAGCATGTAGCAAGTTCAAAAACATGAGAAACTTTGTTACTGCAACGCCAGCCATACAGTCTGCTGTATGATGGAGCTGGAAAACAGGGTTCAAGGTCACGGACATCATCAGTATCTTCTACAAAGGGCAGTGAAGATCATGCTAAGGGGCTTGGGTTTCGTTCTTGACAGTGTTAAGTCCCCCAAAACTGTTAGAGCAGGCAAAGCTTTGAATTTCCATTAACTTTACAAGAGGAGATCAAAACAATTTAATCTCCCCTTGGGTGGTCCTCAGGCTTGAATTTGGCCATTCTGCTGCTGTAGGAGAATCACTGTTTCCCATGAGTGAACATTAAAAGTGGAAGCCTCATCAGTCAGCACTTGGTAATGACGATCTACATGATGGTAGAAATCTAAAGATTTAAAGTTGGCACAGCCAGAAATTCCTCCAGGCCAGCTGGTCAACTCACCGTGAGCCCAGAAATGGGATTTTGAAATTCTGATTTCCCAGGCCCACTGACATTGTTCAGAGGGTAGATGCCAGTGCACAGCTGTAAGGAAAAAGACAACAGCCTTTTCATAAAGAAAGGCCAAGAAATTCAGTGTGGAATATACAACGGAAACCCTGGGCCTCTGGGGCAGTAAGCCCACAAGTGTGTCATTTGCTGTTGAAATGCAGAGTCCGCATTTACATGAAGCCTCTTGGTCTCCATCTCGAGTGTTGCTTGCCATATTTTTATTCATAGCATTCCCTCTCTTTTCATAATTCTTTCCCACCTCCCTTTATTTTAACTACTGATTTTATTCATTGGAATTACACTATTATGTGTCAGGCATTTGTTTAGTGAAGTGTTTTGGGTAGGGCACCAATAGCCAAAAATTTTGGTGGACTATTATGACTATTATCATTTGCTGAGCAACATGACATTATATGAAAATTACTGTATCAGCTGTGCCAAGCGATGAAGCAGAATATGAGGGACATTGTATAATAGTATCTGAGGCATGTACAAAAGCTGATGCAAAGAGAAAAGATGGTTCTCATGAGAAAGAGACATTTTCTAAGGTGGATCTCCTCTTTCCAATCATCTTTACTGCAACAGCTTAATAGACAATCTGTAACCCTCCCTTTCCCAATTAGGTAATTCTCCCCACATCTCTTGCAACCTGGTATCTGAAAGTTCTTCCATGGGGAAAAAAATATATATTTTATGTCATAATTTAGAGAGAGAGCTTAAAAAGCAGTTACCTGAGAGGAAACACAGACTTAATTCACATGAAGGGGATCAATTGTCAATGTCCACTAAGTCCCTGACAAGCAGTTTTGACAACAGCAGGAGAAGAAAAAAGAAGAAAGTGGGATAAAAAAGGAGAGTTTGTGAGCCACAGAATTGATTCCCTTAACTTTGCAGTCTGACCTAGATTGGTTTTTGTCCCATGTCTCTTTACGGATGAGGGCTCTTGGCATATTTGAAAAGGTCACACTCCTGAGTCTAGTTGTGCTGAAAGTCCAAGTTCAAGGGAATGATTGCTGCTCCTGGAGCACTGCGCCCGGCTGCACAGAGGCCACGGGCTGAAAGATGGCTGACCATTTTTCCTTTCTTTCCCCAGAGGTATGGATAGATACATCCCTTTGAGCTTGGAGCCCTCTCTTCCTCACCTGGACTATGTTTGTGTGGTTAAGAACTGCTATGTGGTCTCGGACAAGGGCTCCAGGACACAGATTTGGGCTAAAGGAAGTGTCCGTAAGAATGACAGTCAAGGTCAGGTACGGCATATACTTTCTGCAAGGACAGTCAGTGTTTTAGGCTTTTCAGGCCATAGGGTCTCAGCTCCTCTGTTGCACCACTGCAGCACATAAGCAGCCATGAGCAGAACATGGATGCAGAGGCATGGCTGAGTCCCAGTGACATTTTACTTATGACATCAAAATTTGAATCTCATACATTTCATCTTCATGAAGTGTTCTTCTTTAGATTTTTGTAACCATTTGAAAAATTTTAAGTGTTGTTAGCTCACTGATTGCCAAATTGGCAGCAGGCTGGATCTGACCCTCAGATCCTAGCTAGCAGTCCCCTGTTGTAGATCAAACAGGATTTGAAGTAGTGTCAGGTTTTGCCAAACTAGAACAATCAGGAAGAACATTCCCCAGAAAGTAGAAAAGTCTGAATCAAATAGATTCTGGAGAAGAAACGTTTTCCCTTCTGAACCGATATCTTCAATCTAACAGCAGGCTAAGATTTTTGAATGAGAAGTCAGCTTTAATGGACACAGGAGGCTGATTTGAAATAAGCAGCAATATAAAGTATATATGGAGAGAAACAATGTATTCACTTATATAAGCTCAAGTCAGTTCTTACTCTGTTGTTTAGAGGATGTTTCCAGATAAAATCCTCTCTTCCCAGGTGATACAAAGACCACTTAGGCTCAGTCCTGGGAAAATTATCACCTTGAAGTGAGACATGTGAGTGTTTTGTGCTGTGCTCATTCCAGAGATGAATAAAGACAGCAAATTCAGCTTTAATTGAGCTTAATAACTGTTCTCCCAGGGCATTTCTTTCTGTCCAAAGAGGAAGAGCTCTGCAGAGACTCAGCTCTTTGTTCGGGACAGCCTTACTTGTCTCGTATTAATTTATCTCTGATCTGTCCACAGTGGTTTATGTAAACTGATTTGAGCCCCACAAACTGACAAAAATCCCAGCATAAAGAGACTGTGAAACGTGCCTTCCCAGGGAGATGGAGGAAGCACAGAAAGGAAGGGAATCTAAGAGGAGCCAATTTTCTCAAAATACAGCAGGCTGGCCAGCTCAGACTAAGGATCCCAAGAGGAGCAGCTGAAGGCTCTTCTTTATGATCTCACCCCTAGGATGAGAGACGCTTCTCAAAATGGAAACTGCAGCCTAGAGCAGTGCTAACACAGACGTGTAACACTTTCTAAATCCACAGGACGCTGGTCAATGGAAAAACATTTTCAAAACACAAACTCCAATATGCAACAAGGCAAAATAAGTATTATATTGACTTTCCTGCTAGTGTTTTGATGGCAACAGCATGGCTCAGGGGTCCGGTGAGTAAAGCATGAGACCGGGCCCCACAGCCCCTCCGCACCCAAAGCGGGTTTGCATTTCCGAGTTCCCAAATGGAAAGCGTTTTAGGCACGGTTTAACGGACGCCATCTCTGTCATTATTCAGACCACACCCCTGAACTGGGAAACCTCACCGTGACCAAGGCTGGCTGGGATGGCCTCAGACTCAACTGGACCGCCGCTGACCAGGCCTACGAGCATTTTGTCATTCAGGTGCAGGAGGCCAACGGGGTGGAGGCGGCTCAGAACCTCACGGTGCCCGGGAACCTGCGGGCTGTGGACGTCCCGGGCCTGAAGGCCGCCACCCCTTACAGAGTCACCATCCACGGGGTGATCCGGGGCTATAGGACCCCAGTGCTGTCTGCTGAGGCCTCCACAGGTACCTCTTACCTTTCTGTCTCTAGCTTCTGTTTTTCCCAACAGGAAACTGCCCAAGGATAATCAGACACAGCTCGTTTTTAAACAGACTTGAATACCCCAAGATATAGCACTGTGGTGCTTGATAATGGGAAGAAATAAGGCTGCACAGCTCCTGGGGCAGCTTTCACAGTGCCCGTCATATGAACCACAGCCTTTCTGGCTCTGCAACGCCCAGCCTGGGGACTATGTGCTGAGCCCCTGTGGCAGGGCCTTTTGGCTTCACAGGCTTCCTCCTGGGTAGGGAGGCTAAGGCATTAGATCTAAAAGGAAAAATAATCATAAGAATCTTCTTGTCTTCTGGAGGAGAAGGCAATTCCTTAATAAAATAAGATCACGAATGTTTTCCTACACCTCACCCCGTCGGCTCTATTTCTCAAATTTAGGAATCTGCGTGATGCATGGCTCTCTAAAGAAAGTCACATTCCTTTAAAAAAGTAACGTCAGGCCTGCTTTTCCATTACAGAGTCCCTGGATTGGCGTGTGTGATTTGATCATTAAACGAGTTCTTTGTCCTTCTCCAGGAGACACTCCCCACTTGGGAGAGGTCACGGTGTCCGAGGTGGGCTGGGAGGCCCTCAAACTCAACTGGACGGCTCCAGAAGGGGTCTACGAGCAGTTTCTCATTCAGGTGCAGGAGCCTGGCAAGGAGGAGGCAGCCCAGAACCTCACTGTCCCGGGAGGGCTGAGGTCCGTGGACCTGCCTGGGCTCAAGGCAGCCACTCACTATAGCATCACCATCCGTGGGGTCACTCGGGACTTCAGCACAGCCCCTCACTCTGTTGAAGCCTTAACAGGTACTCTAGACTGCTTCACTAACTTGCTTCCTCCCACTTAACAGGGATCCATGCTCTTCCCTCATCTACACTGGGCTCCGCTCCTGCCCCAGCGGGGAGTGCCATGATTCACCCAGAGGTCCTGTCCCTTGTTTGGCCAGGTCCTAGTCCTAGCATGGGAGCCAATTCCGTGGAAAGCTCCATGTTCTCTTCTCTTGCATAAATTAAGAGGTGACTTTTCTTTCAAAGCAAGTTTCAGCCGTATTATCTAAGAAGTTGGAAAGCACACTTGGCGAATGGGGGAAAAAAAATTGATCTGAGCTCATTTTAAGAACGCACCAAAGAACTCCCTGAAGCCCCATCTGTATGTCAAGAATGGAAGTTGTGAACAATTCTGAGAACTGTCTATGAAACACAAAGGCTGACTAGAAATGCCCTGGCTTCAGTGCCAATAGCTAGAGTGTGCTCGACACCTGCTGTGAATCACACATCTGTGATCAATACCAACCAGACAACTCTCCCGACCTCAGCCACAGTGCCATCTCACCTGAATCCCAAAATGCCATTGCCTTTTTTTAGTAACTTGGCAACTCTGTCTCCTTATGCAGAGGAGGTTCCAGGTCTGGGGAACCTCACAGTGACCAGGGTTAGCTGGGATGCCCTCAGACTGCACTGGACCAGCCCCGATGGGATCTATGAACGGTTTGTCATTAAGATCCGGGAGACTGACCAGCCCCAAGAAGTTCACAGTCTCACGGTTCCTGGCAGCCAGCACTCCGTGGAGATTCCAGGCCTCAAGGCTGGTACCTCTTACACAATCACCCTGCGTGGCGAGGTCAGGGACCACAGCACTCAACCCCTTGCTGTGGAGGTCATCACAGGTATACAACCCTCTTCCCTATGCCAGGGGCCCCAGCCTGTCATTGGAATAGAGAAAATTCCCCAGGAGTCAGGGACTGCTCTCAAAGCTGTTGGCAGTCAGCATGAACACAAGCTCTAACTCCAGAGGGTCTGAGTTGGAATTCCACCTTACTGGCTGAATAACTTTGGGTATCTCATTTTATACCTCTGAGCCTTCTTTTCTCACCTTTGAATCAGAGATAATACTCTGACCTCAGAACACTGTCATGAGCAGTAAATGAGGTAATGGATGAGAGTTCTTAGCAAGGCACCCATTCTGTAGTAAATTTTGAATGGCAAATAGCTAAATTTATCCAATAGCAACACATCATAGTATAATTAACATACACAGCAGGGTTGTGACACAGAATATGGTCAGAAGTTTCTAGAGAAATCTTAGCATTAGTGGCCTCAGAGTCACTGATGGCCATCCATCTGGTAGTCAGACCACTGCAGAATAAACTCTGAAATGGTCTATCATCATCTGCAGAAGTTAGCCAAGTCTGTCTCTCTCTCCTTAGCAGATCCTTGAAGCAGGGCTATTTCCAAGAAAGGACAGTCATGTTGGACTTCAGTGTTTTAGATTCAGTTTGGAGAGGAAAAACAATTCATCTCAATTTGTCCCCTGAAAATATGCAACTCCATCTGTTACAGAAAACTGTGCTGGTCATGAGGTTGCTAGAAACAGCTTTAAAAGGATCATGGAGAAATGGGTCTGATTTGGGGGATTAGGGTTTTTATGGGCTTCCCTTGTGGCTCAGCTGGTAAAGAATCTGCCTGCAATGAGGGATACCTGGGTTTGATCCCTGGGTTGGGAAGATCCCCTGGAGAAGGGAAAGGCTACCAACTCCAGTATTCTGGCCTGGAGTGTTTTTATGCTGGGCTCTAAGCCCATGCCCTTCTCTACACACCCTGTGTTTTAATCCCACCCAAATAACCTAATTAAATGAATTGTCTTTCTTGCTGAGATATACTGAATAAACCTGGTCCTTGCTAGAAGCTGTATAAGAAAAGTTATGTGGCAGTACACTTTACCTGGCCAGATTATCAATGGCCTGTGTTTCCTGAAATATTATCAAACCAAACAGGAGCAAAAGGGGCCTTTGGGACACATGAGATCTCAGAGCAGAGTATGGTGATCTACATCTGCAGTTTATAAACTTTGTGTTTTTAGCAGGAGAATTCCTTTTGCGTGGGCAGTCTTACAAGGAGACCCACCAAGAACAGCCCTTCTTGGTGAGCTGGGAAGGAGGAGAGGGCCTTCCACACCCATGTCTCCAACCCAGTTCTTCCATAAAAGGACCAATTCTACAGTCTAAATGCAGCCCCTCCAAAAGGTCCAGTTTGCCCAGAGCCCCATGAGCACCGAATCCTGGAATACCTGAGAACCGGTACCTCATACTTTTTCTGATGGAAATCTTGCAGATATTGTCTTTTCTGACTTTGAATCCATGGTCACTTCAGCCTCAAAAAAAAAAAAAAAAGGCTGGGAGATTACATTTAATCCTGAGTAGCAGTGAGTTTTTCCTTATTTGGAACGCAAACTTTCTATATCAGTAATGACTACATTAAATTTCCTTCCCACATTGTTCAGTTCAGTCGCTCAGTCGTGTCCGACTCTTTGTGACCCCATGAACTGCAGCACGCCAGGCCTCCTGTCCTACATTGTAGAAAAATGAATGGTGGGCTCTGCTCTGCACCATCTGCAGAGCAAAACATAATCACTTTTAAATAAGAGTAGACACTCATTTCACACACAGGGCCTTGATTTGTGAAGCAAGCATTCTTCATTCAGACACAAAGTGCTGTCAGGAGAAGCTGGGAGGGAACGTGCCAAGCCAAGAACTCAGTACGGACAGTTTGATCCCTGACAGATGAGAAAAGTCTGGAGATACAACATCAGACTTGTCCAAACCTGATTCAGCACATGGTTTGTGCACCCAGTCAGCTAGCCTGTGGCCAGCAAAGAGAGGATCTCTCCTCTCTTTGTTCAGTAATGAGATGAAGCAGGGAATTCTCTCCCACGTGACCAAGAAGTTCCAAGGAGGAACATCAAAACATCTGTATATCCGTGGGTTCCACATTCTCAAATTCAACTAACCAATATCAAAAATATTAGGGGAAAGAATTCCGGGGAGCTTCAAAGAGCAAAACTTGAATTTGCCATGTGCTGGTAACTACATACCTAGCATTTACATTGCATCAGGTGTTATAAGTCATCTAGAGACGATTTTTAAAGTATACAGGAGGATACACGTGCTGCTGCTCCTGCTAAGTCGCTTCAGTCGTGTCTGACTCTGTGCAACCCCATAGATGGCAGCCCACCAGGCTCCCCCGTCCCTGGGATTCTCCAGGCAAGAACATTGGAGTGGGTTGCCATTTCGTCCTCCAGGGGATCTTTCTGACCCAGGAATGGAGCCCAGGTCTCCTGCATTGCAAGCGGATTCTTTACCATCTGAGCCATTAGGGAAGTCCCTATACTTTTAACCAATTCTTACTTCCCTTACCCTGACCCACAATGCCACCTTTTCCATGGCCTTTTAGGTGCTAGTCATGCATGATCCTCAGAGACCTCCCCATGGGTTGTCAATGGTTAAAAATATTCGGGGAAATATTGGCATCACCAAGTCAAGGATAAGCAACACAGATGATCCCCTTTGTGACCGTCTTCATCTCCCTAAGAAAGCTGTGGCCAGTTACCGCAGTTCAAACTGAAATTTCCTGAGATCAGGAATGAGCACACACACACAAACACAAGAAAACCTTTTGCCCCTTTCTGTCTTCCCTAGAGCTGGGCTGTGGGACGTTCCTTCCTCATGTTTGGTTGGCAGGACTGACAAATTCCTCTCTGTCCTTCTTCAGCGGAGCTCCCCCAGCTGGGAGACTTAGTCGTGACTGAGGCTGGCTGGGATGGCCTCAGACTCAACTGGACCGCAGCTGATCAGGCCTTTGAGCACTTTGTCATTCAGGCGCAGGAGGCCAACAGGGTGGAGGCGGCTCAGAACCTCACGGTGCCAGGGAACATGCGGGCTGTGGACATCCCGGGCCTGAAGGCCGCCACCCCTTACAGAGTCACCATCCACGGGGTGATCCGGGGCTATAGGACCCCAGTGCTCTCTGCTGAGGCCTCCACAGGTACCTTGTTCTCCCTGTCCAGGGTGATTTCTCTCCAAGAGATCGTGCGAGGAGTCAGCTTGCATCCATACCTAAGTCCTTCCCATGTGCCCATTAGCTGCTGAACTTGCATGCTCAGAGCCTGCCCGTGGGCTGTGCCTTGGTCCAGATGCCTTTGACATCTCAGGAATGTACGTGCAAATGTGGCCTTTTCTGACCTCTAACCTCTCCCAGACCTAACCTGTCTAGTCCTGTAACTGCACCTCTTTTGAATGACAGCTTTCCATTTCATGAGCCAGCTTGATGGTCTCCGTTCTCTTCCCTCGCGGTTGGATGAAACCAGAAGCCAACCTTCCCACGAGTGAGTTCTGGTGGAGCACATGTTATTTACTTTAGAGTCTTTTTGTTGCAAGTTGAAAATGGTGCTTTACTATTCCTAATCCCTCAAGGATATGGGCACCGTGGTTCTTGCATTTAAAAAGAAATGTTTTAATTTAAATGTTTCTCTAAAATGAACTGAGTGTAATAAAAGAACTGAATTACCCTCCTCCGAGCAGTTCTCTCAGATACTGAGTCATTGTTAGAACATACAATTAGCAAATAGCTAGACCAGAAAAGAAAAGAAAAAGATCACATAATTATGACTGGAGACTGTACCAAAGAAAAAGCCATTCATTAGCAGAAGTACACACAGCAGCGTTTGAAGCGATGAATGTCCCAGGCTACGAATGTCAAAGATCCGATGCCCTTTCTGTTCTTTTAATGAAGAGCCGCTCCCGGACTGTTGGCCTTTGGATGGCGCACTCTCCGCCCAGACCCAGGAGGGTGCATTTTAGTGTGCTCATCAGTCTGTGCCCATGACAGAGCATTCAGTGTTTCCCTGGACCTTGCTCAAGAGCACAGCCCCCCCCGGCCCTGGTTTGTGCCTCCATTGGTCTGAAGTTAAGCAGAGGCTGGTTAGTTTGATTTTGAATATGCCTTTCCCATTTTCCGATAATTATTGCAGCTTAAATTTTGTGTGAACTTTTATGTCCTAGTTGATTCTACTAAAAACATGGTTCTCCTTTTCAGCCTACACCATTTCAGTAACTCTTACTGATACAAACATACAGCACAGACAACTGATGCATGAATGGTGACCCTGAAATGCCTAAGAATTGGGGCTGAGGCTGCCCTGGATGGATCTGGGGCCCTTTTATCTAACATCCATAAACCATTCCCTCTCAGAAGGCAGAGACATCACCCACCACTTTTCATCTTTCCTGTAGATCTTGTGGTTTGGGTGTTCTTAGTATTTTTATGTTTTGTTTTTTGTTTTTTTATTTCTTTATAATGATACCAACATGCTTGCTTCAGATGAGTCGGTCTGTGGGGAGGAAGAACCATAATTCCATCTGGTCTGCATTTCATCAGATCTCTTGGGAAGGGAGAGCTTTCTCCTGCCCTGCTAGAGAGACAATACTAGCTTTGCAAACCCTGCTCCTGCCTGCCCTCTGCATGTTTTATTCCTGTTGCTCAGAAAAGCATTGAGACAAAATGTTACTTCTTGGCCGGACAGGACTGCCTGATGGCCTCATCCTGGCTCAGCTCTCTCCGTTGGCAAGGCGATACTAGCCTTCTTGGCCCCCGGAGAAGCAGTTAAGAAAGGACAAGCTATTTTAACAGAATCTGAGAACAGCTGGCCCTTGTCAGAAGTACGAAGAATCACACTGACAAATTGCCAATTCCCTTTAAGTCACAAAATCAGAAGCCTCAAGGTACCACCGTGGGAGGGGAATGGCATCAGAATTATTTAGTCATCATCTGAATAGATGGGAACTCCCTCAAAGCAGAGGATATCTGCCTGCTGGCGGGAAGCAAGTGCACATGGTCTCCTGAGTGCAATTTAAGAGGCTGAAAGCTGCCAGCACTCGTATCTTTTGACGGACGGCCAGCATCCCTGAGGTGCGGCTCCCAGAAGCACTGGGGCCTCAGCAGAGCAGTTCCTGCCGCCAACACTGAGCCTGTCTTCTCACTCAGGCCAGATCTCAGGCAGGCCCTGATCAGGTGTGGCAGCTCCAGAGCAGGCAAATCTACTTGCTATACCTTCCTTTTTACATTTTTCCTTTTAACAAATCCCCCTTTTCTCTCCTATTGGCACTGACTGGTAACATTGCTTCGTTGCTTCATTTTGCCCTGACCCTGCACTGGCAGATCTTTCTACTCAGCTATTAACAACTACAGTCTTAAAACCCAAGCCCGTGACTAATTCAGATTTATTTGTTTCTTCTCTCCTACCCCTCCTTTTTCAGCCAGAGAACCTGAACTTGGAAACTTAAGTGTTTCCGACATCACTTCTGAGAGTTTCAATCTCTCCTGGACCGCTACTGATGGTGCCTTCGAGACCTTTACCGTTGAAATTATTGATTCCAATAGGTTCCTGGAGACCATGGAATATAACGTCTCTGGTGCTGAACGAACAGCCCACATCTCAGGGCTCCGCCCTAGTAATGACTTTATTGTCTACCTCTCTGGACTCGCTCCCAGCATGCAGACCAAAACCATCAGTGCCACGGCCAGCACAGGTACACGCACATTCGCCCATTCCTAACGCCCTCTCTCCGGAGTCTTTTTTGCAGGATGAAGCCACTCCTTCACTCCCACGGAAGCCCAGGTCACAGGGCAGCAACTGTTCCCTGACACTAGCCTGGAGCACTGTTGACCATGCCTCTCTTCCAGCAGCAGCCCACATGGTGACTTTCCTACTTTATCACTGACCAAGCCATTTCCAGCATAATATATAGTGTGGCCCAGATTGCCAAGCTGAATCTGGAAAAAAGAATTCTCTTCCTCAGTAACAAAAAACCTCTGATGAGAGCTGTTCTTGACTTGGGAAGATGTCTATATTGGTCAAAGAGGTCTTAAAAAGTATATTGCATGTTATATGATGGCTTTTGTCTTCCCAGTGCCTTTGAGTTCCCCAAACCCCAATATTCCAATGATTGAATGAGGACTTGGGAATTGAATTGGGAAAGTGAGGACAGTCAGCAAAGGTTATTCATCAGAGGAGTGTAGGAGGAAGTCACGCTATTCAGACCACCCCAATTCCAAGGCTACCTCTAGAAGAAAAGACCAGAACATGCTGGCTTGCTCCCAGAACAGTGAATGGCAGATGGCAGAAACAGAGTAGGTGTGTTTATATATGGAACTTGGTTAACTGAAGAGTGACCTGCCCTCAGCAAGTCTGTGTTATCTGTGACATGCACACTATCAGAGATGCTCTCTGGCATGCAGCAAAAGACAATTTTACGTGAATTCAACAAGGAGAGCCTTGTCCATTTCAAAATAGCATTCTTAGCACATTTTTGGACAATGCCTTCTCCTGACAGATAAAATTAGATATCACAGACTGAAATTAAAAGTCATTTGTGGAGTAAACAGGAGATTCTCTTCTTCTCACAAAAATGTTCCCATATTCTAGGAGAATTCAAGAAAAGGATTAACATTGCAGTATCCAAACTCCCTCATTTTAAGTTGCCCGAGGCTGAGGGAGGGTCTGTCCTCATTCTGCATGAGACTACAAATTGTTATCAGCATGGACCGCGGGAAAAACAGTGAGCTAGCCAGCAGTACCTCATTCTCATCCCAACCAGATGAAAGTTCATCAAAACCTACAGAAATCAAACACATGTATTTCTTTCTCATGGCTCAAGTTGGTTTTCAAAAAAGGGCAAGTTCCTTTATCAGAGGGTAAAGGTTAAAACTTGATGGATTTAGTCTTACATGTTTTGATTTTGACCTAACAGAGTTTTACATTGACATGCTGTTTGTATTTTCTTTTTTTTTCTTCTCACTTTAGTAGCTGAGCCTCTCCTTAGCCACCTCACTGTCTCAAATGTGACTTCGGGCAGTGTGGCCATCTCATGGAAAGCTCAGGAGTCTGCCTTTGATAGCTTCCTTGTAGAAGTTAGGAATTCTGACCCCCTCCAGGAGACGGTGGTCCATTCTCTGCCTGCGGCGTCTCGCAGCTTTGTCATCACCAACCTCAAAGCTTCTTCTGATTACACTGCCCACCTCCACGGGCTGATTGGCAGGCAGCATGCTCAGACCCTGATGGTCCAAGCAACCACAGGTATTTCCCATGATGGGCTCTTCACTGTCTGGTGAACTTCCTCTGAAGAGGATTCCCCCCGAAATCACCTTCGACCCACTTTTCACCCTTCTATTCCTCTAGATCCTTCTCAAATTTGAGAGAACCACCCCGACTAGAACTTTAAAAGAAAATCTCTCACCCCAAATTAAGGAACTTCGGTGTCAACCTCTTTTTCCTAAATATCTGCTCACATCTGGCATTGTCTGTAGAGAGTTAACCTAACGTGCCTTGGTTGAATTTCTAAACCATCCTCTGATCTGCTCTTGAACATGATCATCTGCTTGTGGTCTTTCTAATCAGTTTTCCCATGTCTTGTTTAAAGGAGTGTGTGCATGCCCTTATTGATTCCTTGGTCACAGAGATCCACATTCTCTTTCTCTCCACCAAGCTTTTAAAAGTGGAGTTACTAGCATGCGGAGAAAAACACCCCAAAGCACACCCGAGACTCACAAGAGAGGACCCAGTGGTCTCATCTTGTTCTTGAGAACTTTTATTTGCTTGTGTTCCCTAGAGACTGCTCTTTTTGACACTGACTCTGTCAAGCATGCTTTGTCATCCACTGATATCTATAACAGAGTGGCAGAGTCTTCCTTTCATCTGTCATCTTATCCAAATCTTGGTGCATGCGGTAAACATTCGGAGTATGAGGTTTTTGGAAATGTTTGTTTTTCCCAGAAGGGGACAGCATGCCAAGAAGTTGTTTCAAAGGGTTAGACGTGGTAACAGAAAAACATCCCTAGCTTGCATGGAACGCTGACTGGACCCTCACTACCATTCTCTGAGTTTCTTCTTGCATCTCACTTTTCAGCTTGGTTGCATCCTTTGGGAGACAGTTAGAGGTTCAGCTGACCTTGAAAACCCAAGTCTTATTCTGCATGATTGTTAATGTGTCGGCATTGCCAGTTTCCGTCTGGTAGCATAGGAAGAGTCCTAACATTCATCCTTAATTCGGGAGATTCCTTCCACAGCAACATATAAGGAAAAAGCAGACAGAGATTCATCGGAGGATTTCACTTTTTCTGTGGTTGAGGTAATTTGCCAATGCTGTAGCTGAAGGCTGTAGCATCGTTAACTTCTCAATCTAATTGCTAAGTAGGAAATCCCATGACATTACTTCTGGCTACACTCTGCCTCTGAGCCAGATCCATTTGTCCTTTGAGACTTCATGGCTTCGAGTTACGCTCTGCAGTTGTCCACTTAAAGTTTATCCAAATGAGCCCCTTCTTTCCTCCAAATCCTGGAGCTACAGCAAAACAATATCTGAGTCCTTGGAAGAAAGAGTTTGCTTCTTCCCAACACTAAATGCTAATCCTAGTATCGCAATTATCCTGGACTGTCGCTTCTCTCTAAAATACGTCTGGGTTGAACTTATTTTAATGTCAGTATTATTTAATAAATGTGCATTTAGGTGGCCAGACCACATACGTCTCAGCTGAAACTAATACTGTAGTCCCCCTACATTAAAGACAAGCTGTTCTCATCACAGATCATCTAGATTTTAAGCGACAAGAGAAACTTAACCTTAGTGGAACAATCCATCTTTCCAAATTAACCAATAAGTGAATTTCATATCAGAAAACACAAAGTCCAACTTCAAGTTTTCCTTTAACTTTTACATATACCAGGGATTTTTGAGTAGAAGACAGCTTCACCTTTATAGTACTCAGAGTGAGATGTAGATTTTCTACATGGTGCATACATTTGGGTTTCTGAATACTACAAAGGATTTCTCTTGTGTGGATATTAACCTTTAATTTCTACAATCCAAACAGATCAAAGACTAAATCAGGAAATTCCAAAATAGCGTTTTCTAAGGCATGCTCAGTGGCACACCAGCAACTTGAGATGTTCAGAGACTATTCCTCAGATAGGGTATCCATTCATCAATAAGTTAATGAAATGCTCTGCTTAGTCACTCAGTCGTGTCTGACTCTGCGACCTCATGGACTGTAGCCTGCCAGGCTCTGTCCATGAGGATTCTCCAGGCAAGAATACTGGAGTGGACTGCCATGCCCTCCTCCAGGGGATCTTTCCCACCTAGGGATCAAACTCAGGTCTCCCGCATTTCAGGTGGATTCTTTACCATCTGAGCCACCAGGGTAGCACTATGAAATGCTGGGCTAAATGAAATTAAGTAGGTTTCTTTACAGAACCGGCATTCCTTTAAAATGCTAGTATACTTCAAGAATCTCTAGGGTGAGATATATTATTCAATATAATGTGAAGCTATCTTGTCTTGGAACATCTCACAGAGCTAGTGTCCCATCACAAACCTTAGAAGATGTACTCTTAATACATCTTTACAATAATTCTATCTACTGCTATAATGGCTTCTTGACTTTTCTTTATACATGACCAGCAAATGGTCGCGTCTCTACTTAAAAAAAAAAAAAGGCAAATCCACACCTGTAGAGAAACTGGTATATTTCCTAGCTTTATGACCGATGCAGGTATGGACAAAGCTTGATTCGCTACCTTTCAGCAAATATTTGGAGGGATTGATACTTTCATGTTCCATGGCTACATGCTGGAGAAATCGTCTGCTCCCTCTAATAATGTGTCTCTCTTTCTCTCTGCCCCTGTTCCTTTCCCCCTAGAGCCAGAGCCACAGTTGGGCACACTAGTCCTTAGCAATATCACTCCTGACAGCTTCAACGTGTCATGGACCACTCAAGCTGGGCCTTTTGCAAAGATTGTTATCAATGTCAGCGATTCTCACTCGCTGCACGAGCCCCAGCAGTTCACAGTCTCAGGAGACGCACAGCACGCTCACGTCACGGGCTTGGTGGCGAACACTGGCTATGACGTTAGTGTGGCAGGGACCACCTGGGCTGGGGGCTCCAGCAGGCCCCTCACTGCCTTTGTCGTGACAGGTACTCTTTCAAAGGCTCTGGTTTTGTTCGGAATTCTAAACTGGGGAAGGGAGGAAAGGGGATAGGCGTTCTAAAGGGAAATTCAACCCCCAGTATAGTCTTGATTCCATATGTGAACTTCTACATGAAAACAGAGCAAGTGCTATTTCCAAGAGAGACCCTTCACAGCCACTCTTAGGAAATGAAGATGGTAGACTCAACAGTCGTATAAAGCTTCCAAGGAATTCTGTGCCCAGTTTTATAGGCTGTCTGATTCACAATTTGGAGATTCTGGCTGGAGAGTGAGTTTTAAGTTGGTAATGGCCCAAGGCAGGAATTTTGCCCATAAATCATGCTAGGTAAAGCAGCCCATAAACTACCTGCCCCAGAAATAAAATGATTTACTTTTTCTTCCATAAAGGGGTTACTTTTTAAAATTGACATCTACAACAGATTAAGGAAGGTTCAACCTTAGAGCAGACAAATCCCAGTTTTAATTACACCCGATCTATTTATTGAACTCGACTTCTTCTCTTTGAATTACATAAAGAAATGGTTTTCTATTCCCTTTCCTGAAATTATCCTCAATCAATGGCAAAGGCTGAAAGGGGTGTCAATTTACCAAATCTCTAACCTGCAAAGCCTCAGAAAACATTTAGAAGTCTCTTGCTTTCCACTAATGATCATTTTTAGGAGACCAACTTTGCTGGCTGATTTTCACATGAAACCAGGCGTCTCTTGAGGTCCAAATTGCTATAAATTGCTATTTATTGACATAAATAAGATATATCAATAAGATCAGCTAAGTATTTAATTGGAGGCAGCATAGGTTTCCTAAAAGAGTGAGAATCTTGAGATCAGGCCTATGTGGTTTCTAATTCTCTCCCACATCTTTTTAACTACATGACCTTGACCAGCTCTTAACTTCTCTGAAACCCCACTCTCACATGTATGAAAATAGAATACTAACAGGCACCTCTGACAGTTTCAGGATTTAATGGATATGGTGAAATGTAACTGCCTGGCATCCACGCGGCATTTTACAGATGCTGAGTCCTTTCCTCTGTCTCCCAACAGTATGAGAAAAGTAGGTTCTTAAAGATAAGCAGCAACAACAATACAATAAATAAATAAAAGCAACAGCCTAGATAGAAACAATAGATCTGGCAGTCATGACTTTTCCTATTATTTTTAAGAGAACACTACGTTTTTTTTTTTACTGTAAGATCAAAGAGAGGTAATGTTTTCTGTACAGTTGTCTAATGTGAATTCAACTGTCCTGTCTTCAAATGCAGAACATGGTCATTCCTTAGTGGGGCAGGGCAAGGAACAGACAGACAGATGACTGAGAACTTCACCGCCCCGGAGGGAAAGTATGCCCTGATGCAGATCCTCAGGCCCTTACTTGCAGCTTCTTGCAGGGTCTCCCACAGAACAGAGAGAAGAAAAAGGGGCTGGGAGAGCTGGTTTAGGGAATCCTGGATCCAGTTACAATATTGTCTCAGCTAATCCTGGATGTGAAAAGACTCTGCAGTTTAAAAGAAGCATATTTTTAAAAGAAATTAAAAAAAAACCCTGAACACGAGGGACTGTAAATAGCAAGCCCTTGATGGACTAATTAGCCTGAATGCCCTCCTGTTCACTGGAATTCTCTGCTTTGATGGCCTGGAAGTTCACAGAGGCCAGTTATCAGAGAAAGGCGCCACGTATCCAAACAAAGTTCTGCAGCAGAATTTGAGACCCTTGTCTTGCAGACAAAGGAGCCTGTCAGCGCAGTGTATGTGATTTCATCTTTGCCTTTGATAGAGTTATGATTTAGAGTAGATCTTCATTTGTTTTGTTTTTTTTTTAAAGCCTCAAGACAAACACCACGCAGTTCAAAATAAGTACAGGAAATCCAAGCTGTGACAAAACTTAATCTCTGCTTAAGGGGTGAGGGCATTCATTCACTTGTTCATTCAGTCACCACACATGTCTTTTTAAAACGTTTTCCTTTACATTCCACGTATTAGACTCTGGGCATTAGTATAAGGTCATTTATCTCTTTGAATGTTTCCATTTAGCTTCGGTGAAATAACAGGCTCTAAACTAGATGTGGCTAAAGCACCCTTGGCCATGGAATTCCCACCCCCCGTACACGCTCTGATAAAAATAAACACACGCGCTCTTGCTGTGTTTTGTTTTACTGGAGGGAAGGCCCTGGGCCTTCTCCAGCGCCCCTGCTCATGCCGCAGGTCTTGCCAGCACCAATGGGGTTGACTAATTAGACTTTGGCTTAGGGTATGGAAAAAACACTGAACCTGGCGTCAGATGACCTAGGCTGGATCTCAGCTCAGCCACCTAGTGGATATGTCGCTCACTGAGTCGTCTAGTCGTGCCCAGCTCTTTGTGACCCCATGAACCGTACCCTTCCAGGCTTCTCTGTCCATGGGATTCTCCAGGCAAGAGCACTGGAGTGTGTTGCCAGGCCCTCCTCCAGGGGATCTTCCTGACCCAGGGATTGAATTCATGACTTTTACGTGTCCTGCATCGGCAGGCGGGTTCTTTACCACTACACCACCTGGGAAGTCCCTTTACTACTGGGTCATGGAGAAATCCCTGACCTCTCTGCTTACTGTGTTGTCATAGGTGCGAAGAGAGGATAGTAATATCTACTTACAGTGTCATTATGAGGGTTCAATAGGATAATGGATGTGAAGCCTTGTCAGTTGAGAATTATTAACAGAAGTCCAGTTGATACAAGCTCACTCCTGTGGGGAATTCCAATGTGGAAAAAGACCCTTTGGTACCTATGGGATAAGAGGACCAGAGACACATGTTTGGTGACTGAACGAACAAATAATGACAGAATTTACTGAAGATCCTACCTTTATCCAGGAAAACAAAATTAACAAATCTTAGTATATGCCATAATCATAATTGGTTAAATTTGGACACACAAGAAAATCTTACCTCATCCCTTTATCTCAGCTGGTGAGGATATACATCACTAACTGGCCTGGTCAACTTAATGCTAAATAAGATCTAGCAGTGGAATAAAAACATATAAAATACACTAAAAAGGGAGTATGTTTTAAAAATAAATAAGCTGATTTTCTTCAAGACCATAAGTTAGTGGGAAATAGACAAAGGAGTCCAAACCCATTACAAGATATTCAGTTTTCTTGGGAAAAATCCATGGCCTTTGGAGTCAGACCCAGCTAGAGCCTTGTGCTGTCACATACTAGCCCTGCGACTTTGGCCAAGTCAGTCAACTTCTTCTGAAGCTCGGCTTTCTTACCTGTATCGTGGGAATGACGTCCATCTCAGAGACTTGTTAAGAGATCTACACAAGACGATGGCACCTGGCAACTGATAAGCTCTTACCAAAAATGCATTTTCTGAGCACATTAACACGTTTGATGATTGATTGTGCATCTCATCAGTTTTTGTGGAGACTTGTGCTGTCCTGGCAGAGTCAGCGCCGCTAACCTGAGTTCTTTTCACCCCTCCCTTCTTTCAGAGGCCCTGCCCCTTCTGGAAAACCTAACCATTTCCGACATTAATCCCTACGGGTTCACAGTTTCCTGGATGGCATCGGAGAATGCCTTTGACAGCTTCCTAGTCACGGTGGTGGATTCTGGGAAGCTGCTGGACCCCCAGGAATTCACCCTTTCAGGAACCCAGAGGAAGCTGGAGCTCAGAGGCCTTATAACTGGCATTGGCTATGAGGTCATGGTCTCTGGCTTCACCCAAGGGCGCCAAACCAAGCCCTTGAGGGCTGAGATTATTACAGGTATTTTGGCTCAAGTGAGCCATTTTCTCCTCTTCCCAGTTCCCTCCATGTAATCCATCTATGAGACCGCCATGGTTTTAACACTCTTGTCCATGTTTCCTACTTAATCCATAGATGTGGCCTAGTCTTTGTGTCTCCACCCCCACCCCCAGCACTGTCTCTCGTCTCACGTCTCTAACGAGTGCTCCTTTCCTCCCACTCCAGAAACGAGAAGGTCGAAATGTCTCCACTAGGTGTCCCGAATCCTTTGACCGCATCTTGTCTGTAGCTCTTGTGTGTTACCCTCCTCTGTGTTCATCCGGCTGGTCCCCAGCTACGTTTCAGCCTTCTCAAGAGAAATATACCAAGGAGTATATTTCAAAAACTTATTTACTGCATTTGTCATCTCAAAGCCTCAACTGTGGTCTTGCCAAACTTGCCAGGTGGGCTTGTCATTGGAAAACCAACTGTGAACTTATACTGGTAAACACTAATATCATTGAGATTCTTCAACACAGACTAAATCCATCATTTTCAGCACACTCATAATTCCTAGAGAAATATAGCATGAACAACTTTAACAGTCAAAAATCTGTGTTTCCCAAAGTCTTTCTAGAGGGAACTAACTCCATATTCAGAGGTCCTACTTAATAAAGAAGTTCCATGTTCAAATAAATTTCTGAAACACTGAGTTACAGATCCTTGACCACAAAGCTCTAGAGAACATTGTAAAGTGCATGCTTCTCTCCAAGAGGGGCTTACCCAGGAAATTTTCCCACATTTATTTGACAATGAATGATGATCAAACAGGTACAGTTTGCTCTGAGTGTACTTTGGGAAACTCAGGTCTAAATCTACCTTGACACTGAGTTTTGTCTAGTTAAGCCAATCCAAGATCACAACTTTGGGTCTAAAGTATGTAGTACAAGAGGTTCCAAGTCTTGGTTCTACCATCTGAACACTTACTGAATGGTTAACAAAAAGCAAGCCAGTCAAGAGTAGGAGCCTCCTTTAGTATAGCAGCTCCAAGAAAAAGAGCATAACATTTATAATGTTTTAAAAGCCAAATGCTCAAGATCAAGGGAAATATAATCAGCCGTATCATCATGGGCAGCTCTACAGATCGTTAATGCTGGTTTATTTGTCTTTGCAAAAAGAAAAGAAGAAGGTCTCGCAGACATGGGCGTTCAGCCACTGGCAGACAGAGAGCAAATGTAAACAAGTTACTGGCTTTGAAATTGTTTAATAATGCAGGGAAGGGGTCTTTGCTGAGTCCAGATGTGGATTTACAGAATTGCTTTTAGACAAAACTCACACATGTAAGCACCCACTTGACTTGTACTGAATGTATCAACTCTCTTTCTCCTCTCCTCAACCTACTGGACATGTCCATGTTGAATCATTTTATTTTCGGTATCTCAGGACACTTCTCACTCTGAGAGCCGGGACACGGCTGCATATCAATACCCCCACCAGAGAGACTATGGCACAGGCTGCTGAGTGATCTTCTCTCTCCTCCTTCCACCATTCTCTTCCCTTCTAGAAGCCGAGCCGGAAGTTGACAACCTTCTGGTTTCAGATGCCACCCCAGATGGGTTCCGTCTGTCCTGGACAGCTGATGAAGGAGTCTTCGACAGTTTTGTTCTCAAAATCAGAGATACCAAAAAGCAGTCCGAGCCACTGGAGATAACCCTCCTTGCCCCCGAACGAACCAGGGACATTACAGGTCTCAGAGAGGCCACTGAATATGAAATTGAGCTCTATGGAATAAGCAGTGGAAGGCGATCCCAGCCAGTCACTGCCATAGCAACAACAGGTACCATATATAAATGGGAGAGACTAGAGAAAAGTTCTCTGTTCCTCTTCTCACAGGGCTGGGAAATTATTAGAGATTTGCATGCAGACAAGCTTGGGTTTGAATCATGACTCTTGATTATAGACTGGATGATTGTGATTGTGATCATGGCTAAGTGTTTATGCAAAAAGAGCATGATGCCACTTACCTAATAGTGTTGTGAGGATTGAATGAGATGATTCATGGAAAGCCCATAGGGAGGGCCTGGCACATAGCAAGGGCTGAGCTAATGAGAGCAAGTAACATTTTCGTTATTGTCATTAAGATAATCATTACAATCATTGCTTTTTCTTCAAATTCCAAAGATCCTTCTTTCTGCCTGTTATGTTTTATCCAGAGATATACTTCCGTGTTCTTTGGTCAAATGTTCAAGCTATGCAGGGTATAATGGAGAAGTGGTACCTCTACCTCTAAAGATTAATACTTCTAAAATTCTACATGTGAATAGTCAGTACCTTGATCAAGAAGGAAAAAAGAAGAGGTTAGCAGGTTTGGCGGGCTCACACATTTTATTTATACTCACAGCAACTCTAAAAAGCACTAGAGGCAGAAATGAAGATTCTATTCAATGTGAGTTCTTTCCAGAAGAATAAAGAAAGATGGCCATTACCAGATGGTTTAAAATGATAATATTAAGATTAACATGATTCTTTAAAGAGAAAAGGACAGACCTTCAATGGTAAGGTAGGGTGAATTCCTTCAGGAAACCAAGGCAGGTACAGAAATGGAGCATTTGCTAGAGACAGCTGCTTCAGAGGAACCAGAGGAAACAATCATAAAACCACAAGCAGAAGTACAAGGGACCTGAGGAATGGTGTATCCCAGACCCTTCTGTTTGTGCATGAGGAATCTGTGACCCAGAAGGGTGAAGTGATTGGCCTAAGGTCACACAGCCAGATTTGGAGTAGAACCTAAATACCAAGCTATTTTACTACTATTAAATAGAGGCAGGCTAGATAACATAACCAACTACTATACACGCTTGCCACCTCTGACATGCAAAGAGCACAACACTAGACTACACCTTCCCTTTGTCCAGAGTATCTTATGATGCCAACTTTCAGGACCAAATGAGCTCTGAGAAGCCACCTGTAGAAATAAAAATTGGTATTTGTAGACGTGGAGGAAATGCTGAGATCCAGGCAGTAATTCAGCCAGAGGAAATACCCTGTTTCTTATTAACACAGAGGCCCCATCTCCCGGGACATGAGTCCCTGTCTCCTCCTCCCTGTGGCTTCCCACAAAACAACTCTAGATCAGAGGCAGAGGCTGGTTTTGACCCTGGTTTATAAACACTGCTTTTCAAAGTTTACTTCTGATCGGCGATTTTGTTTTGCTGATCTTTTTTTTCCCCAAAGGCTCTGCAGTTTTAAAGCAAAAAAGAGAACGAATAATCATGAGCTCTTTTTTTAAGAACAAAAGAAAAGGCTCTGTAAGATAGCCCTTTCTTTGACTTCTTTCTCTGGGGCATTGTATTTCACAGCTGAAGAGACGCGTCTGTGTCTGTGTGTGTATGTGTACACACGTGTGCTCTGGTACTTGGAATGACGGGAGAGGTGACTCTGGAGCACAGTAGACATCTCAGTCACCTCATCAGCTTCAGAAAGTTTCCCTTTTGTCTTTTCACTCTTTCTCCTTGTAAACCCTTCTTTCTGCTCCTCTTTTTCTTTATAAAAGCTGCTGCAGCATCTCCTCTCACTCCCTGAGCACAGGCTGGCAGCCCCGAGTGCCCCCGCACAGAGACAGTGGCTGGAGGCAGTGTAGCCAAGTGGTTAAGCCTGCAGCCTCTGGGCAGATCTCTTGGCGTCTGACCCCTGCTCCTGAGCAAGTCTCCTTTCCCCTCTGAGTGTCTGTCCCCTCCCTTGGCCAATAGGCCCTAACTCAAAGGTCAGCTATGAGGTTCCCGTCAGATCAGGAATGTTGAGTATTTTTCCTTGCCCATTGTAACAATTTTAGCTGATACTATGTTTGGGTGATTTAATTTACATTTTTTAATGGTCCACTTGGTTGAAAATTTAAAGGTTAAAAAGAAGAATATACAATGAGGTCTCTATTCTGCTGTCCTCACTAAGTTGCTCTATCTAGAAGCAGTCAGCATGACTACTTTCTTCTGAATCTCTGCAGAAATACTCTTACAGACAAACAAGATTAGACCGGAGTCTGTGCTCTCTCTTTTTTCCAGGTTTTTTTTGGTGCAGTGATTAACACACCCACTCTTCCACACACTGGTGTGTGTGTGTGTGTGTTCCTTGCTTATTAATAGATCTCAGATATATTCCCACATATCTTGTTTATTTAACTATTCCCCTACTGCCAGACCTTAGGTTATGGGTTGTTCTCTCCTCTGCCAATCTCTGCATCTACAGTGGCTGCTCTTCCTCTTCATGGATTGAGCCACTTCTTCACAATGGCCTTGGTCCCCCTTTGGGAAGCCAGAGGAGCTTCTCTTATCTCTGGGAAGTTAAATGCCAACACGCTTCTGGGTACCATCTGGATGGTCCCTAGAATAGAAAAGAAAATACTTCAAAATCCAAAACCAGAGTAAGATGACTCTGTCATTTTCTTCTGGAGGTTCCTACTGCCTACCTTGGGGATAGTGAGGACCTTCAAATGTTTCTTAACCTGCCCCATCACCACCCTAACTGTACACCCCTTCCGCACCCTGAAGCCAAGGGGGAAACCCCTCTCCAAGCCCCAGAATGTACCCCCTCTCACCCCATCTCACTTTCCCAGCCAGGCAGCCTCCCAGCCCCTCCAGTCAGTTCCAGTTCGATGCACTTGAAACCACAAACCACAGAGCTGCAATGGCATCGTGTCTGGAGACACGTGCTCAGCAGTCCTTCCTCTGCAGGAGCCAACTCTCTGTGCCTCGTGCCTTTGGCTCTGACTCTCATTAAGTGTAAAGATGATAACCACCTATTATAGAGCTTGCACTTCATGCCACCCATAGCAGTGCAACTGACACACTTTTCCTCACTGATTCACGTGACACAGACAGTCCAGCTGAGCGACACATTCAGCCCCATTTCACAGAGACCTAAGGGGCTAAGGTGCTGTTATCTAGTAAAGCCAGAATGGGATTCAAAACCAGGTCAGTGTACCTCCAAGTCCTTGCTCTTAAACCATGCTGGCTACCATCTCCTTAGCTTCTCACAGGATTCACATATATCAAGTATTTATAAAACTATGTTGAAGGTAAAAGGTTTTTAAATGATTGTGAATGGAGATATTATTAAAGAAATTTGCTCCAGATTTGGGGAGGCAACATTTTATGCAGAGAACAAACAGAAGTCCTCTTCAACCTCCTTGAGAATTTCTAGCAATTTCTAATGCTTCCCTAATGGAACTTTTATTGAAAACCAAGAGTCTACTCAGAAAGAGAGTCAGAGGCATTGCCTTTCCTGGGTCCTCCTAGCTTTTCAATAGGCAAAATTTAGTTATTCTATGAGGCTCCGCCTTCAGGCTCCCGTTGGCCCTCCCTTCCCCTTCGGTGCTGGAGACTCGTGGGCCCTGTTTACGGCAGCAGGACACATGCTAAAATAACAAAGTGTCTTCCGCACCTAGGAAGGTCTGTTGTCTAAAAATACCACTGACCCTGGAATTCCAGCACCACTGCGCCGTTCTTCAGACGACACGCGGCTCTCTGCCTGCTGTCGCTTTCCAGTGCATCCCTCAGGAGTGCGTGACAGATGAGGTTACTAATTCTCATGGGTTTGTTTTGTTTTGTTTTAAAGACAGGGCAGATAATATTGCCATTGTGCAACTGAGAAAACTGGGATCTAGATAGGGGAGCTGTGGCCAGATGCACCTTCTAAAGTGTGCCAGGACCTGGCCTGATGAGTTTCACAGAGTGGAGGTCCGAGTGAACCAGGCTTGCTGCAAGAGAGCCCCTGTGCCTGAGTTTACACACCTCACTGGGGTTTTTTTTTTTTTTTTTTTTCTTATTCTGCCTCATCTAGATCTTTCCTGGGTGACTACTTCAAAATTCAGGTTGCCCATGGTGGGGGGAAAAAAAGAGTCACATGGGAAAGAAAAAAAAAAAGCAAGCATTTACTGAATTCTCACTGTGTGCCAAGTTCTGTGCTAGGATTTTACATCAATCATCTCTGCTAATCCTCAAAACATTCCTGAAAGTGGGCACCACTTTTCCCACTGAGATGGAGCAAGGGAGGCTCCTATGAGGCACAGGAGCTGCCCTAGTCGCCCAGCCTCTCCAGGGTGTTCGGACAATCAAGATCATCCCACTCCAGAGCCATGTGGCTTCCAAAGCCCTCCAAGGAGAAGGCAAAACCCCAGGCAGCCACAGAATCTGGGGGTGGCTAGCAGATCACAGGAGAATGCGTCGGAGGAGGGAGAAAGAGCAGAAATGGAGAGGGAAAAAAAAAAAACTCCCCAAAGTGGGCTGTGGGTTTCAGAACTTAATGATCAACGTGGGCTGCAGAGGGAAAAAGATGAGGAAATGAGCTCCCTGGAGACCCGAAAATTGTTTCCTGGATTGTATGGTTAAGCATGGTCAGCTGAAGAGGGCAAAAAGCTAAGCCAAAAAATACACAGAGAAAAGCCAAAGGAAACTGGGTTTGCGGGGGAGGTATTTACGTAGCAAAAAGTGTTCCCCAGGGCATGGCTTTCCCCGCAGGTAGACCCAGTATTCAAGAGGGGCTTGCCTTGGGCATGGTTCTGAGCTCCCTCCTCTGGCTCTGAATCTCCATCTAATTCTGGGAATGAGTTTGTCGAGGTCAGTTTCCACGTAAACATTATTTCCAGAATCCCAGGGCTATGCCCAGCTCTGCCGCCCAGTCCTGGGACTTAGATCACATCACAAGAGTATTCATTGGAGAACTGAGCCTCAGTTTGCTGCTGCTGCTGCTAAGTCGCTTCAGTCGTGTCTGACTCTGTGCGACCCCGTAGACGGCAGCCCACCAGGCTCCAGTCCCTGGCATTCTCCAGGCAAGAATACTGGAGTGGGTTGCCATTTCCTTCTCCAATGCATGAAAGTGAAAAGTGAAAGTGGAGCCTCAGTTTGGTCTCCTGTAAATTGGCTACAACCACACCTTCTTCTCAGTGGTTTCTGAGTGAGGGTTAATCCTTATAAAGCGAAAGAACTGAGCACTTACCAAGTCTTGAAAGTGAAAATGTTAGTCGCTCAGTCATGTCCAACTCTTTGTAATGCCATGGACTGTAGCCCACCAGGCTCCTCTGACTGTGGAATTCTCCAGGCAACAATACTGGAGTGGGTAGTATCCCCTCCTTCGGGGGATACTCCAGACACAGGGATCAAACCCAGGTCTCTCACGTTGCAGGCAGATTGTCTACCATCTGAGCCACCAGGGAAGACCCATCAAGACTTGGTATCATTTAATATCAAATTTTCTTTAATCATAAAAGGAATTAAAAGGCAAAGATTTGAAAAAAAAATGATAAACATCAAAAATGAAAGGAAGGTTATTTCAAACTGTGAAACTACCCACTTACCCTCACTTTTTAGATGTCAGCTATGCTAACATTCTTTTTGGATGAAACCAAATGGCAGCTCTGCAGCTCTGGGCCCTGTACCTGAATGAAAGAGCAATTGTTTCCATCAAGTCATAACTTGACCACAAATCACCACATCCTCCATCCTAAAGGCTTGGCTCAGATGTAAACTGAGCTTTCATGGATAAGGAATTCAGGAAGAATCACTGATGAGCAAGAGAGTTAACTGTTTCTGGGTTTCTCCTGTGCTTTCTCCTCAACAGCCATGGGCTCCCCGAAGGAAATCATTTTCTCAGACATCACTGAAAACGCAGCCAGTGTCAGCTGGATGGCACCCACTACCCAGGTGGAGAGCTTCCGGGTCACCTATGTGCCCATTGCAGGAGGTAGGGCGCTTGGTGGGGAGAGGGAAGGGATCTGGAGTGTTTGGGTGGAATTGTGACTCAGACAATTCCATCCTCCTCTTCATATTTGAGACCATCTGAATAGACTTCATTTGTAAAGTGCTATGAGATCCTTGAAAGAAACTATACCTTGAGGAATCATGTTAAAAAGATCATTTCCAGTCTCATAATTCTAAAATTCTATGAGCAATAGATCCCCAATAATGTTTTCACACAAGGACAAAAGACTCTAAACCCATTGACCTTTTTTGTTTGGCAAAACTGATCTTTGCCTCTTGGTCCCCAAATCTGTCTGTCTCAGCAAAGGATGGGAAGCTGTGACTTTGCAGAGTTGAAAGTTCTAGTTCAGGCACATGGGCCATAATAGAGACCACAAGACCACGGGGCGGGGGTAGGGGGAGGAAGCATATTCAAATCTATCTAAAGACATTCTGGGAGGTAGTGAGCTCCCTATTAGTGGAAGTGTACACAAAGATGATAGTTGATAAGTATATGCAAAGTGTATACAAAGATGATTATCTCTTCAGAGACACGCTGCAGCATCTCTGTAGGGAGTTCGGTCAACTGATACACAAGCTCCTCAAAAGCCCCCAGATTCTAAAAAACAAAAATTTTGGACTTTTTAATAGATATAAGAGTACAAATTAGACCATGATCATCTTCTTCAATCGTAGAATATCTGCTAGTAAGAGATAAGTCTATATATAGTTAAGTGAATACAATGGATTAAATATATCAGATATACATTACACAGTGAGCTTCCCGTATCCTTTGTGGGAAGAAATAGATAAATAAAATTTATACAGCATGCCAGCTCTCTACTGAATGGAAACTTGCCATTTGTAGCACATTGTGACCTCATAATTTTTCCTCCCCTGGCTTAGTTTTTGGCCTCTGCATGGATGGAAAAAAACATTATACAAAGAGTAAAACCTCTTCTCTTATGCTAGAGGGTAGGAGCAAATGAGAAGAAGTGAAGAAAATGCTGGATAAATGCAGTGTCACTGCCAAACCGGTTACGCCCACTCTTGGGACAGGTGTGCTTAAGTCCCTCCTGCTTTTCCTGTGTTCCAGGTGCGCCCTCAGCGGTGACTGTGGATGGGACCAAGACCCAGACCAGGCTGCTGAGACTCTTACCTGGAGCGGATTACCTGGTCAGCGTCATCGCCCTGAAGGGCTTTGAGGAAAGCGAGCCTGTCTCGGGGACGCTCACCACAGGTGTTTTTCTCACCTGCAGCATCATTGCTCATGATCCAGCAGTTAGAAGAAAAATGTTTTTGTTTAGGAAATTCTAGCGGAAAGTGGGCTGGCCTGGGAGCACCAGAGGCCTCCTCTGTGACACAGTTGTAGCCTCTTCTGAGCTTCATCCTCAGCCTCCCTGGGCCGCCATGTCCCAGGGAATTGTGGGGAAAAGGGTGGAAGCTGGGGAGTCATACTGACCTGGTGCGAATCCCAGGTTCTGCCCCTTCTGGACACAGAGCTGTCGGTCAATGTCCTGAGGATCTAGTTTCTTTCTTGGAAAACGGGTGCAGTTCTTCTCGCACTGCAGGATGCTATAAGAACCTTAGGAAACTGTGTGTAAAGCGTCTGTAAATATAGATCATTGCACGCATTAATCCACCTCCTTCCCTTCCAAGCAGATGCTTCACACAGACACGTGAATCGTTATAGCTATAAAGTAACAACTCTCGATTTGGCAGCTACAGTATTTCAGGGCTGTTCCTGAACCATTCCCATGTAAACCAACATAGCTAACATCCTTCTCATAGCTAATATCCTTCCCATTTTACAGAGGGAAAAACTGAAGTCAGGGCAATCGCATGCCTTGGCCAAGTCCACATAACTAGTAAATGCTGGAAGCAAACCTGAGCTCAGGTCAGGCTGCCTCCAAATTGTGCGTCCCTCTTAGATAAAGGATGATTTTCCTATTATAACCTGATTTGTACAGCACATTATAAGGAGGGAAAAAATAATGAATTGCATTGAAGGAGAATGAAGTGGAAAATTTCTCTTTAGGCTCCCATGTCTCTAAACAATTTATCCTTTGATATATGAGCAATTATCCAGCCTAATCCATTAAGGGATCTGAAGAATGGGCCTCATAGGAAATTTTAAAAATTTCCTAATAGTCTAAAAGGGTTGCTAATATGCAATTAAAACCTCCCGTCTGAACCCAGAGTCCTGACCACCCTGCCACACAGATCCTCATCGCCCGCCTAGAAATCTTTCATTTGTGGCTTCTCCATGGCAACTGATTGCAAAGCCTGGGTCTTTTTCCTCTGGAGGCCCCATTGTCCTCATTGTTAAAGGAGACTCTGTCCATGTAAGATGAGACAGGAAGGACCTCCGGGTGGACGGGGTGGGTGCCCCCAAATTACTCCACCCCTTCCTGAGACCCTCAGGCCAGTCGTTTCATCTCCTGGGGCTCAGGCACCTCAGCTGTGAAGTCAGCTGATGATGGCTGCCTGCCCTCCATCTTCCCAGAGCTGTGGTCCCGGAGTAACTGAGTCATAAATGTGAACGAAATTGGAAACCAGTCACATGTAGGTTGGTTTCTAAGAAGGGGGTGTTGGGTTGTAGCAGTGGTCAGTTCAAAGGGCCAAGAACTGTGACTCTCCATGCCTTCTCAGCACAAGTCACTTAGGAATCATTCTGAAAACTCCAAATAACTTTAATAGTCATGTTAAGACCAACTGCAATTATTGAGTGCTGCCCCGAGCACATTTCACACACATCGTCTAGTTCATCCTTACAGCAGCCTTCTGTGACAACTGAGGAGAGTGAGGTGTGGAGAAGGAAAATGACCCAAAGGCACACAGACCCACAACAGGGAATCCAAGGTAGAGCCTGGGACCACCGGCCCCTGGAGCCTGCCCCTGTGTTCTCCATAGCCCACCGAACCAGAGCTATTACTCAAAACCAAAGACATCACAGGCAGCCCTCACTCTGTACCTGTCCTGGTTTTGTGAAGCCTTTCCCTGGAGAAAGTAACGTGAACTATAAATATAAATCCTTGTCATGTGTTCAGCTCTTTGCAGTTCACAGAGCACCTTTCCACCTATAATATCATGTGAAAACCAAAGTATAATTGAAAACAAAGCCAAGCAGAGCTTCTATACCCATTTTACAGATGAGAAACAGAGACCCAAGATGACCCAGACAGCAAGGGAAGGAGTCATGTCTCAAACTCAGGTCATCCTGGCTCCAAGGTCAGAACTCTTGCATGCTTCTGACACTGTGTCCCACACCAGGAGGCCAGGAGCAGGGTAGACAGCAGAGTAGCTGTGGTCTGATGCGCTGCCCCATGGCTGACTATCTCTCCAACACATCACTGTGTTTCCTTGCAGCTCTGGATGGCCCATCTAGCTTGGTGACAGCCAACATCACTGACTCAGAAGCCTTGGCCATGTGGCAGCCAGCCATCGCCCCTGTGGATAATTATGTCATCTCCTACACAGGGGAGAGAGGTAAGGTCATGTCCGAGACCCTCCCCTCTCTGAGGAGCGTCTGTCCGGCTCTAAACTTCCTGTTCTTCTTTCTTTGTGCCACTTTTGGTTGCTTTTGCTGTTTAGTCACTCAGTCATGGCCGACTCTTTGCGACCCCATGGACTGCACACGCCAGGCTTCCCTTCCTTCATCATCTCCCGGAGTTTGCTCAAACTCATGACCGTTGAGTCAGTGATGCCAACTAACCATCTCATCCTCTGTCATCCCCTTCTTCTCCAGCCTTCAATCTTTCCTAGCCTCAGGGTCTTTTCCAGGAAATCATCTCTTTGCATCAGGTAGCCAAAGTACGGGAGCTTCAGCATCAGTTCTTTGAATGAATATTCAGTGTTGATTTCCTTTAGGATTGATGTACAAAGATGCGAGGGTAGGTTGGTGAGTCCAGCAATGTTCTTATGGTTCTCAGTTGCCACCTGAGAACAGACTCATGGGCTGGGACAGGGGCTGGTGAATGGATGGGTGTGAAGGGGCCTGTGCAAGTGGTGGCGAGAGCAGCCCAACCTGTATCTTCCCGCTGTGGTCAAATGGAAGAGCATCAATACCACGATTATATCAAGGAGGCTAACAGGCCATTTAAAGAAAAGCAGATGGTGCATCTGCAGCCTGTTCCTCCTCTCCTGCTGGTCTCTGCTGTCACCATGAGCCACCCTCTACAGACACAGCTCTCACCTCTTACAAAGGAGTCCACAATCTGAAATCTTAAATAGACTACTTCAGGCAGCTTTGGGGAGACTGCACTTCCTGGATGCCGCAGACAGGGCCAGTTAGAGCTGATCTGACTAAGAAATCAGAAATGATCTCTCCTTGCCTTTTCAACCATCTGTGCTCATTTACTCAGCCGGCAGATTCAATACTGGTAACTTGTTTGGGGCACCAGTGAGTTACGGCCACTAGCACGTAAAATTAAATACAAATAAGAGAGAAAAGAAAGATTCCTTTTCAATGAACAAGTCCCTATTTTTCAGGAACTAGATTAGGAAAAAATATGTTATTTTAATGTCACAGTATATGTGAGTTTCATATCTGATGGTTGTTTTACTTTCAGTAACAGTGTGAGAGCATACCATCAGCTGTGCAGGGGGTCTCTGAAAATCTTAACTCAGCCCTGGCGACCTCCTGTAAGAGAGGGTTCCTTGTGAGGATTGGCGGATCAGGGGGTGGGGTTAGAGGAATTCTTGGGTTTCTTTTTTTCTACTTTTTTTATTTTTAAATATTCCCCGTGAGCAAACTCTTGTAAGTCAGGGAAGATGATGTTGTCTCACCTAAAATAAACCAGAGTATAGTTCATGGGAATCATGGAAACTGTGGCTGCAGGCATAGACATGTCCTCATCCAGAAGAGTGTGTGTGTGTGTGTGTGTGTGTGTGTGTGTGTGTGTGGAGGGGGATCATGGATGACAAGGAGGGTGAGCATCTCAGCCCAGTTTGCCCCGAACTTTCCCAGTTTTAGCCTTTCAAATCCCATACCCTGAGAAACCTCTCAGGCCTTGGCCAGCCAGGCCATCTGGTCACCTGTGACGAGGAAGGTGACACCTGGATGCCATGGCTTGGGGCCCGCCCGTGGTCCTGACCCACTGAGACTGAGAACCAGTAATCAGGTTTCGGTCTGTCTATGCCACCTGGTTTTTCTGGTTCCCCAGCCTAAAGATATGACATTTAGCAAGTTATAAAGGATGTGAGAGTAAGTGGGAAAAAATGGGAGAGCAAGCAAGGGGACAAATTAAATCTGGGTAGCCTGAGGCATGGGGATGTTACCTGCAACTCTCCTCTAGCTGGATCCTGTGCAACACTGTGCTCAAGAGAGAGAAAGGAGTGTAAGTCATCTCAGAAATCAAACCTGCTTTTCTGTAGGACCGCTGAAAGCTTCTGTGTTAGGAGGTGCGTGCACTGTTGGCCAAGCCCACTGATGGCCCAGACAGGGAGAGGTAACTGCCGTGGTGTGTATATTTCCTGTATAGTGCCAGAAATTACCCGCACGGTGTCCGGGAACACGGTGGAGTATGCACTGACCAATCTCGAGCCTGCCACAGAATACACGCTGAGGATCTTTGCAGAGAAAGGGCCCCAGAAGAGCTCAACCATCACCACCAAGTTCACCACAGGTACAAAGACACTGAAGAGCTGGAAAAAGCCCACCCACTGCCTCTATCTTTAACAGTATCCCTCTCCATCTATTATTTCTCAAGTCAGCTCCCTGCAATGTGATGACATCAGCAGCAACTCAATCCACCAATGCCCCCTCAATCAAGACTTAAGAAACACACCATTTCCTTTTGAACTGAAATGACCTTGCTCTCCCCACAGACTAGGAAATGATTTTAAGAGGAGGGCTTTTTAAGTGGAAAACCAGTCCCCACTGGCCCTAAACCCAGTAGTTAATGATCCATGTTCTAGGCAGGGAAATATTTTTAAGAGAAAGATTTTAAAGGCAGATTTTCCTAGATGTCCGCTGGATTTTTTATATACATTGAGATCTTTTTTTCAGATTGCAATGGGGAAAGGAATGGAAGCGGTGTCCACTGAGTAGGGGGGAGGGCCCATACCAGCGTTCATCTGTCCTCTTTAGAAACAAAGGGAGGCATTCTAATTATGTTCATGGCTGTGTCTTTCTCCCCTAATTCAGCTAAAGCCAGTTGCGATCCTATTGGGCTCAGGAAAACATGGCCCTTAGGATGAGCTGAAACACAGAGAACATGTGTCTTTAGAGGTCACGAGGCTCAACCTCTTCATTTACAGATGGGAAAGGTTTCACCTGAGGTCATATAGGTCAACGCTAGGGAAAGGACTTGAACTCAGGCCTCCTGGTAGGGACTTTATCCTACACCTGATGACCTGTGCTGTGCTGTGCTCAGTCACTCAGTCGTGTCCAACTCTTTGTGACCCCATGATGGACTATAGCCTGCCAGGCTCCTCTGTCCATGGGGATTCTCCAGGCAAGAATACTGGAATGGGTTGCCATACCCTCCTCCAGGGGATCTTCCCAACCCAGGGATCAAACCCAGGTCTCCCATATTGCAGGCGGATTCTTTACTGTCTGAGCCACCAGGGAAGCCTGTACCTGCTGACTTATTTGATATTAAATGTCTTCTCTTCTCCAGACCTCGATTCTCCAAGAGACTTCACTGCTACAGAGGTTCAGTCGGAAACTGCCCTCCTCACCTGGAGACCTCCCCGGGCATCTGTCACTGGTTACCTATTGGTGTATGAATCCGTGGATGGTACAATCAAGGTATCTTGATGTATATAAACAAATCCCCACGGCTGAATGAAACAGTTACATGAGTCTCAAAGTCAGGAAGAATTATCTGAAGTCTGTTTCTCCTACGCTAGTGTGACTAGGGAGCTGGAAAGAAATTAGTAGGAACTGGACACCATGCCAGACTTTCTGAATCATAAGTTGTAGCCTCCGGTCTCATTTTAACCAGACTCCAGTTTTGATAGCCAGCCAAGGTCAAGAACTACTGCTCACAAGACTTGAGGGCATTTTAGGAGCTGGACTCTTTGTCCTTTAGTGTTTTATTGAGCAAAGGCCAAAAGCTTCTTCTGCATCTTTGCCATATATCTCACAGATGGTATCATTCTGTTATATAATGATATATATATCACCATGTGCTTATGACATCAACTGTTTACAGCAGTTTTTATTTCTATTCTCTACCCATGAATTTTTTTCCTTCTACTTTTTAACTTGAAATAACTTTAGAAAGTGAAAGAAGTTTTCTAACCTTTACCTTCTAAACATGTTATTGATGTCTTAATGTTGGTCACCATCCTTTAAATTTCCAAGATCTTTTCCTTATTTTCTGCATGTTGACCTTTTTCTGGCATATTGTTTCTATATCCTGTATCTTCTTCTCTTTATGTCTAAGAATATATGTTCTTGGGATTTTCTTCCTCTGCCTGCAGAGTGTTTCCTCCAAGGTCTCTTTTCTGGTTTGCTGCTGTTTGGTTTGATTTGGGTCACCATGTTTCATGTTGGAGACTTACCCCTAATGTCGGTTGACCTTTTTGTACTGGAGCCAAGAATGAAATAGCTGATTGGGAGGTCTAAGAGCACAGAAAGGGCTTGTCAACTTTGGAGCTCGCTATAGAGCAATTGGGCACAGTCAGTTCAGTTCAGTCATTCAGTCGTGTCTGACTTTGTGACCCCGTGGACTGCAGCACACCAGGCCTCCCTGTCCATCACCAACTCCTGGAGCCTATTCAAACTCATGTCCATTGCATCGGTGATGCCATCCAACCATCTCATCCTCTGCCGTCCCCTTCTCCTCCTGCCCTCAATCTTTCCTAGCATCAGGGTCTTTCCAAATGAGTCGGCTCTTCGCATCAGGTAGCCAAAGTATTGGGGTTTCAGCTTCAGCATCAGTCCTTCCAACAAACATTCAGGACTGATTTCCTTTAGGACTGACTGGTTGGATCTCCTTGCAGTCCAAGGGACTCTCAAGAGTCTCCTCCAACACCACAGGGCAAAAACATCAATTCTTCGGCACATACACAGCAATTTTCTTGGGAGGATTCCCAAGCATCAGGACTGTAAGCTCTATTTCTCAGGCTCATCACTCTCCTTGGAGGATCCTCCACAAAACTCCTTCACACCAGGCTGCCAGAAGCCTCACTGGAGAATAGGCCTGGGCTCCCACTGTGTATACACCTTCAGTTCTCCTCTAGCCAGTGCAGCACCTGAGGCTCCCCTGCAGCTGGGCATGATAGATTTGAATCCAGAGTCTCCTCTCTAGCTCAGCCTGTCCAGACAGGAAAACTCAGCCTTTCACCTGGGCTGGGAAGGACAGTCATCCAGACTGCTGGGGGATGAAGAGAACTGGGAATCTGTTTATTGTACAAAGTTTTAAACAAATCTTCGTTCAACCACACCCCACACGGGCCTTCAAAAGCATCTTTGCTTGTGCGTGCATTCCATTTCTGAGCTTGCTGGGCTCTGCAGCATTCATCAACCAGCCTCCGAGCGACTCCATCCACTGAGGCTTCCACTGTTCTGTCACCTCCGCTGTCATTCCACCACCCCACACTTCTCACCGATCAAGATTCTGGTGACATCGCATGCCTGCTGCTGTCTCCTCTGCCACTCCCCTCTTCCTGTGGGTTTATACTTTATATCTCTCCCTCTCATTTCAGTGGGTATCAGAAGCAAGTAGAAATAAACTGGCATGTTCAATATGCTATGGTTAACCAAAAGTGGACACACATCTCTAGTTATCGTCATGGCCCTTCTAGGAGTCAGCGTAACGGTAAACTAGCTCACTGTGTGAGCAGAGACAAGTCCCGTGCCTTCTCTGGCTGTCAGTGTTCACATCTGTAAAATGAGTGCATTGGAGGCCCCAGCCTGTGAGGGCCCTTCCTGGTCAGGCATCCTGCTTGCCTGAAGCCATGAGTCTCATTTCAATCTACCGTAATTGCTTAGAAACAGACTTTGTGCAGCAGCTTAGAAAGCTGATAGGTAATTGTATCCCCAGGTAACTTAAGGAAGGCAGCTTTATACCTTATCCTTCCGCAGGGACCAGACCTGGAGCTACACAAAAGTTACTGGGTCACTGGCATCATACGGGCTCTCACCTGGGTCTATCTCCCTGCATGTCCAATCCCCAGCTTTATCTGTTTCACTCAAGAAAATCAGCCTGGTAGAGGAGGAAAGAGTACTGGACAGGGAGTTAGGAGACAGATGCAAGACCACCCCGTCACTGACAAATTATGGAGTGCAGGTCTCTTAGCTTCTCTGAAACTACTCACCCCTCCAGATCCACCCACCCACTCCCATATTGGAAAAAATCAGAATAATGTCATATTCCTGGTGGTGAGGATGCCAGTGAACCTTCCAGGGGCCTCCACACTGACTCCTTACTGCCTAAATCCGAGCAGCTATGTTTGCAGGTTGTAGAGAGCATTGTTGTATTTGGTTAGCTAGGAATGCAGGTGGAATTCCAATCCCTGACACCAGGGTCATCTCCTAAAAGGTGATTGCACAGGCACTAGACGTTTTGAAAAAGAGGATCTGAAAGAACAAGGATTTCCTGCAAAACTGAAAGCGATCCCGTCCTCTGGACATCCGCACAGTGACGCGTCACAAACTGCAGGTGGACTTAGAATGGGCCTAGGCAGCTGCGCACCTCTGCCCCTCCTGGATACGCCCATTCTAGACAAGAGACCTGCTGGGGCAGCTCACGCCATCATCATGCCCCGATCAGGCTCTGACGATTCAGTCACTCTAGGATGGGGCCCAGGCACTGTTTTATTTTAAAGCTTCCCAGAGGGCTGTGAAAAAGAGCCATATTAGAGACGACTGACTTCAGTTCAGTTCAATTCAATTCAGTTGCTCAGTCATGTCCGACTCTTTGTGACCCCATGAATCGCAGCACGCCAGGCCTCCCTGTCCATCACCAACTCCCGGAGTTCACTCAGACTCACGTCCATCGAGTCGGTGATGCCATCCAGCCATCTCATCCTCTGTCGTCCCCTTTTCCTCTTGCCCCCAATCCTTCCCAGCATCAGACTCTTTTCCAATGAGTCAACTCTTCGCATGAGGTAGCCAAAGTACTGGAGTTTCAGCTTTAGCATCATTCCTTCCAAAGAAATCCCAGGGCTGAACTCCTTCAGAATGGACTGGTTGGATCTCCTTGCAGTCCAAGGGACTCTCAGGAGTCTTCTCCAACACCACAGTTCAAAAGCATCAATTCTTCAGCACTCAGCTTTTTCACAGTCCAACTCTCCCATCCATACATGACCACAGGAAAAACAATAGCCTTAACTAAACGTATCTTTGTTGGCAAAATAATGTCTCTGCTTTTCAATATGCTATCTAGGTTGGTCATAACTTTTCTTCCAAGGAGTAATCGTCTTTTAATTTCATGGCTGCAGTCACCATCTGCAGTGATTTTGGAGCCCAAAAAGATAAAGTCTGACACTGTTTCCATTGTTTCCCCATCTATTTCCCATGAAGTGATGGGACCAGATGCCATGATCTTCGTTTTCTGAATGTTGAGCTTTAAGCCAACTTTTTCACTTTTCTCTTTCACTTTCATCAAGAGGCTTTTTAGTTCCTCTTCACTTTCTGCCATAAGGGTGGTGTCATCTGCATATCTGAGGTTATTGATACTTCTTCCGGCAATCTTGATTCCAGCTTGTGCTTCTTCCAGCCCAGCATTTCTCATGATATACTCTTCATATAAGTTAAAAAGCAGGGTGACAATATACAGCCTTGACGTACTCCTTTTCCTATTTGGAACCAGTCTGCTGTTCCATGTCTAAACCTTTGCCCTTTGTGTGATTCATCTTCCTACCAGATTAAGCCGAGATCATGGCATTCACTTTTTCAAAGTACTTTCTAGGAACCTCCATTCCTTATCATGATAAACTTCAAAGTCCATAGGTTGACACTGAAGGTCTTTTATAATCTGGTGTCTTCCCACCTCTTCCGCTGCTCCCCTCAGTGAAGTATGGTTGAGGCAGCTCATTGCCTCCTCCTATGACTTGAATTTGCTCTGCCCCTTCTGGCCCCAGGAGCTTTGCTCACAGGGTACTCTCCTCATGTCTAAGTCCCTGACATGAGCATGGAGCCTGGCACAGAGTGGGGCTCAGTGTATTCTTGCTGAACAAAGAAATGAATGGATGGGTGAATAAAGGAATATATCATCTATACCCTGTGGATTTATGTGACCAAAGGCTATTTTATCTTTCTTCTGCCCTTAGGAAGTCGTTCTAGATCCAGACACCACCTCTTACAGCCTGACGGATCTGAGCCCATCCACCTACTACACAGCCAGGATTCAGGCACTGAACGGGACCCTAAGAAGCAAGACAGTCAAGACCATCTTCACCACGAGTAAGGGGCTCTGGGTGGGGGTGGGGGGCCGGCGGGGGCCAGCCAGGCCTTGAAATCACACTCTGTGAGACTGAACCAACCCTCCACTTCTCCTCTGACTGCTACTTTAAATGCTTCTATCACATTTTGATAAAAATCAATTACCTGCAGTTACCTGAAAAGCTGGAGGAATGTGGATGTAGCAGGTTACAGGACTCATGGTGGGAGGGAAGGAGGGCCAGCAGTGGGAACAGCTGGATTCACTCCCCATCGCCACCTGCTCTGTGTGATGGAGGAGAGTTACTGCCATTCTGCAAGTCTCAGTTTCTTTATCCATATGATGGGATTAATAATGAGCCCTTCTTCATAAGGATCTTGGGAGAATCTCTGTACTGAACTCCTAGCCCAGTGGGTAGCCATTGTTGGGGCTCCTTATGAGCTCAGTGTTCTCCTTCAGCATGTGGGCATTTATAACGCCTCCTTATCCTCTAAAATCACAAACAGGCCTCCCATGTAGGCCAGGACTATCTTGCCCAGTTTTCTGGTGGGGAACAGAGGCCCCCAGAGACTAAATGACCCGCTCAGGGTTATACCATGAGTTAGAGTCTGGTCTGGGCTCCAGTGTTGCAGGAGCAGGGAACCACACCCAAACCCAGCCAATGGAGAAGAGGAAGGGAGGAGGGGGGCTTTGGAGAGCTTTGAACTGGGTATACAGACTATATCCCAGCGCTGCCTCCTGCCCTTCACACTTCACTCTGGTCACTCCGCACACACCTGCTGAAGGAGGGGCGGATGCTAAAGCACCTGTCTTCCAGATCTAATGCCAGGTGTGAATGTGCCCTAAAGATGCTCTCAGACCAGGTTGTGAAACAGACAAGAAAATACCTAATGAGACAATCTCAGGGGAAGGTAACATACATTGAGGAGGTCAGAACAACAACAAAAAAGAGCTGCTATGATCATCACTTCTCAAGTCTACCTGCTAATAAGCATAGTCCCAAGATCATCCGTTTCTATCCAGTGTTGAATTTTTTGCACCACGTTACCACAAATAGAAATTCCCCAGACATTCCTATGTTAGCCTTCTAAGATTCCCAGGCTCAGAGCAGTTATATGACTTCTCCAGTGTCCGAAGGCAAGGAAGCAGCAAGTTCAGGACTAGAACCCTTCCTTGTTTTTGGCTTCAGAATCCTTTGAAGAGTCTGAGATGCATGCAGCCTGCCAGAGTGTCCTGACCCACGGTGAGCCACGCCCTGGGTGCTAGAGACCCAGTCATCCTGGCCAACACCTGGGTGTCCATCAGGTGTTCATGGAGTGCTGCCTGCATGCTCCTGATTGATCATAGTCAACCTGACACAGCCCTCAAGCAGATCAGCGCTCCTCCCACTGGTATCATGGTGGCTCCCATCAATACAAAAGGCTGAAATGGGTCCCTTTTATCCATAACCTCTGCGCCTCGCTGCACTCCCACAAAATAGTTTTAATCCTCCCCCTTGCACACAAGAGAACAGAGTCTCAGAGAGGTGAAGCTGCTTGTCCTTAGGTGCCTAGCCAACAAGCACTTAGCCTGTGACTTCAAAGTTCCTGCTCCCGAGAATCATTCCTCCTTCTCATCCTGCAGGTGGAGTCCTGTACCGATTCCCCAGGGACTGCTCCCAGGCAATGCTGAATGGAGACACGACCTCTGGCGTCTACACCATTTATCTGAACAACGACAAGACCCAGAAGCAGGAAGTCTTCTGTGACATGACCTCTGACGGGGGTGGATGGATTGTGAGTATCATGGAGACAGGCTCCAGGCCTCTCAGACAGGAGGGGTGGGGGCAGAGGAGAGGCGGGGAGGTCCCCTCCATGCCCTCTGACCTTAATGTGCCTGAGGGTTTGCAAGACAGTGCCTGTCACATGGAAACACTCAGGAATTCTCTCTTAAAGTAATGGGAAAGAAGCTGAGGATAAAGAGCAGTTCCTCATTTTCTCGTAATTTATCTTATTTGATCCTCAAACAGCTCTGTGATGTATAAATGGCAGTGATGTATAAATGATGTATAAATCCTCGAGCCCATTAAGTTTACTGATTAACACTGACCATCTACCAGGCACTAGCGTGCTAAGAGTTTTCCATGAATGATTTCAGTGCCATTGCCATATGAGCTAAGTAGTACTTTTTAAAATTATTGCTGTTATTCGGTCGCTCTCTTCATGACCCCATGGACTATAGCATGCCAGGCTTCCCTGTCCTTCACCATCTTCCAGAGTTTGCATAAACTCATGTCCACTGAGTCAGTGATGCCAGCCAACCATTTCATCCTCTGTTGCCCGCTTCTCCTCCTGCCTTTAGTCTTTCCCAGCAGCAGGCTCTTTTCCAATGAGTCAGCTCTTCACATCATGTGCCCAAAGTATTGGAGCTTCAGCTTCAGCATCAGTCCTTCCAATGAATATTTAATTATTAAATTTTATTTTTTAGAGCAGTTTTAAATTGGCAGCAGAATTGAGCAGGAGGTTCACTGAGTCCCCACATGTATGGCCTACCCGGACACATCACAATCACCCAAAGCTGGGTGGTGGTCTTACTCATCCCTGTCTCGGGGGAGAACGCTGAGACTCCGAGAGGGGAGGTGGCGTGTGTGCACTGACTTGCACGCCAGATTAGTGAGGACAGAGGTGGGGTCCGGTGCCTTTCCCACAGTGAGCATTTCCTCCTCTCAGAAAGACGCCTTCTCGTTCCTTCAATGGCTTAAGCTCACCCGGATTCATTGCTTGTGTTTATAGGTGTTCCTGAGACGCAAAAATGGACGTGAGGACTTCTATCGAAACTGGAAGGCCTACGCTGCTGGATTTGGGGACTTAAAAGAAGAGTTCTGGCTTGGTAATACAGCCTGCGCGTTCATGCCCCCAAATGCCCATTCGGCAACCCTGTCGTCTGTCCTAACCCACAGGGAAAAGTGGGAGAAACGGATTAGGAGGAAACGATAGCTCTGGTGGTCGACACAGAATATCAGATTCTCAATGGAAAAAACTTGAGATTCTCTGGGTCATTAAAAATAAAAATCTGTTCGGAGGAGAGCCAATAGCCCGACCCTAAGAATAAGCCTAGCCTTCCGTCAACCCCTGGGCCACTTGGAGCATTATCCTCACTGATGTCCTTCACCTATGCTGACTGGGTCCCTCAGAGCCACACCCTCCAAGCCTCCCAGCAGCCCCACTGTGTACAAAGCTCCCATCTTGCACCTGGGAAAATAGCCCCAAAGAGGTTAAACTGCTGACCATAGGGATCTAGCCAATAAAGACGTGAGTGGCACCCGAATTCTCTCAGCCAGCACTACCGTGGCATCCCCCACCCCCCACTGTGACTCACACTTTGCCATAACCTGCCCCTGGCACAGGGCACCGTCATACATTCCAGCATCTGAGCTTGGGAATATCTGCCCCATTGCCTTTTACAGGTAACGAGCTTAGAGTGGAAAGGTACGCTCTCCACCTTATTTCCTTTGATATTCACAGCACACTAGGAGATGGGCAGGGCAAAGAGGTCAACCCAATCTTAGCTGAGGCTCGGACACTGCATATGTGTCACCTGATGCTGTAACAGCAAGGAGCCGAGCAGGTGCGTCACGCAAAGCTCTTTAGTACACATGGAGCCGCTGCTCTCAGGCGGTGAGGAGGAATGAACGCCTCGGTCACTGTGCTTCTTCGGTAACCCTCGCCTGTCGTCCACAGGGCTGGACACTTTGAGCAAAATCACAGCCCAGGGGCAGTACGAGCTCCGGGTGGACCTGCGGGACCACGGGGAGTCGGCCTACGCCGTCTACGACAAGTTCAGCGTGGGAGATGCCCGGACGCGCTACCGGCTGAAGGTGGAGGGGTACAGTGGCACGGCAGGTGAGTCCAGCGGCGCGGCAGGTACGCACAGCCACTCGCGGAGCCCACGGGACCTCGAACACGTCTCGGGCTTTCAGCTAGTTCCCCCACTCAGCAGTCCTTCCTGCATCGGCCCATCCACTTATCCACAAACATTTGATAGGTGCTAATCTGGCAGAACTACAGTTTAACAGGGCTAGGTAGATACTTGGGAGAAGGAAATGGCAACCCACTCCAGTACTCTTGCCTGGAAACTCCCATGGACAGAGGAGCCTGGTAGGCGACAGTCCATGGGGTCAGGAAGAGTCAGATAAGACTGAGTGACTTCACTTTCACTTTTCACTCTCACGCATTGGAATAGGAAATGGCAACCCACTCCATATTCTTGCCTGGAGAATCCCAGGGACGAGGGGGTGCCTGGTGGGCTGCCATCTATGGGGTCGCACTGAGTTGGACATGACTGAAGCAACTTAACAGCAGCAGCAGCAGCAGGTAGATACTTGATCACCAAAACCTAGGGTAGGTTGGGAAATAGGACATTTAAGATGTATTTGTAGCTACCTGAAAGTGAAAGTGAAGTCACTCAGTCCTGTCCGACTCTTTGCGACCGGTGGACTGTAGCCCACCAGGCTCCTCCATCCATGGGATTCTCCAGGCAAGACTACTGGAGTGGGTTGCCATTTCCTTCTCCAGGGGATCTTCCTGACCCAGGGATCGAACCCAGGCCTCCTGCATTGCAGGCAGACGCTTTAACCTCTGAGCTACCACGGAAGCCCTACTCCGTGTTTAGATACCAATTTTATACAGAGAGGCAAGCAGTGTCTTGGGAGCTTTAATACTCATGCACTCCCGTGCCTCTCTGTTTATTACACACATATGACCCCTGGGGGATCCTGTTGGTGAGCTGACACAGTGTGTCTGGGGTGAAACGGAGACGCGCCATTTCTGACAAGGGCCCTCGTGATACCAGTGTCGCTGGCACTGCTGGTCTGTGGCCTGCACTTTGAGTAGCAGACAGTCCACTCCATTACCCACCCAGATGAGTCTTTTCTAAGGCCTTCCTGCCACATGGCCTTGCAGCCTCAGCTGGCACATCCACATGACCAGAGAAGCTCCCTACCTCTCTGGCAGTCCTTCACTCTTTGACTAGTACAGAACCTAGCTCAGGTTTCGAAGATGTCTTTGACTTGAAATGACCTTTGTGTGGTTTTCTGGCGCCACGTTACAAGAGAAACAAACAAGGAAACCATATGCATTCAGGCAAATGAGGTGCAGCCTCTTTTTGCTGATGTTTCATATGCATTGTGAAAGTGAAAGTGTTCATCGCTCAGTCGTGTCCAACTCTTTGTGATACCATGGACTGTAGCCCACCAGGCTCCTCTCTCCATGGAATTCTCCAGGCAAGAACACTGGAGTGGGGTGCTATTTCCTTCTCCAGGGGATCCTCCCAACCCAGGGATCAAACCTGGATCTCATGCATTGCAGGCAGATTCTTTACCATTTGAGCCACCAGGGAAACCTCATTTCATTTGCATTATAAATTATATAATAAATGATACATATATGATACAGATCATATATATGTATCCAAGGAGATATTGCTATTATACAGGTGAGGAAACTGAGCCTCAGAGAAGTTTGGCGATTTGCCCAAGATGTAACAGCTTGAGGAAGGTGGGCCCAAGGGACAAGCCTAGCTGCTCACAGGTGGTTTTGGTAACAAGGGAGATCAGGTATAAGAGCGTGACCACCCCATGCCAAGCCCTGCCTGCTTTGGGGTGGCTCCCCATTACATTTATGAGAACAGAGGAGACAGATGCTATAGCACATACCCAACCTCTGGGCCCTGAAAGAACACACCCGTAATGGGAAAAGTCTCCAGACATGATTTGCCAGAAGCAGGTCTCAACCTAAGGAGAGTTGGAGCTCTTTAGAGATCAGACTGGTGGTAATGAAGAGAGAGACCCAGAGCAAACATTGTTTTCATTCTTGCATCGTCAAGGAATTCTCACATTTTCTTACCTAGCAACAAATACCTCTTTTGTTGAGATGGCTTCAGGCAAGGAAGGTCTTGTTACAGGGCAAGCAAAGGCACTTTGGGCAAGAAGGCAGCAGGAATGTGGCCTCCACCCATCGCTCTCTGTATTTCCAACAGAAAAGGAGCCATAATCTACCCCTTCATTTCAGAAGCTCACCCTTGGAAACGCCTCCTCCTGTGTGTACTGAGGGCAGCCAGCCCTTCCCCAGGAGAGCATCTTGTTTCATCATATCTAGCTTCATATACTTCATCATACCTAGCTTTCATCATATTCTAGCTCTTGGGAGCTTCATCAGTTAACAAGGCACTCAAGTCCCGATGGATAAAGAATCTGCCTGCAATGCAGGAGACCCAGGTCCAATCCCTAGGTTGGGAAGATCCCTATCAAGTCCCCATGAAAACTTGCTCCCATATATCAGGGTAGAATGCCTCAATGTCTTGCAACTTTTCTGCCAGCATTGGCCAGGGTTGGAAGTGAGCGAACACAGAAATGGCGCTTAAATACTCCTAAAATTCAATATATTAAATTACAAGCTAGATTCCCATGTAGCACTACATGTAAACAGGCTTTTTGTCTAAGAATCAGGGGAAATTGGTCCCATCAACACTTTGAAAAATAAATGTACAATATACTAGCTATTTGGTGACATCTAAAACCTGAAAGGTTTGATTGTAAGTATAGCTCTGTAGGCTGAGACTTAAGGCAGACTGGCTCAGGATAGCTCTGGAAACGCAGCATGGCAGAGTGGTAAACTAAACTCATTAGAACTTGCTAAGTATATGTGTAAATGAATGAGCGAGTGAGTGTGAGTTAATGAATAAGCGTGTGTGTGCTAAGTCACTTCAGTCGTGTCCAACTGCAGCCCACCAGCTCCTCTGTCCATGGGATCCTCCACGTGGCTTGCTCTTTCCTCCTTCAACGGATCTTCCCGACCCAGGGATTGAACCTGTACCTCCGATGTCTCCTGCATTGGCAGTCCAGCCCTTCACCACTAGCGCTACCTAGGACTAAATGGGTAATAAATAAATACATCCCTGGAGGAGGGCGTGGCAACCCACTCCAGTACTCTTGCCTGGAGAATCCCATGGACAGAGGAGCCTGGTGGGCTGCAGTCCATGGGCTCTCCAAGAGTTGGACACCACTGAGCAACTAAGCATAAATAAATACATGAAAAAAAAAAAAAAAACTGAAGTCTAAATACTTGCAGTTGGGGGAAAAGCACATCATTATTAAATACAGGTTTCCCACCTTACTCTCTGAGTTCCTTTGCATCAAGTGAATGCAGAAACAGTCATGAAAGTAACAACAGTCATAGCTGTTTGCGCACCATACCGCCTGTTCAGCATACACTTCGTATCAGTTGTTCCCACAGCCCCAAGGTGAATCAAATCAATGTGCCGTGCCCGTTCCATTCCACAGATGGGAAAACGGAGGTTCCACACGCGGCTTGATTTGTGCAAGGACACAACCAGGGTGTGAGAAAGATGGGATTGGAGGAGACCCTCCAAACATACCTGCAGCCCTCTTTCTACCACCTTGTGCCGCTTCTATCAGAAATGAGGCTCCCGGCGGTACTCACGTTCCATCCAGGCCCGTGTTGGATCCTACCTCTGGGCCTGTCGTTGGAGACCGGCCCACCCAAGGCCCTTGGGTTGTCGCCCTGGTGCTCCCACAGCCCCCCAGGAGCTCCAGCCCTGAGTCGGTACGCTCTCTCCCCCAGGTGACTCCATGGCCTACCACAATGGCAGATCCTTCTCCACCTTCGACAAGGACACAGACTCGGCCATCACCAACTGTGCCCTGTCCTACAAGGGGGCTTTCTGGTACAAGAACTGCCACCGTGTCAACCTGATGGGGAGATACGGGGACAACAGCCACAGTCAGGTGAGAGCCTGCAAGGGCCCGAGCAGGGCTGAGACGGGGAGGCAGGGACCTCAGGGCCAAGACCTCAGGTTCTTCACATCAGGGAGAAGTCCATGGCACCCCGGGCCAGGTAAACCACAGAGACAGCGTGTATTAGCCCATGAAGATCCCGAGGAGAACCACTGGTCAAGGGGATACCGGGCATACAAAGCTTTCCCCGGATTATCTGTGTCTGAACCCCACAAGGAAACAGACAGCAGTGGAGGCTGTTTGTGTAGAGCAGGGGGTGATGCAGGCCCTGGCCTGGAGGCACCTCCAGAGCCCCAAGAACATCTTAGAATGAAGATCCCAGATTCTAAGTTCCTTCCTCTTATGAATCATAAGACCGAGGTCCAGAAAAAGCTGACTTTCCTGAGGTCATGGGCCAAAGCTGGGGACAGACAGAAATCCTCCAGGCCACACCCTGCCCCCGAATTTCCCTGCACCGTACAGGATGCTGTGACACAATTTCTGCAATCATAGAAACAGATTTATTTTTTACAGTTTCTGTGGAAATGGGTAAACAAAACCCAATTCAACTATTTTCTCACGCTGAGCCCTGCCTACATGAGCAGGTGCCTGAAAAGTGGATGAAGTCAGGTGGGCCCAGCTACTTAACCATGATGGCCGCTTCTCAGCAGCCATCCCTGCACCACACAGCGGAGAACGGTATTCGCACAGAGCCATCCAGACTGATCCCTGGGCTGGGTCTCAGGGAGCCTCACCCAGCCTGCAACCCAGGTGGTGGTTGTTGTTCAGTCACTAAGTCACGTCCGACTCTCTGACTCCCTGGACTGCAGCATGCCAGGGTCCTCTGTCCTCCACTCTCTTCTGGAGTTTGCTCAAGTTCATGTCCACTGAGCTGCTGATGCTAACTAACCATCTCATCCCCTGCTGTCCCCTTCTTTCATCTTCAATCTTTCCCAGCATTAGCGTCTTTCCCAATGAGTCAGCTCTTTGGACCAGGTGGCCAAAGTATAGGAGCTTCAACTGTAGCAATAATCCTTCCAATGTAGATGCAGGGTTGATTTCCTTTAGGATTGACTGGTTTGATCTCCTTGCTGTCCAAGGGACTCTCAAGAGTCTTCTCCAGTACCACGGTTTGAAAGTATCAATCTTCAGCACTCAGCCTTCTTATGGTCCAGCTCTCACATGGTCCTGACTACTGGAAAAACCATAGCTTTGACCTTTGTTGGCAAAGTGATGTCTCTGCTTTTTAATCCACTGTCTAGATTTGTTATACCTTTCCTTCCAAGGAACAAGTGTCTTAATTTCATGGCTGCGGTCACCGTCAGCAGTGATTTTAGAGACCCAGAAGATAAAATCTGCCATTGTTTCCACTATTCCCCCTTCTATTTGCCATGAAGTGATGGGACCTGATGCCATGATCTTAGCTTTTAATGTTGAGTTTTAAGCCAGCTTTTTCACTCTCCTCTTTCACTCTCATCAAGAGACTCTTTAGTTCCTCTTCACTTTCTGCCAGTAGAGTCAAATCATCTGCATATCTGAGGTTGTTGATATTTCTCCCAACAATCTAGGATCCCTTTGTAAGAAGGCAAAGGTCCGAATCACACCAAATGGCCCCAGGGATTCCAATCGGGGGTCCTAGGCAAGATGCAGCATCTCATCATCTTGCTTACTTATACTTTTGTTCTTGGGCTTGTTTTGGCAGCTTTTGGGTTGTTGGGTTTGGGGGGTTTTTTGTTTTGTTTTTACCAGCTGCATGGACAAAGGAGCCCGGCAGGCTACAGTCCATGGGGTTGCAAAAGAGTCGGACATGACTTAATGACTAAACAAGAACAACAGCTCTGTTATTAATGGTTTTGATAGATGTGTTTATGTTGAGTTAACTACCTGGAAATGATTTCTGTGACCTTAAATGTACACCTTATCTTGATAATTTCTGACACTTTCAAAGCATTATCACCTTCTCTCTCCCGTGCGCATCACCTTTGCTCTGTGAGGGGACCAGGACATGGCTTTTTGTGTCTATTTTACAGAGGAGGCAAGACTTGAAGGACACGTGTGAACACCAGTCTTGTATTTTCTCCACCCTATATGCGGCCTCAATAATACACCCACTCTGAGAACTACTGCACTCCTTTATCTCCTGGTTCCCTAACATCAGTATAACACAAGGTCCTTTGGGAGGGGGAAAAAAAAGGTACATGCCAGAAGGAAACTTCTTCTTCCATCCTTCCATCCAACTTTGGAAGAAGGAGCTGACATAGAAGGCCACAGAGTTCACAGGAGCTCAGTCCCAGCGCTGGCTCTGCTCTGGCTGTCGTGTGGCCTCCGTGAAGCCACTTTCCCTCTCTGGCTTCAGTCTCCACCATAGCATTAGGAGGACTCACTTCCAGCTCTGAACCTCAGTCGGAGGAGAGGACGAGGGCAGAGGAAGGGAGAACAGGACCAAGCTGAGTTCATTGCAAACACATCTGCCCCTAAATTGAGTCGGGGAGTCTCAGATCCCATCCGCCTGTCAGGTTCAGAGGCTGTCCAGTATCAATCAATGCCAAAAATTAGCATTAAACAAAGCATCTGTATTTTCCTCCATTTCACCAACCACTATCTTCTCTGTGGACATGTTCCATCCCAGCCCTACGAAACCTGAAGAGAAGAGGGCTCAGTGCATGGAGCGGGGTGGGAGGGGGGTAGGGGAGACCCCACAGGAGGACTCTCTGAAGCTGACCCCCACCCTAGGAGGACAAGGGGTCTGTGGGACTCAGAAGGCAGAGTCGACCACCTGTCGACTTTGCTGAAAAGCCAAACCCAGAACCAGGAGGCCCTGAGACAAGTACAGTCTTTTCTTGAGGAACATCTTTGGCCAGAGTTCTGAGGCTATGCCTCCATACTTGAGATGGGGGGTAATATTTACTGAGCGCCTATGATGGCCCCAGCAGGGTGGCAGGTCCTTCACAGACTTATTTAATCTTCACAGTATTCTTCTAAGGTTAGCATTATCAACCCTAAAGAAGAAAAATAGTAAAACTGAGGCCCAGAACCTTCTGATAACTTGTTCAAGACGTTTATCTCTCAAGTAAGAACACAAAGATTCAACTTTATGTGTCAGGTTGCAAAACTTGTGTCCACCTATGTTCTTTGTAAAACATGTCATAGGAATCCTGTGAAGTATAGACCCACCCCATCCCCACCCACCCCGCCCACCGCGTATAGCCACTCAATTCCGTAAGCTCTGATCATGACCCAAATTCCTGCAGCATGTAATCCTAATGATGGCCAGTTTCATCAGCCACCACTTTATCTCAAGGTGGCAGATCAAAGTTCAGTGCAAACTCAGGTGACTTCTGACTAAAGTTAAAAACAAAAACAACTGATTCAGCCAGGTCTCTTGAAAGTTTTGATTATGCAAATCAATAAACAGATCAGCAGGATACAGCCGTGAGCTTCCAAGTGGTCAAACTGAAACAGAGCTCTTCTTCCTTGAAATTAATTTTTATTGGAGTATAGTTGTTTTAGAATGTTGTGTTAGTTTCTACTGTACAACAAAGTGAGTCAGCTACATGTGCACACACACACACACATGCACACACACACACATATGTTGCTGTTGTTATTTAGTTGCTAAGTCATATCTGACTCTTTGCCACCCCAAGAACTGTAGCCAGCCAGGCTCCTCTGTCCATGGGATTTCCCAGGCAAGAATTCTGGAGTGGGTTGCCATATCTTTCTCCAGGGGATCTTTCTGACCCAGGGATCAAACCCACGTCTCCTGCATTGGCAGGTGGATTCTTCACTGTTGAGCCACCAGGGAAGCCCCACATGTATGTATATATATATACATACATATATATATATACATCTCCACTCATTTTTGGGTTTCCTTCCCATTTACATCATCACAGGACATTAAGAAGAGCTCCCTGTGCTCTACAGTAGGTTCTGGTTAATAGAACCTACGATTAACTAGATAAATAGTTACCTATTTATACATAGTTGTCAATAGTGTATATATGACAATCCCAGTCTCCCAATTCATCCTCTCCTTCCCCCCTGGGATCCATATGTTTGAAATAGGGCTCATTTTGTCCCCCTAACTAAATAGCAATGGTCAGTGAATACTTTGTCTGATGGAAACCAATCTGAAGGTCTTCTCTCCTTCACAGGGTGTTAACTGGTTCCACTGGAAGGGCCACGAGCATTCAATCCAGTTTGCTGAGATGAAGCTGAGACCCAGCAACTTCCGAAACCTCGAAGGCAGGCGCAAAAGGGCATAAGTTTCCGGGGACAACTGGGGGAGAAGAGAAAGGCCCAGAGATCGAAGATAATTTTACCAAAGCATCAATGTGAGCAGTCCGACCATTAAGCCACACCTGGGCGTCTGGCAGGAGCTAAAGCTGACCATGGATCGTCGGGGCCTGCGGCAGCTGGCCTCAGCCACTCCGCGATGACTTCCTTCACACCAAAGACCACAGTGTCCGGCAGGTTTCCATTCTGTTGTTTGATTTGGCAAAAGTCTTGCAGCGACAGCATCACAGTGGTTTTCCTTCTCTTGGGTGGCTCTGGGGATGGGAGCGGGGTAGCCTGTACAGTGGTAGCTTGTCTTAGAACCAGCTGGATTTTACACAAAGCTGTATAATTAATTATCATTATTTTTGTTAGCAGTGATTCAATGTGTGTCTTGAAGCCGTCCCTTTTTTTACGTTCAGAAAAGCAATGCTGTTTCAATTTTAAGGATACGATTAATATTATTAATATAATAATAATGATGATGATGATGATGTAAACTAAGGATTTTTAAAGAGATCTTCCTCTCCAAAACACATCTGGACAGTACCTGATTGTATTTTTTTTTTTTTTTTTTAATAAAAGCACAAGTACTTTTAAATTTGACTGTTGGTTTTCCTTTCATTGACTGTTAAGCCTGAATTCCACCAAAGACAATGTATCTGAACAAAGTGGGCGAGGAGGGAAGGGAGAGGTAAGGAGGGGTGGTGGCCAAGAGGGAGTGGGAGAAGGAAAGGGAGACGGCGGGCTGGGAGAGAGGAAAATATTTTTTAGTTTGAACAAGTTTGGAAAATGCTTGTAACTTAAGATTCGGGACTTCCCTGGTGGTCCAGTGCAGGGAACCTGGGTTCAGTTCCTGCGCAGGAACCAGAAGCCCCATGCCTCGATTAAAAATCCCATGAGCTGCAACTAAGACCTGGAGCAGCCAAATAAATTAATATCTAAAAAAAAAAAAAGATTCAGCTTCCCGCTCAACACTTCCAAGACTAGCAGTTTATTATTTTAAAAGACACCTTTATACCCATTTTCTAAAGTAATCTCCTAAATGCCACAGACAAGGTAAGAACTGTGATCGAGCGAGGGTGGAAGTCCCCAGAGGCCTAAGCTCTGACCTTGCCTCCACCATTCCTTAGTTCCTTAACCTCTCCAGGCCTCAGTTTTCTGATCAATAACGTGGGGATACACGGACTTGTTAATTTCATAGCATTTCTGTGGAAAATAAAAGACATCATCCCATGAGGCCCTTTGCAAGGTGCCCAGCATAAGTGTGGGTGATGGCTACTATCACTCAGTACATGGTGGACCGGGCGGGGGGTCATAGGATGGAAGGACCTGTGCGTGGCGACTTTGTTGTTATTGTTGAGCTCTCAGTTGTGTCCGACTCTTTGTGACCCCATGGACGGCAGCACACCAGGCTTCCCTATCCCTCACCATCTCCCAGAGTTTGCTCGAACTCATATCCATTGAGTCAGTGATGCCATCCAACGATCTCACCCTCTGTCGTCCCCTTCTCCTGCCTTCAGTCTTTTCCAGCATCATGATCTTTTGCACATCAGGGTCTTTTCCAATGAGTCTTTGGGTCAGGTCAGCTCTTTGCATCAGGTGGCTAAAGTATTGGAGCTTCAGCTTCAGCATCAGTCCTTCCTGTGAAGATTCAGGGTTGATTTCAGTGGCTACCGTCCCAGTAATTGTAGAACTAGGATTTAAACTCAGGTTTTCTGGTCCCCATGTCCTTGCTCTCCCCCAAGTCCCTGATGACACTCCCCCCCTTCCCTGGGATACATGTGCCGTGGTGCAGAATGAGGGCTGTGGGGAAGTCACCAGGATCCGTCATTAGGCTCATATGACCTGAAGTCTCAGGGACAATGTCTCCTAGGAACATCCCCTTCTCCCCCCGCTCGACGCCCCATAAAAGGAAGAGAGCCCTGCGTCACCCAGTTTGGTCTGAATACCCCTAGTGATGGAGGGGACTCACTGCCCAGAACAGCAGACCTGTTTGTACTCAGACAGTGTGAGTCAGAACCACACATTACACATTTCTCTTTTCAAACAGGGATTGGGGGTGGAGGGAGGGGGCGACTCTCAGTTCATTCTCTTAGGGATTTTCAACAAATCGACTTTATTTAATGGAAATGTTTGGCCCGATAGGGCTCACTCAAATGGAATGTGATGGCTCAGAAAGGAGAATCAGAGGAATTTATGGCTCCAGCCAGATCCTTTGCTGCTGCGTTTATCTTGCTTTAATAAATGCCGTCATGCTATATACACAGTTTGCTCTTCCAGATCATAAGACTTGTTGCCTGCAAGCCAGCCATAGCAACACTAGCCTTGCTGTGTAAACCCAAATAAACTGGCTCCCTGGAACAACCAGACCTTACATGGGGGCTTAACCCTCTACTGACTGCCGACTCGGGAGCCCCTGAGCCTCAGCCTACCCCTCCCAAGAAAGACAGATACAGTAAGCTGGTAAGGTGTTCCCCAGAAGCTACACAAGAGTCAAAGCCTCTTGGTGAAGAGGCCACATCAAACAAGAGTCCTTATTCAAAAGGCCTTCAGAAGATTGCAGTTGTGTCCACACGGGGACTAGCCGGGCAGAAGGCCTGAGGCCATGGCATTCAAAACCTCCACAGGGGGTCTCTGCACTCCACAAGTACTGGTCCGAAGCGTGAGTTTAGTATTTCTTAAACACATCTTTCAGTGACTGGCTTGGTGGCTTTGTTCAAGCACCCACCTCCATCTTGAAAGGTCTTGTGAAATCCTAGTCCCCCCTCAAGGTGCAAGCCCGCTTCCACTTCCATGATGCAGTCTGTAGCTCTCCATCAAAAGCGCATTTCCAGGGTGTTTGGTCTTCTCTTTGCCCTTCTCCATCTGCTCTGCTCCCTGCTTCCTGCTCTGTATCCTAAAGACCACCCTTCAAGAATGAGACCAATGGACTCCCATGCCCCCAGGCTTCTGGCAGGCAGCACAGGGACGTGGAAGGAAGGAGACTGGTGGAGATGGGTGGGGGATGAGTCAGGGAATTCCTTTTCCAGAGCCATCTCAGCAAGGAATACAGGCCAAAGAGCCTCTGAGGTGCTTCCCCACAACCACCTTCAGCATCCGCCCACAGAGCCCCGTCCTTTGGGACCACGATCCAGCCCACCTTCTCCCCTTCTCGGCTTGCCTTGCCCCGCCACTCTCCTTCCAGCACAACTGGCCAGCCCCAGCGTATCCAGGGGGCTCCATGGGGGCTCCGCTGATGGCTCTCGTCTCCCAAGATTCTCGTTTCCCTTTTCATTTAAAAGTCCGTGCTGGGTAACCCATACGTGCCCGGCGCTAAGTGAACAAACCAACACACGTCCCGCCCTCACGCAGCCTTCATGCAACCTTCCTGCCAGGAAGAGGCTGGCGTTATGGGTTATACATTCACATCAGACAAGCAAATGGATTACTGCAGACTGAAGGCACGCCCTGGAAGCCAATACAAGGGACTAGTAGAACATCTAGCCGGGACCGGACTAGGATAGCTTCCCCGAGGAAGGGCACGTGAATCACAGCCTACATGATGAGCAGGAGTTGACCAGTGACAGAGGGAGCGGAGGCAGAGGGTAGGGTATTCCTGGAGGCCCCGAGGCTGCCAGGCTGCTCAGAAAGAAAGCCAGAGGCCCAGGAGCAGGGGAGACTGCGGCAGCAACAAGAACCCAATTCCACAGGTTCTCTGGGTCCAGAATAAGGGTTTTGCTCTTTTCCCCGAATACAACAGGAAGCTACCAAGGAATTTTAAGCAGAGGAGTATAATGTTCATGCCTGTTTGTTTGTTTGTTTGTTTAATCTTTTTGAGAATGAAATAATGCCATGTGCAGCAACCTGGATGGACTTAGAGATTATCACACTGCAAGAGGTAAATTAGACAAAGACAAATGTCACATGATATCACTTATCTGTGGAATCAAAAAAAAAAAAAAGAAAGAAAGAACTTTTTTTTTGCAAAACAGAAAGAGACTCACAGACATAGAAAACAAATGTATGGTTATCAAAAGGGAAACAGGAGTGGAGGGAGGGATAAATTAAGAGGTTGGGATTAACACATACACACTACTCTGTATAAAATAGATAAGCAGCAGGGCCTACTATATAGCACAGGGAACTCTATTCAATATTCTGTGATGACCTATAAGGGAAAAGAATATGAAAAAAACACATATGTGTAAATGAATGAGTAAATGTGTGAATCGCCATGCTGTACACCTAGAATTAACACAATACTGTAAATCAATTATTCTTCAATTAAAGAAAAAAATCTTTTTGCTGCAGTTTGTATTGGGGCTGGAAGTACAGATGGGAGAGAGCTGTACGGAGGTCACTGCAGGAGGCCAGGTTAAAGGTGACGGAGTTTGCGTAAGTGTGTTCCTATTAATAGACACGAAGCATATGGTTCTGAGAGATGTTTAGAAGGGAAAATCCATAGGGCTTGAAGTCTCAGCAAGTTTATCCATGTCTGCTGCTGCTGTTGCTGTTTAGTCACTAAGTCCCATCTGACTCTTTGCAGCCCCCATGGACTGTAGCCTGCCAGGCTCCTGTGTAAATAGAATTTCCCAGACAAGAATACTGGAGTGGGTTGCCATTTCCTTCTCCAGGGGAATCTTCCCAACCCAGGCAACTTGTGTCTCCTGCTTGGTAAGTAGATTCTTTACCACTGAGCCACCAGAGAAACCCTGCTTCAATGAGACAACAGGGAAAATCCCCTGTAGGAATTGAGGGCAGCTCAAAAACAGGAGTGTTATTCATGTCTACACCCCGGTTTTTGAGGTGCCTTCAATTCCTACAGGGGATTTTCCCTGTGGTCTCAGTGAAGCCAGACTAATTAAGGATGTGGCGAGCTGGAGTCAAGGTTCCATTAGGTCTCGGAACAGGGAGGACTGCAGGGCCTGGGAGTGCTAAGGCATTGCTCTTCAGCATTTGGGTAGGAGAATCGGGGAGGCCCCTCGAGGTTGCTGTGGCTAGCATGGGGACAGTGGTGATGCCAGGGCAAGCTGAGGCTGGACACCATGGGTGAAGGCGTGCAGGGCCTCACCTTGAAGGTGAAAGGTTGTTGTTGAATCACGCGAATACACCGGGATTCTTGGCCCCCGGAGGAGAAGAATTCAATCCGGGGCCAGAGACGAGGCTTGATCGCTCAGAGCTTTTGTGTAATAAAGTTTTATTGAAGTATAAAGGAGATAGAGAAAGCTTCTGACATAGGCATCAGAAGGGGGCAGAAAGAGTACCCCCCTGCTAGTCTTCAGCTGGATGTTATATAGTCACTAGCAGTCTGTTAATGAAAGAAAGGAATGTCTTAAAATTCAGAATGGCCCCAGGCCCCTCACCCATAAGATGCATTTTGGGATAATCTTGGCACCAAATGGTTTATCCTGGGCCATAAAACGATTAACTTGAATCTTGAAGAAGGGCAGACCACCATACAAATAGTTTCATTTACATAGATTAGGGGAACAATATCCATACTGGTTTGTCAAGTAGGTTCTGGGCCAAGAGGCGGAACCGACTTGGAGACAGAGTTTGGGGTAAAGTCATAGTACATTAGCATAGCTTAAGACGGACATTTCCATAAGAAAAAGGCATTGGTTATCTCTAGGCTCGAGAATAGCTAACTTCAGGCGAACCCTGGTGTCTTTATGGCAACACAGTATTTTAAGAGAAACCTCCCTTTAAATTTGTATAGAGAAGGAAAAAATATTGCTAGTTTGTTTCCTCCTGCCGCTTAAGAGAGATAAAAATGTCTGACACTTGCAGGCTATTTCCTCCATTTGGAGACCCCTGGCCTTCCTGCCTGTTACCCTCTCATTTTCATCGACTCCAGTCCCCAGGTCCTGGTCTACAAAGACTGAAAAGTTTGTCCTTTCTTCCTCCTTGAGAATTCCAGACCCCTCTCTCCTTGGGGACCCCTAGATTTCCTATCAACCTGCCTAGGAAATGACTCTCTCAAAGGCTTTGCATCTTCTGGGCAGAGCTGAGAGTGCCAGAGGTGTTTAGGCCAAGAGATACATAACCAGCACATCCTTGAGACAGCTCGCTCCTGCACTGGAAAGGCATCTGTCTGTCCACTTTTGTCCACTGGGGCCCTGGACTCCTGCTGCCTGCACCTTGCCAGGATTTGGGTGCTGTGGTATATCAGGAGCCAGCAGAGGGCTCACTCCCTCGTCCTCCTCCCTGCCCAGAAAGTGCTAGTCGCTCAGTTGTGTCCAACTCTTTTCAACCCCAGAGTAGCCCGCCAGGCTCCTCTGTCCATCAAATTCTCCAGGCAAGAATACTGGAGTGGGTAGCCATTCCCTTCTCCAGGGGATCTTCCCAACCCAGGGATCGAACCTGGGTCTCCTGAATTGTAGGCAGATTCTTTACCATCTGAGCAGAAGAATGTAGATAGAGCTGGGAAGGGGGACAGGGAGAAGCTGTCCTCTTGAGAATCGCTCCAGCCTCACCAAGACTGGAAAATAAACTGCAAGATGTTACAGAAAGAAAACACACAGAGAGACACACATACACACAGTCAAAACAAGTAGCTCCCACAATTATCCCAGCATGTTTGCAGTTACAGATAAAGCTGTGTGTCAGAGCTCTGAGATGGCCTCTCCAAGGTCACCAGACCTGAAAGGCCAGAGCTGGGACTGAAACCTGAATCCGTGGGCCCCTGGGATGCAGCACCTTGGGGCGCATCCATCCATCTGTCCGTCCATCCATCCACAGATCTATCCTGTCTCCACTTTTCCGCTCAACACACCCAGAACACCTCCCATTTGCTGGTCCCCTCACAACACTCACAGTTTGCAGAGCTGATGTGAACATAACAACTTCTTCAAGTAGTCATGTTTGTAGTCAGGGCTGAGCTTGAATTCCAAGTTTTCCAGTTTCTGAATGACCTGGATCTGGGTACTTAATTTTTTTGAGCATCCCTAAAAACGAGAATAAAGAGGACATATGCTGATGAGAATCGGTGATGATTTAAAGGGCTTCCCTGATGGCTCATATGGTAAAGAATCTGCCTGCAATGTTTTATGGGCAGCGCCTGACCTGGAGAAAATGCCCACGCAGATGATTCTCTAACATTGAAAGATTTTTGTCCAAAGCGGAGCACCTGGGTGAAATACTGCAGTCAACCAGCAGATGGCAGCCTCCCCCGGCTTTAGGAGAGCGCTTCTTTATAGATGTGTTGATGGGGCTAGGGGCTCCCAGACTCACAGGACACTCTCAAGAAAACTCCTTCTCTACTATTACTCTAGTCCCTCATTCCAGGAGGGGTTCACACCCAGTCCAAGGCAGCAAGGCACGGCAGGCACCCCTTCTGCCCTCGCCTCCCTCTCTGCTACACAGAGCCTCCCATCAACAACCACAAACCCTCTTGCTCATCACCTCTTGCAAAAGTACACTGAGTGGGGAGATGGGCAGAACAGGGTGGGGACAGGGAGGGAAGGTTATGGCCCTTGTGTCCAGTCCCCACTCAGATTCTGCCAGGACCCCTGGCGAGGACCCCACTTCCCCGGCATGCATCCATATGCATGGATGTCCCATCACTAATTAACTTTTGCGTGTTAATACCCGATTGCTGCTTGTGAAGGCCAAGCTCGTGTTTTCTACTTCCCTGTGCCTTTGGTTTGTCCCAGGCCTTGCAGCTACAAAACTTCTGTCCTCCTTCCTGACCGCTTCCTGCAGACAAAGGGAGGCTTGTCTGCAGACCAACACCTGCTGCCCTCAGGCGCTACTGTTTTACCTTCTCTTCGCCTCTAAAGCCTGGTTCAGACAGCAGTCACTCCAGATTATCCTGAGCATCTTGAGCAGCGTTGAAAAGGAAGCCAAGGACCCTCTGTCCCAAGGCCTAGCCCCCCAGTGCCACCTTCCTGAAATGTTGAGTTGCGTTCCTCTGTTTAAAAGCCCCCAGAGCTCACCTTCTGGCTTGGAGCAGAGCCAAGGTGTCACAGTGGCCTTCGAAGCCCGGAGTGATCTGTGTCCTGATGCTTCCTTGGCCTCGAATCTTTTATCCTGATCACAAGATGTTCTGACACACTGGCCTCCTGCTGCTCTGTGAATCCAACAATCAGCGATGGCTCTGCCACTGCAGACCCTTGGCCTGGAGTGTTCCCCACCCATCCAGGTGTGGCCCACAGGCACACGTCCTTCACGTGTCCTCCCAGCGTCATCTCGATGAGCCTTTCCCTCATCTCCTACATAAACACACACGTGCTCTCCCATCCCCAGGACTCTCTTTTTCTCCATAGCGTATATTTCCACTGAACATGCTACTGGTCTACTTACGTGTGTATATATTTTCCAGAAACCAAGCTTTATGACAACAGGGACTTCAAATGCATTTCCCCTCTGCTGTATTTCAGCACCTAGAATGGAGCCTGTTCCGTTGTTTCTCAGTCATTACATGTTAATGGAATACATTTGATCAGACCTAGGAGGAGAGGTCTTTAAGCCTCGTCTCATTTTGCTATTCAGTTCACTGACTTTGTTCCCAGATCATCACTGTAAGTGGAAACAAACAAACTCAGAAAAGAAGTAATTTCTCCCAAGCGGCCAGACAGTCAATATGGATTTGAACTCAGTCCCATTCACCCACCTCTTTATCTCCTGGGTCAGAATCTAATGGCAGGATTTTAAGAAACAGGAAAGGAACTGCTCTACCAAGAGCCCCAGACAGCAGCCTCTCCTGTGCCTATGGGCTGAGACTGTCCCACAGCCAAGGAGGGAGAAATCCAGCAGGACATTCAGAGGAAAAAAACACCATAAATATCAGTCATTTCAAAGACACAGCACTATACATGCCCCGTGAAAATGACTTCTCCAGGGACTTTCCACACATGTGGCCTCTTGGAGAGCATCCTCCAATTTTGGTCAGAGGCCCCACCACCCCACCACACAAAACCCTCCTTTCTCAAGGGCTGATGGGAAGTGAGCAAAAGCAGCTGACCTCTCAAGTTTTTTTATTTACAAGCATTAACTTTGAAGGGTTACTAAAATAGAAAGAAAGGAAGGGAATTTTCCAGGTATGGCTGGAACATCACTGAATTGAACTGACCTAGGTGTGGTACATAAGTGAAAGAGGCTTATCCAAAAGTGCATCTGCTTTCCAGAGCAAAATGAGGCCTGGGTTACCCCAATTACCTCAGTGCGCCCGGGGCACTGAGCGTCTCCGCAGCTGTACTTTCCCACAATCAAGGACTTCTAAGCAATTGGGAGAAGGCAGAGTGGAGCAGGTCCCAGGTGTGGAAACAGAATTTGAGACACAAGGACACAGCAGACCCAGCTCAGCGGAGCCAAAAGACTCCACTCCACCTGGACACCCTTCAGGTGAGCATTAGAATCAGCTTTCAAAGGCATCCATCTCCACCCCAAATCCCAGTTCAAGGCAGCAAAGGGCTTCCAACTCAGTTAGCTCCCAGGGTTAGCTTCAGAGCAAGCTGAGAATTCCATGAGGGCATGGACTGTTCTTCTGTGTTCACATCTGTAGGACACAGAGCTTCAACACAGCAGCTGCACAATTAAGGTTTGTTTATTAAGGAATCAATTTATAATAAGGGCTTCCCCAGTGGTTCAGGGGTAAAGAATCTGCCTGCAATGCAGGAGACTCACAGGAGATGCGGGTTCGATCCCTGTGTTGGGAAGATTCCTTGGAGAAGGAAATGGCAACCCACTCCAGTACTCTTGCCTGGAAACCTCCATGGACAGAGGAGCCTGGTGGGCTACAGTCCATGGGGTTGCAAAGAGTCAGACACAACTGAGTGACTAAAGAACAACAGCAAATTTATAACAGCTGCCTGGAAGTTATTGGGAAGAGTTGTGAGGTCACAAACAGGCCCATTCGAAAAGGTTGCACTCAATTAATAGATGTTTCATTAATATATTTGTCTTTTTTTTTTCTTAATTTACTTTTGGCTAGTCTGGGTCTTCACTGATGCTCAGGCTGCTCTCTGGTTGCAGTGACCAGGCTTCTCACTGCACCTTGTGGAGCACAGGTTCCAGGCTGTGGGCTCAGTAGTCGTGGTGCCTGGGCTTTATTGCCCCTCGGCCTGTGGGATCTTCCAGGACCAGGGATCGGAACGCATGTCGCCTGGATTGCAAGGTGGATTGCGAACCACTGAACCACCAGGGAAGTCCCAATCAATCTTTCAGTTTTTGAATGCTGCATATTGAGAAAATCGGGATCGTGAGAATTTTAGAATCCCCAGCTCTTTAGACAAAGAAAAATGGAATAGCCCCTGCTCACCGCAACAAGGGAGAGACCCTCTGTTTCCAACTCTCTAAAGGTCTGTCATGGAAAGGACAGAGCAGACTTACTCTGTTAGGTGACAGAAGAAGAATGAGAGTCCAACAGTGAAATCTACACGGGGACAAATGGCCCTCACATCAGAAAAGAAATTCTAGTGACCAAAGCCACCCAGAGAACAGGCAGCCACGGAAGCAGTGAGCCCCGGACAGTGGAGGCATCCCAGGGCTTGGCAGTGGCCAGAGATTAAACAGAGCAGTGTAAGGTCCTTTCAGCCCCCAAATGGACTTTGCACCTCTGGTTCAGCTACAAGGCATCTAGAATATTTCTACTTCAGGCTTTCAGGCTCCATCCTGAGGCTCTAACACAACAAAAGGAAGGGCTATCAAGAAAGAGTGAAGATACCACGAAACACAGATGTTGGTCTTATGAAGAAGGTGGCCCCTTGGGGAGACAGAGGCATAAAAGAAAAGAAAAACAGTGTCGACTGGCCCTTCCTCCAGGGAACACCATGGTCAGGGAGCCATATTTGCAAGCTGGCAACACTACGAACCTCCTAAGAATTCTGGGTTTACTTGGTTTCTCCGAAGCCAGCTCGTTATAGGAAGAGAAACCTGCAGCCTCAACTCCGACTTATCGCCAGAGAACCTCACTGCCTCCCCTAACAGGACTCTGCTACAAGGGATTGCTCCAGGCCAGATTTCACTTTCTAAACTTCTCTTGGGAAATTACTGGAGGCTTGGTCACAGACACTGTCTCCATAAAGGAGATCTTCAGTGTAAAAAGTATTTAACATTATCATTCATCTCCCTTTCTCAGTTACACTTCATTCTTTCTTCTCCACTTAACCTAAACACCAAGAGCATTCAAATGGATGTAATGACTTCATGGACAGAATATAATACATGTTTTTAATACTAAGGCTTCAGGTTGATTATAGCAAGGCCACTAGGCAAGGAATTAGAAAACTGCCTCCCCAACCAGACTGCAGATGTGGTGAAGGCAGGAATCACTTCTTAGCAGAATCAGGCACGGAAGACAGAAATGTGCTAAATCGATAAACAAACCGATTGATTGATGGTTTCAAGTTCTAGTTCTGCTACAGAACCAGCTATGTGATCTTTGTTAAGCTACATAACTTCTCTAAGCCTCGATCGCTTTTATCCATAAATTGGAAATAATAATAGCTACCTCAAATGACTACGACAAATGCAACAATATGTATAAAGTGTCCCAGTAAGTGTCTGGCATAGACTCGGTGCTGAGTAAATGGTCTCCTCCTTCTGCTCCCTAGGACCACACGGTACATACAGGGTGACTGGCTGCTGAGCATCTGCCTGGCTGGTTTACAGATGGGACTGATGCGGATTCTTGCAGTTAATTCAGGAATAGCAGACAGGCGCATTCACGTGCCCTAGGTTCAGGGAGCTGCTCCATGGAAGAGTTTGGGGCAGAGGGAGGGAAGGAAATCTAAAATTTAAGTATACGTCTGCTAGGTGAGAGGCAGCTAACACTTATAATGTGTTTTTCATTTACCCGATGATTTTTAATTTAGTATTTCAGCTCCAAAAAGCAAAGTCTCTGGATCTTCCAGAGGAGTCACGTAAGATTCACACATTTGACAGCTTTTCATTAGTAAAACTGGATACACAGCCATAGTAAACTCCACTCCGAGTCATTTATACATAAAGGAACCACATAATAGATTCCTATTGTGTCTGACCCCCACCTCCCTGCCCCCAAAGAGTTCATTTCTGCAAATGGATGTGTACTTGAGGTTGTGATCAGGAAGAGAAACATATGTCATCTGGCATGTTTGCTCACTGTCTAAACTGCCAGTAAATTAAAGACAAGTTCATTGGCCACTATTCAAATCGTCACGGCTTAGGTCTGAAGCATAATCTACTCCTTCTAGATCCTTCCTGTTTCCTTTTGCAACCCAGTGACTCAATTTTGCTTCTGTTTAACCCATAGGTAGGTAGGCTTAGTTGCTAAGTTGTGTCTGACTCTTGCGACCCCATGGACTGTAACCTGTCAGGCTGCCCCGTCCGTGGGATTTCCCAGGCAAGAATACGGGAGTGGGTTGCCATTTCCCTCTCCAAGGGATCTTCCTAACCTAGGAATTGAATCTAAGGGTCCTGCACAGCAGGCAGATTCTTTACTGATGGAGCCACCGGGGAAATGTAAACCATCACAAAGCTCTTTGCAAAAAAGTAAGATAGAAGATAAGGAAAATGAAAAAGTGCACACCGGCTCCCAACGTGGGCTCCTCTAGTTTGAAAATAATACCTGATTTCTCTCCCTCAAATTCACCATCTTTAAATGAGTGATGATGCCAAAAATAGTATCATCAGACCCTTGAAACAGTTCTAGATATATGCCAAGTACTATTGTAAGTGCTTCTCAGGTAGAAACACATGTTACTTTCACGCATACACACACACGTGCGCACAAATCCTAAGAGATAAATGATGCCAGTATGTCCATTATCCAGAGGAGGAAACTGAGACACAGAAAGATTAGATAACTTCAAAACTACACTCTTGAGGCGGTGGTTTACTTAAAGCATTTAGGATTAAAATGGAACACTAACTTAGAACCTCATCATCCAGGAATCATGACTCCGGCTGTGGACACAGTCAGTCTGCCCTCTGTATCTACAGTTCCGCATTCCCAGATTCAGCCAACCACGGATCCAGCGGTACATATTTACTGAAAAAATAATCCCTGTATACAGGACGTGAACAGTTCAAACTCCTGTTGTTCAAAGGTCAACTGGACATGATACACTGCAAAGGCTGGCCACGGAGCCAGCCCACACTGTAGACCCTGGTTTTAAGGGTAAAGGAGTATGTCTTTCCTCTACCACTCAAGCTTCACTCTCAGGAACTGCAGAACCCAACTGTACAAACACTGAAAGAGTCTGTTGGTTGCAACTGAGTTAGAAGGGAAGAGGATCCATACACGTAAGGGCCCGACCTACTGCTTTCTCTGTCTCCCAGGCCGACACATTATTCTGCAGGCTCTTCCTGACTTGAGGCCTGCCTCC